>NC_088934.1:47265000-47362500 GCF_038396675.1 Hydra vulgaris | reverse complement strand
ATTTATTTTTTGCTCTTTAAGTTCATATACTGAGCAGACTGGAGAGGCAGGTCACAGCGCTTTTAAACCAAGTTGGCCTTGATATAAGCAAAAGATTTGGCATAGAGATTTTAGTAAACTTAATAAAACGTAAATGTAATATAAAGATAAGGTTTAAATCTACTTCTCCCGCTATTTGTGTGGATAAGATTAAAATATTATAATATATTAGTAAATAATATAAATAAAAATAATAAATGCATCAAAAACATTAGCGCAACTAGTTCTAATGTTTTTGTTGCATTTATTGTTTTTTTCTTATTATTACAGTTAGGGGCTTTAGTGTATTAGAAGTTTTAATCACTTTAAATTTAGAATTGTGTAACTATTGTTTTAGGGAGAATAACAAAAGATGTTGATTTAAAAAAAAAAATTTTTAAAGGGTTTTTATAACCTAAAAGAGAGTAACTTTGTCATTTAAGGAGGTAAAGGTGGAGGGGGGGAGGCTTGTAATTTAGGTATTAAAAAGAATAGTTTTTTGGTACTTTTGATCTACTTTAGAATACTCCAATACAAATATATTGAAGCAGCATTTAGCAGCATTAAGCGGCATTAAAAAAACATATCTAAGCAGCATATGAAAAAAAGTTAGAGGTGGGAAGAGTAGAAGCTTTATGCCACAAAGTGTAAACTGAGATTTAAAACATGCGCGAATTTTTATTGTTACAAATGAAAAATCTACTTTTACTAACTTTTTGAAGTAAAATGTGTTATGTGGTAATTTATCTAAAACTTTTAAATGGCATTTTCTTTATAAAATTTGATGGCTAATAAGAATAATAAACAAAGAAAAACATTTAAAAAAAGTTTAGTTAAAATCATTACAATATTTTATAATTTAACGTGCTGACGTAAGCAAGAATATCTGACATAAGCAGAAATGCAAATATTTATGATAAACGCATTAAGCAACTGGTACCGGTTAAATTATACATTAACAGTGCAGCAGTACAGTAACCTGACCGGTATTTATAAGGGTCTTGGAAAAATCATACAGCCAAAAAATGCTGCATTTTGTAATAAAACAGGTAACAGAGCTAAAGAAGTATTAGCTCGTTTTAAAGTAGATTGTATCTCTTTAGTAATTTTCGCCAATGATAAAGATATTAAAAATGATCAGAAAACTCAAAGACTTAAATCCATGATAATCGACACACAATAAAGGTTGTAGAGTTTACTGTTGTAAACTACTCAAGCTCAATAAAGTTAAAAAGAGCTTCAGAAAAAAAGATTATTGGAAAAAAGTTTTTAAAATTTTCTGATAAGTAGACTTCAGGTGGAACTAGTAAGCGACCAAGGCTTATATATGACCGAAGACGTGGCCGGGTTTGATAAATCATAGATGGGGCCGTGATTACAGTTATTGGGACTAAATATTGACAAACCTTATATATGAAACAAATATTTCATCTTGGGCGCCCCAACTGGATGATTTGAATGATGGTGAATGATGGGGGGTTTGAATGATGATACAGTTAGTATTTTATATATGCTCAATTTAAAAAGAAACATTATTTTATATTAAAAATTTGTCTTGAAATTACTTAATACTAAATGTTATTAAATACTATCTTTACTATATTTTTTTATGCAATTGTTGATAAAGAAAGTGTTGTTTTACACGTCATATCTACTAATTAATACTACATTAAAATGTTGCATATTGCAATAATTATATAAAACAAGATGTAAAGTTTTTTATGCGTAAATCTATAGCGACTGAACATTATTAAGTTTACAAAACATTTTGAAGTTAAATTGATTAAATCTTAAATAGATTTTGAATTAAGTTTTGATTATTATTTATTTCAACTAAACACATTTTAATTATAAATGTAAGTGGTTGTCTTCTTTTTAAAATAAAATAAATAAACGCCATGACTTAATAAAACAATGCGCGCCGGGTTTTTTTTATCAAATTTTTTAATTTATCAAAATCTGTTTGTCAACATTTCTTATAACAACCTTGGGAGATAAACAAGAACTGGTTTAACCAAATAAGAATATAATTAAATACAGTTTTACCAAATAAGAACATTATTAAAAACAACTTTATTAAAAAAGAACATGGTTACACATGGTTTAATCAAACAGGAATAATTTATTATACTGATTCAAATTTTCAGTTTCAATTCAACTAGTTTTGTATTTTGTATTTTTTATTATGTTACAATGGTTAATGGCGGCTGTGTAAAGACCAACATTTTTAATAACCTACGCGCGTAAGGGTCGTTTAAAGTGGTGAATCGCTCTTTTTTTAGAGCTTTTCAGTTTAAGTTACTTTTATTACAAGTTACTTAATTCGCTTTTTTCAGTAGGTAGACATGGTAGTCATTTGTTTGTCATTTGAATTAACCTATTCTTTTTTCAAACTATCTATAAAAGAAAATTTTTTTTTTCTTTTTTAGATATATTTTCAGTTGTTATGCCACATCATGGTTTGTTATGTTTTATTGTGGGTTTTACTTATAAAGTATGTAGGGGACACCGGGGCTAGTTGGCTCGGTTTTTACTCTATGAGCTCTGTAGCCCTAACAGTACATTTTTTTAAAAATATTAATGTGTAGTCTTAAAGAGTATGGATTAGGGTATCTTATAAAATTTGCATTCATTTACAAAAAAAATTTTTGGGGCCTTTCCGGGCCCTCAATAAAAAAAAAAATTTGCGCCAACTTACCCCACCACGGGGTAAGTTGGCGCAAACTATAAAAATGATTATTAATGCCCTATTAAGTGCAAAATTAATAGAAATTTTTTAAAATTAATTTTTGTAACAATTTTATCCCAAAATTTAATATTACTTTTAGCTGGTAGCAAATATTAGTCCGTATAAAAGCCAAACAGTAGCCCACCTTTTATCTGTGGAAAAAAAAACTAAAAAAATTTTTTTTTTAATTTTTTTGTAAGAATAAATATTTTCAATATTGTTAAAAATTAAAAAAAAAAAGATAATAATTTTGTAAAAATAAATACTTTTTTCCATAGTAAATGCTATGAGCCAACTTACCCCGTGAAAAATTTGTCAACTTACCCCGAAAGCTTTTTTTTAATAAACAGTCTATAGATCCTGAAATACGGCAACTTTGAAAAAAAAGTCTAACTGGATATAGTAAAACAATTGTGACTGGAACTTTTAAAAAAATTTTTTTTTTCATACGACTAAATATTTTCTTTGTAAAGTAAAAAGGAAGCGATGTTCTAAAAGTTACGTTTTTGTCCAAAAAACGCATAAATCTCAATATCTCCCATGCGCATGCGCGAATCCTTACAATACTTCAGTGAATGGTGAAATGGTCAATAAGAAAGTTTCTGAATAATTTTTGTCACTTTCTGATGAAAGGCTCTAAAGATAAACGCAGTTCGTCAACTTACCCCTGCGGCCAACTAGCCCCGGTCTCCCCTACATTATTTAATCTATGATATATTTAATGGTTATATATTTTAGATATGTAATTATATATGGTATATCTATCAGGTAATAGATATTTTTATTGTAGAAAACAGAGTTTTATATTGTTTAGGGCTTTGTGATAAGGTCATGACAATCTTTTTGGAGTCCTGTTCGTATTATATTATAAATCTTATTTTAAATAATAATATACGGCAAATAAAATAAGTTAAAGTAAATAAATAAATTTTTTTGTATAAGCTAAGTTTAATAAAATAGATGGAAATTTTTATTTTATTCGTTAAGCTACTTATTTTAAAATATAAGTTATTTGGTTACCCAATCAGCTCACTGCTCACTAGATATAAGCAGTTTATTATGTCAACAAAACAGCGTTACTTAAATTTGTAGAAAAGAGTAAATGCAATCATAATTCAAGAAATCCCGCGAGCTCTCTACATTGGGGATGTGACTTTTTGGTAAATATTTGATATTTACAGTTTCCAATATAAAAAACAGACGAACTTTGGTTTGAAAGTAACTGAAAAGCTATTGGTTTTATTTAATTTTTGAAAAAGGTTACCCAACATGACCTTGATTACACACTTCTTCAATATATCATTTATCAAAAATATATCAACTTGGGTCTCAAAAGAACCAGAATTTTATAGTGATTTCAAAATTCTTAATCTTTTCTACTAAAACATTAAAAAAAAAAAATTGCAAACAAAACGTCATAAAAAACAACCATTTCAATTTTTAGTTAAAAACTGTTGTTTTTCGTATATAAAATTTCAGCAATTTCTTTTTATTCGAAACCATTATTATTACTAAAATTTCTATGAAATTTTAGTTCTTTTGAGACCCAGGTTGGTATACTTTTGAAAATGATGATGTTTTCTGATAGAAATAGGAGGGTTTTTCAAAATCTCTGAGCTACGGCAAAGTCAATGCAAATTTTGCAATGAGTAAAACCCAGAATTCAGAATAAAAAAGCAGACTGTAGAATAACTATTGCATTTTAAACTTTAGTTACTTGTGTTATTGAAATGTTTACTGAAAAAAATCGTTTGTATTTTAAAAAACAAAATTAATAAAAAACCGTTATACTTATGCCTCTCTTTAATGAACATACTTAATATTAATGAGTACAATATTTTCAATGTACTTTGTTTTATGTTAAAATCAACCAATTTCTAGTTTCTTTTAGCAATTTAAATTCGTGTAGAAAAACACACAAAAAACAAATATTTATTCCAAAAATAATAGTTTTATATAACAAACAAAATATAAATCAAATCTTCGCAAATATTTTATTTTTTTGGCAGTGCAAACTTAAAACCAGTTTGTATAGACTAGCAATGATTTTAAATTTTTTGGAATTTGGCCATGCAATAAACATTAATTTGATGTTTATCATCAAGTTCTTTCTTCAATTATTGCAACATCCAACACTTGTGATTGAAGATTCTTTAATTACTTCTTCGCTGAGCATCAGAAATATTTCTGCACAAAAAAAATGGAGATACCCATAATAAAGAAATGGATGTGTCTATAAGTCAAATAAAACTGCAATTTAATATATTAACTCTTATTCCAATAACAAACCAAAACAAAGAGTTCTGTGTAAGCTGCTCTACCTAGCAAGTCGAAATAACGTCAACGTCAGAGTAAAAATAACATAAAAATGTGACAAGCATAAGAAAAACAGTAATTAATAAAATGGAATCGGCATTAAAAATTGAAAAGGCAAAAAACAAATATTTTTGTTTTACTTGTGGAGAGGATTAGAAGAAAAATATGATTCAGTGATATGTAAATCATGGGTGCATGATAAATGTGCTGTAATAAATAATAATAATAAAAAAATATGTGATGTCTCTACTCGCTAAAAATCATGTAAACAAATTAATAAAAAAAAGCAATTTAATTATCAAGGGCGGTTTTTTTTCCAAAAAAATAATCCTGTCCAAAAATAAAAAAAAAAGCCTCTCGCCCAAATTTTTCAGGGTTCTACCCCTTCTTCCACTTCTTTTGTATTTTATAAAAAGAGTATTTTATAAAAACTTATTTTATAAGTCATTAAAGACTAGTTTATGATATCGTTAAAAATGTTATTAAAGCGAAGAAATAATTTTTGCAAACAAAAAAAATATTTTTTTATAAAAATACTTAGCTGAGGCCATGTCTAATGTATACAGTTTAGACAAAATTCAAAATCTTGGTATTACAAATAAGCATATATCAAAATCAAATAGTGAATAATAGTAGACGCAATACTTTATAAATTTTATTTGCAACAAAAATTGAACGTATTAGGTACAACAACAACAAAGACGACATTTTTAATTACTAAGTATTTGGGAAGAAACCTGTTTATTTATTCACAAGCACAGACAACTTAAATAATTGCAAATTATATGAATCAGGAAAACAAGACGAATTGAGCGAATTCCAAAGATATTTGAGAAAAATAATAGGTAAATAAGAATTTTTGGAGCACTTAGGAACAGTCACGATAAAAGGATGAGACTTAACTGAATGACGAGTAACACAAGAATGAATTTTAGTAGATGGCATATTAAATTTTATTAGATTTTAGTAGATATGAGGATGAGACTTTAGAATAGCTTCAGTTGTAAACGCATATGCTTCCCATCTGGTATCTGAAAGAGACTTAACCAACGTATTATACACAAGGTGTTTTTTCGGAATCTTTCACTTCTTAATTAGTGTTTCTTAAAACAGTAGTTTTTTAAAAAAAAGCTATTTTACTGTTTTAGAATTTTTAAGAATAGCTGTAAACAGCTGTTTTACTGTTATTTAAATTTAAATAATTATTTAAAAAAAATAAATCCTATTTTTATTCAATACTTGATATCCTTACTAAACTTTACTTTTTATAATAGTATTTCAAAATTATAAGATCTGATAATGACTTATCTGAAAGTCGCGATCTTATTTTTGTACAAAAATTGCCGCATGTAGAAAATACTCTTTCAACATCCGTAGATGTAGGCTTAATTATAATTCATGCATCGTTAAGATTTTGTAGGTTCTCTGAACGTTAGCCTGTAAAAATGGTAAATTTTTAAATCTGAAATTGTCCTGTGAAGAAGACAATACTAAAGATCCATTTTTCTTTAGTTTTTATTGTAAAGTTGAAATTTCATTTGTAGGATGCTCAATAATATTAATACCACAAATAACAAAAAGTCAAGATGCCTACAAAAGTTATTGTATCTCTGGATGTGATCATTGTAGGATTCTTAAGACATCGTAATAAATTCATGACATCTGCAACTCCATCGTTCATTGATTCTTATCCTCAAATTATTCATCTCTAATTTTTCAATTTCACTGTTGATTAAAGAAAGTTTCTCAAACATGAATTCAAATATAGTGTTAGCGCTTAACAGTGTTGCAAAAAATCTTTATAGCTAGCTGAATAGGTTAAATTACCTTTAGTAAACCTTTTGGCTAAACTTAAATTTAAATCTCAATTTTAATAAAGATACTCTAGTTGCCGTCTCTGTCATTATCAATAATGACAGAGACGGCAACTAGAGCTTAATTTTAATAAACATGTTTTTAAGTATTAATAAACTTTTCTTTTACCAATTGTTAACTATTTTTTTTAATCTGAAACTTTTATCTGAAAATGATTGAGTCAAAGTTTTAATTTTGATTTGAATGAAAATTTATTCAGTTGATACTCATTACATATTGAAACAAAGTTGAATTTTTTTTGTCGTGTTGATTTTAACTAAAAAAAAAAAAAAAAAGTCATTTAAAAAACAGCTGTTTGGTATTTTTGATTTTTCTTAAAAAAACAGTTACTGCTTTTCTTTTTTTTTTTTGTTGCAATAAAAAGGCTGTTAGCTATTCTTGATTTTTCTTAAAAATGAAATAGCTGTTTTCCTTTTACGGTTAAACAGTATTTAGAAACGTTACTGTTGGTTGAAGCTTACGTTAAACGTTACTGAAGGTATGGAAAAGATTTATAATATAGATTATCTAAATAAGAGTTAACAGCCTTTCTATTTTATTTATTTAATTTTGTTTATAAAATGGTTTATTGAAGCAGCACAAGAAGAGTATATAGAAAACTCATTTTCCTTCTAAATTTTTTTCTGGATGACCTTAAAACACTTCGACATAAAAATTTTTGTAGAACTGATCTCTGCATTTTGAAAAATCGATATTGCACAGTTCACGTAAGATTGCAACCCTTGCTTTATCATACCTTTACCGTTGCAACTTTGCAGCTCCAAGAAAGTCAAAAAACGCTAAACGAGTTGACGCATATTGAAAAATTATACTTAAATGATCTATATTGCGGCCGTGGCGCAGTGGTTAGAGCGCTTGCTTTATAAGCAGGAGATCCAGGTTCGAAACGAGCTCTGGACAAATTTTCGCGTTACGGTAAGGAAGGAGGCGTGAACTTCCTGGTTAAATGCACTTCCGCGGTGCTCTGAGACAAGACCGTTAGGACTTCTTGGGGCACCTAAAATAAAAAATTAAAAGAAAAAAAAAAAAAATGTGAAATATGGGATCTTGAGTCTACTGACAAGCTAGAATAAGCCTTTATATCATCTACAATTGGTTTATGGACTTTTTGGGACATAATTTCAACAAGTTTTTCCACGTGTAGTTTTGAATAAATAAAAATTTTGGAATGTGTGATGCTAAAAATAGATCTTTCTATTTCGTAAAGATCCAAATTTTTAAATAATCCCTCTAAATGTAAAAGGTTAAATAAACTGCGATTTCATATTACACTTGCAATTTGCAAATTCCAATAAACCGTGGCTAATTGAAATTTAATGAGTAAACCAGACTAGGGTTTCTTTAGTTGTACTGTCAAACTTTTAAAAGTTTAATTTGTTTTATGTGAAAAAAGGAGATTTTTCTAATTTCGTTATAACAAATAACATCAGTATCAACACATGTTTTGAATAATACATTTAAATTTTTTTTTAGTTTATTTTATAATACTAAGTTTTATACTTTTTTTTACTTAAGGAATACTTGACAACTTGAGCAATCTTACTCTATTAGGAGTACTTGACAACTTGAGCAATCTTACTCTATTATATTTATATAAAAAACACTAACCATTATTACTACTACAAGTGCATCAAATCATTATTACAAGGACAACTGATCACATTACTAGGACATCTGATTACTAATACTAGGACATCTGATTACTAATACTAGGACATTTGATCACTATAACTAAGACATCTGATCACTGCTACTAGAACATCTGATCACATTACTAGAACATCTGATCACATGACTAGAACATCTGATTACAATTACTAACGCAATAATCACTATTAGAAGAACATTTGATCATTATATAACAATACTACAATATTGAAAACTTTCATCTGGTTATCACTTTTTTGAGAAAAAGGAGAAACTAGTCAATCAATAATCCTTATACACCGCAAAAATAAATAAAAATATCATAAATCTATTTAACTTTAATAGATAAATAAATTCACAGAAGTTCAACCAATTACAACTGTAAACCATCATTAACAGTAAATTACAAAACAGTAATACAGTGTTCATTAAATATTCAGTAAAGTGTTGTTTATTTATGCTCTCCAATAAATTAATACTGATGTTCATCCCTTTACTTATCACTTCAATTATAAAATTTATATATTACTGATATTAACTAGGTTAGTCAAATATTTTTTAATTGTATGATTTCTTATAAAACTGCCTGAGACCGTACATTTGGTTAACTACGTCAAAGACTTCTTTTCTGCAATCATCGGGAGTTGTAAGGTTTTTGATTGATACTTTTTTATTTGTTTTCAAACAAATTGAAAATTTAAACTTTACAAACGCATCCGAATGTTTTACTTTTACTGGTATATTGATTAGCGTCGGCATTGAATGAAACTCTCTTTTGACCATTATTGGGTGCAGCGTTTTTACAAAAAAATTTTTTGATTCATCTTTGTAAATATTGTCTTTTTTTTGATTGGTAAAAGTTGCTCTACTTTGTGTGATCTATCATAAACAATGTAATATAAAAATGTGTTTACACATATACACAAAACAAACACACTCACACACATAAATACATACACACATATACTGATATGTATTTATACATACATACATACATATATATATATATATATATATATATATATATATATATATATATATATATATATATATATATATATATATATATATATGAATGCTTGTGATGAAGTAGCAAAAGTGCACATTCTACTTTTAAATATTTACTTATTTTGCGAGTACAGACGTCCGTAAGATCTATGTGTAACGTACGGACTTGTAACGTCTTACAGACGCCACAAACCCGTACGCTGTCCTTAAGACGTCCAACGAACGTTCTGTACCCAGTGGAAATAAAATCTAGCAGCAAAAACTTGTATAAGCAAGCAGGAAGTATATTTCTTTTTTAATCAGAGGCTCATTTGCCATTAGTCAAATCTAGGCAACTGATTTGACTAATGGCAAATGGGAGCTTGGGAGCTTATATTTTTATTTTATTTGAAAAGTTGTAGTTTTTAGTTTAGATATGTAATTTTTTGAATTTTTTTACGAACTTTTGAATGATGATTTTTTATATGCCTGAATTTAACGCCGTCACAAATGCGGCGCCGTCAATTTAACAACGTCACAAATGCGACCTGTTTGTAATGCTTGCTTTCAGTAATGTCTAGCGTACTTACATTTTTAAATAACCAAACTATTACAATAATATTTTATGTTTTTTTTCATCGATAATTGTTAATCCAGCCTTCGGAATTAGAAAACATAAGGTCAGCAAAAAATTGCCGACCTAAAACTATTTTAGATTGGCGTCAGGTTGGTACAAATTATAGAAAAAGTGTTATAAGTGATAAATCAACGAAAGTGCAAACATTTAGCGTTAAATTGACAAAAAAAAAAGAAAAAAAACGTCGCTATAGGCGACTTTTCTTTAAAATGTAGAGATTTGCGTGAAAATTTCAAAAACGAACACAACAGTTTTAATATTTTGTTAGAAATTTAAATTTTGTTTAGATTTGATAAACAATGGTTTTTCCGTTTTTAATTTTAATAGTTATGTTTGCAATTTAAATAAAAGGTTCCTATTGAGAATTTAAACAGAACGTTCGTTTTGCTGTTTTATTTTCATTATTTTCATTTTGAATTAAAAAAAGGTTAGCTTTACCGGGTTTATTGTATTATTTAGAATTTAATTAAAAACGCTTTTTTTTTGTTTTTATTTACATTATTTCATTTAGAATTCAAATGAAACATTCGTTTTACAATTATGTTTTTTAAATTGATTTGTTCTAATTTTAAGTAAAGAGTTTGTTTTTCCGCTTATGTGTTGATTATCTTATTTAAAATTTAAGTAAAACGTTTTTTTTTCGTTCGTATTTTAACTATTTTGCTTAGAATCAGAGCCGTGGCTCTACTCACATACCCCAATTAGGGGAGAGGGGCGGGTAGCAGCAAATTTATGGGGCTTATTAGCAAATTTAGGGTCTCTTTAAAATTTAAGGAACTTATTTTTTTTAGTAACACCTAATGGAAAAACTTTAAAAATTTTGGGGCACTTATGACAGGATTTCTTTTTTAAGGGTTGGGAGGGGGGGAGGGGCTCGGACCTAGTAGCCACGGCACTCCTTAAAATATGAAATGTTCGTTTTGCCTTTTGTTTTGTTTTAATTTAAAGAAGGCGTTTTTTTTTTCAAAATTAGGATCGAAATTGCTGAATTTTGACCCTAATTCCGAGGGCTGTAAAGGGCTGTTCCAAAGTAAAAAATTTTTCAGAAAACAAATAAAAAAAAATCTTTTTAAAAAATTTACAATATTTAAATATAAGTCTAGATTTCCCGGAAACTTTGTCTACAAATTTATGCTCAAAAGAATATTATGTTTGATATTTAACGACGCTGGTGTGATTTTTGGTAAGGAAAAAAGTGTGCATGTTTTTTCCTTATGTGTTTATGTCTTAATGGTTTTGAATTGGCTGATAAACTATAAATTCATAAAAATTTATCAAGTTTTATTAAATTTCTATGACTGCCTTAAAGTGCGAAATCCAATTATGAATAACTTTGAAAAATGATTTCTTGATACTCGATACCGGATAAATAACTTAGCGCAAAACAAACAGACAAAAAAAAATTTAAATACGGAATTAATCTTTAAATTAAGTGTTCAAAATAATAAAATTTTCAAAACGCGAATACACAAGAAGCCAAATTTGGGGCAAATATAAAAAAAATGCGAGTACAAAAAAACATTCCAAAAATATTGACATTTACCTTGTGCTTTTTTTAATGTGATCATAATGGTCCAAATTTTTTATTTAAATTGTTTTGTATCCTGGTTTTTTCATAAATCTTGTTTAAAATTAAAAAGAAGATTTCACATAACTTATGCAAAAAAAAATTCTTTTTTTTGTGTATTTGCGCAAAATTCTTTTTTTGCGTATTTTTTTAATATAAACAATTATTAAGAAAAGACTAAAATGCACAACAATCTAAAAAAAAACTTTAAACCATTATGATCACATTAGAAAATTTTTTTTTACATAATATTGAGATTTACTTAGCGTCATAGCCAAATAATAAAGGAACAGTTTGAGGCATTTTTCGGGGTATTTTGCCACTTGAGCACAAGGTTAACGTCAATATTTTAAAAAAAATTTTTTCATAATCGCATTTTTTTTATATTTGTCCCAAATTTGGCTTCTTGAGTATTCGCGTTTTGACAATTTTATTTTTGAACTTACATTTACAATTTTTTTTTTTTTACTTTACATGAAAGGAACTTTTAAAAAAGAATGAAAATGATGGCAAAAAGCAAAAAATTATAAAAAGGGGCATTATGAAGAATAAAAAATAGAAAAGAAGAAAACAATCAAATATATATATATATTTTAAATTAAAGCTGTTTTATAGAAAATACATTTTATTCGAATAATAAGTTATAAAGAAAGGTTATAAAGAACTTTCAAATATACACGTATACTTTATACGTGTATATTTAAAAGCTCTTAACAATCTACAATTCGAATAAAATGTACTTTCTATAAAATAGCTTTAATTAAAATGTATATATATTTAACTGATTTCGGACAAATCATTTATTTTTTACGGTAAAAATATTGTTTTTTTTTTAAATTAAAAAATTAAATTGTAATTAATACATTAATTGCTTAAGCTACTAATGGTTAAATGGTAAATTCCAAGTCTTTCGGTAAATCCCACATCTTTATTGTTAAATTACTATTTGAAAGTTTAAAAAAATAAATATTTAGGGTCGTCCATAAATTACGTCACGCTCCAAGGTGGTGGTGGTGGGGGAAGTGTTAGTGTTTAGTGACGACTCATACGGGATATGTTACTAAAGTGTTGTGATGTTGTGACGGAGGAGGGGGGAAAGGGGTTATAAATGGTCAAAATTTGAGTGACGTAATTTATGGACGATCCCTTATGTATTTTAAGTTTTGTAACAGTTTTTTTGGAAAGAATAGTCTGTGTAAAATAAAAAAAACACATTTAAAAACAATTAATTAATGATAGATTATTATTAAAAATAAATATTATTAAAAGTTAAAAACATTATTCTTAGTATTTGTATTTAAATAATATATATATATATATATATATATATATATATATATATATATATATATATATATATATATATATATATATATATATATATATATATATACATATATATATATATATATATATATATATATATATATATATATATATATATATATATATATATATAAGAGAGAGAGAGAGAGAGAGAGAGAGAGAGAGAGAGAGAGAGAGAGAGAGAGAGAGAGAGAGAAAGAGAGAGAGAGAAAAACAGGGCAAGGTGGCGAACGTTTGAAAATCCTGAATTTTCGCAAAACTTTCAGTCATGAAACAATACTATTTTGTCAGTATGTTTGCTTTATTATAATGATTTATTACCTACATTAGTTTCTGCTCTATATACAATATCGCAAAATAAACATGCTTTGCAAAAAAATATTCCCATAAAAGTTGTTTCCGTAAAATTACCCATTAGTAATAACCCTATATGCAATAAACTTTTTAAGCGTAAAATAAATATTATGGAAATGAAATCACGTTAATTATATTTAGGCCTGTAAATCGAGCCGAACGAGCCAAGCTTGCCAGGGTTCGGCTTGGCTCGTTTACATATTAAGAGTGTTCAGGCTCGGCTCGAGCTCGTTTCGAACATGAGATTCTTTGTTCGAGCTCGGCTCGTTAAGGATTAGTATTGTTTGGGCTCGGCTCGTTTTACATGTTGCTCGAGCTCGACTAGTTTAAAACTCGTAATAATTATTGTAACCTGTTAGTTTAAAGCTCGTTTAGTAAAAAAAAAAATTGTTCGTTAAAGGCTCGTCTGTAAATAATGCAAGTCCAAATCAACAAACAACATAAACAAACCTACAGTCTATTAAACATGCAAATAAACAACATAATGAAATAAGATCCCACAAATCTAATAGTTCAAAATAAAAGTTAAAACTAATAGTTCAATGTTCAAACTTAATGTTCAAAGTTCAAACATAATGTAAACTCTCACAAACATAATAATTCCTATTAAACACTGCATTCTAATAGTTCAAATTACATTTTCACAAATATAAGTCTTGCTCTCATTGCATTGGATAAATAAATATATATACATATATATATATTCGAGCTTTAATCGAGCCTATATGAACGAGCCTATGATGTTTAAGCGCGGCTCGTTTAATAAACGAGCCTAATTTTTTGTTTAAGCCCGGCTCGTTTAACATTTGAGCCGAACATGAACGAGCTCTTGTCGAGCCGATCACCGAGCCGTTCACGAGCACGAGCCAGGATTTACAGCCCTAATTATATTTGAAAAAATCAATTGGTGTATTTACGAAGTGTGGCAATAAATCTGCGTAAAATAATTATATTTTTTTGCTTCTATTATTTGTATCATTTCCTCCGTGGAGACTTTTTAAACTTTAATGGAATATTTATTGGCTTTATTATTGAAATGATAAAAAAAAAAATGATTGCTGTCACACGTCACACTTTCAGTTTTATTGCAGCATTGTTTTGTGACAGCATTCTATAGGATAGTCGATGTATGTCCTGATACCAATAAATATTCATTAATGTTTAAAAAGGTTCCACTGATAGAGCGCAACAAGCATAAATATATACTTTCTCCATCCGCTTTCTCCATCCAATTTATTGTCGGAGAAATTTAACAAAAAATATAATTTGCAGCATTCCGATGAAGATAGTGATGAAGACTTTTTTAAATTTTTGTTGAGATGTTATATAAAAGCCATCTTGCCCGATTTCTCCTATATAACCGTATATCGCCGTTTTATTATTATCGCGAGCGGATGTGTTTTTTTTCAAACGACTTTGTTAAAGCTAAATTCGTTTATATTTATTTTTCTAAAAAAATAAATAATTTCTAAAAATTTTTTGGCAGTTACATTATTAGAAATAACAAAATTGTTTGAAGATTACAAAAACGAATTTGAACTGATGTTAAAGCAACAAGAAAAAATTTTTATTAGTATTATTAGTTGAAACTTAAAAATATTTAATGACAGATTAGAAAAAGTAGAAAAAGACATCGACCATTTAAAACTTAGTTTGAATTTTCAAGAACAACTAATTGATGAAAATGTTATGAAAGTAAAAGTTTGCAGTAAAGAAAACAACTCAGAAAGTATACGCATACAAAAAAAATTAAGGGAGATAGAAGATCGGTCGAGACTTATTAATTTAACAGTAGGTGGAATTGATGAAAATGAAGGTGAAAGCTGGGAGGATAGCGAATTAAAGGTAAAGTTTATGAATATATTTTATCTGTTAATAATGTCAAAATTGAGCGGGCCCATAGAACTGGCAGCAAAGGATTTAAAAAGCCAAGAACAATAGTAATAAAACTTTTAGATTATAAAGATAAAGTCGAAATTTTAGGAAGTCGAGTAAACTAAAAGGTTTCATATTTAAATCTTCAAATGAAAATGACATCATCGATGATAACGGCACTGAGTCAAATTATTTTAGTCACAAAATGCTAGAAAGTCAATACTATTCAGCTTCTGAATCATCACAATATCTAAGAAAAACTAAAAACACTTTTTCAATTTTAAATATCAATATTCGAAGTTTAAATAAAAACTTTGAAAAAGTAAAAATATTATTAGATACAATTAAACACGATTTTAAAATTATTTGTCTAACAGAAACTTGGTGTAAATGCGGTAAAAAAAATTATGAATTTGAACTTCATCACATCAATTCATCAAGCACGTGAAGTAAATGCAGCTGGGGGCGTTTGTATTTATATCCACAATTCAATAAATTTTGTCTTACGTAACGATCTCTGCGTCAACGAAACAGATTGTGAGCCTTTGTGCATTGAATTAGTAAATAATGCAGAAAGAAACACAATTTTAAATACTACTTATAGACCGCCATCTGGAAACATTAAAAAATTTAAATTTTATCTTAAAACATTTCTAAAAAAATTATAAATAAAAAAAAACATATTTATATGGTCGGAGATTTTAACATAAACCTGATTAACTATGCCTCAAATATTAATGCTAAAAATTTTATAAACACTCTTCTACAAAATAAACTTATCCCAACAATAAACAAATCTACACGAATAATAAATAGGTCTTCTACTCTTCTTGATAATATCATAACTAACAACTTTCATAATAACCCTCTTTACACAGGTATAATACAGACCGATATTTTGGATCATTTTCCTACATTCTTAGCTACAAATAACTTTTTAATAAACAATATTTCCACAAACTCCACCTTAATTCGGCGACAGATCAATGAAAACTCTTTAAAAATATTTAAAAACTGTTTACAAAATTGCGTTGATTGGGATCTAGTACTGCAATCAAATGATGCTAATAATGCATATGAATTGTTTCTTAATCAATTTTGCAAACAATATGAAATAGCGTTTCCAGAAATAAAAAAAATCATAAATAATAAGTCGCTCCAAACTCCCTGGATGTCTAAAGGTTTACTAAAATCTTCAAAAAAGAAAGAAAAATTATATATAAAATATCTTCAAAAAAAATCTTATAAAAATGAAATAATTTACAAAAATTAAAAAAATATATTTGAAAAAACCAAAAAATACTCAAAAAAACTTTATTATGCTCAGCGGCCGTATTCTCATCTCTCCGTTAAGCTTAACGGAGCTTTTGTCTGAAATTTCGTTACAATATTTCAAAGTAAAGAAATGACGAAAATTTATATAAGTTCGTTAAAATAAAACTTATACCAAAATAAAACATTTATGTTTAAAAAATTATAATTTTAAATAAATTTTTTATTAATGTAATAAAATTTTTGACTATGTAAATGTAAAGAAATTTTTGACTAACGCTCCTTTATACTTAACGGAGAGATGAGAATACGGCCGCGGTTATTAGAAAAAACCAAAGGAAACACTAAAAAAATATGGAATGTAATTAAGGATTTAATTGGAAAAAATAATTACAACAAAAGCACGCTGCCAAAAAATCTTTTGATTAATGGAAAGTTAGTTTATGAAAAATCAATTATTGCTGAAGAACTAAACAACTACTTTGTTAATATTGGCCCAAATTTGGCCTCTAAAATTCCTAATGATTCCATTCCATTCGATTCAATTAAAAACTTATGATAAATTTATGGATGAAACCGATTTAAAACTGAGTGAGTTGAGAACTGCTTTTAGCAGTCTCAAAAGTAAAAAAAGTGAATATTGTAAAATCATTATTTTGACGATATTGTAAAATCATTATTTTGACGATATTGTAAAATCATTATTTGACGTCATTAAACCTTCTTTATTCCACATTTTCAATCTCTCATTAAAGTCAGGTAATGTTCCTGATAAGTTAAAAAAAAAAACATACTTTATGATCATCTAACTGAGAATGATATGTTGTATTGCAAACAATTTGGCTTTAAAAATAAACATTCTACTGAACACGCAGTAGTTGAAATTTCCAATCAAATATCTAACGCCTTAGATAATGACTGTTTTACATTAGGAGTTTTCATTGATCTGTCCAAAGCTTTTGATACCGTAAATCACTATGTTCTAATAACAAAACTCGAAAACTACGGAGTGAAAAATAAAAACTTACTTTGGTTCAAAGATTATCTAACAAACAGAAAGAAATTTTTATACTATGATCAAACAAATACAATTCCATACTCCATAACTTGCGGGGTTCCTCAGGGATCTGGAGAAACCCTTTTATTCCTGTTGTACATAAACGACTTATACTTATCAACAAATCTTTTAGACCTAATTTTGTTTGCTGATGATTTTAATCTTTTTTTTTCTCACAGAGATGTTAAACCACTTTTTAAAATAGTTAACGAACAGCTATGTAAAGTTAGTGAGTGGTTTGAATGTAATAAACTTTCACTAAATGTGGATAAAACATAATATATACTTTTTCATAAAGTAAGTAAATCTGAAAATATTCCTCTTAAATTACCAGATCTTAAAGTTAATAACACTTTTATAAAAAGAGAATCATTCATAAATTTTTTAGGAGTAAAATTGGATAAAAATTTACAGTGGTACTCACATATAAATAGTATTGAAAAAAAAATCTCAAAAAATATTGCAATGATGTTTAGAGCTAAACCTTTTCTAAATATATCATCCCTGAAAAAATTGTATTTTGCCTATATCCATAGTTATTTGTCTTATTGTAATATTGTGTGGGGTAGTACTAACCATACAAAGCTAAAGAAACTCTACAACAAACAAAAACATGCGTGCAGAATAGTATTTGGAGCCGACAGAAGTATTCCTTGCGAACCACTTCTAGGTGTGCTCGGTGTTTTAAATGTGTATAAACTTAATTTACACCAAATATTATTATCTATGTTTAAAACAAAAAATGGATTATCTCCAAAAATAGTTCTTTAATAAAATTAACCATAAATACTAAACAAAGTTTTCAGATAACAATTTTATTGCTCCAAAATATAAATTAAAATTAACTTCCTATTCAATTAAATACCGCGGACCTAATCTGTGGAAAAAGTTTCCAAATATTGTTAACAATAAACAGACTACATTAGAGCAATTTAAGGACGAATCAAAACGATTATTATTATTCATGGATATATCCAACTTTAAATGTTTATTTTAAACTAAAAACAATCATATAAAAAATAGATTTAATTGTATCAGTGATTAATATAAATTAATACAAAATATTTAAAATAAATTAAAAATATATAAAATATCACTGATGATGTTAATAATTTATCTAGTGATTATATTAATTATGAAATTTCATTTCTTGTTATCTTTTTTACCTCAAGAAATTTTATTTTTTTGACTTTTTTATTTTTTAATAATATTTTGTTAAACATTTTAGCAACTGTTTTCAACACTTCTTAAAAAACAAACAAAAAAAAAACTATTTTTTATTTCTAATTATATTAGTTATTTTCGGTTTTCATTTCTATTTGATATTTTATATATATTTTTACGTTACGGTAATGTAGAACTTATTGCTATTATTATTATTTTTTTTTTAAATGGTGATAAGGCTGAATACGCCTTCTTCTTGCTCCAGCCAATAGTTTATATAAATGAATTTGCAATGTAAACATTTTTAAACGGCAAAATAAATAATTACAAAAAAAAAAGCAAAAAACATTTTATTTAAATCGTAGTTAAATTATATTTTGATTAATATTATTAAAAACATATTTACTTAAAAATAAATATATTAAAAATATATATTTATTTCATTAAAAACACATACTAAATAATTAAAAAATATTTTCAGACAAGAATTTATTCTAATTTGTTTATTTATTATGGTACTCCATGACTGAAGACTAAACGGTCATGCAAAAAAAGCATTTAAAAAGGAAGTTTTCTCCATCTTCCTTTCTCTATGTCTAAACTTAATATGGCTAAAACATACATTAAACCCCAGACCTCTTGAATCTGGAGCTAACTATCTAACCACTGCGCTACTGCTGGTTTAGAAGTAAATTTAGTTTAAAAGTTTTAAATTAAAACGCACAATTATACAAATAATGCTTGCAGGCATTTTTATGTTTTAAACGTACAACAACATATGCAGTGTGGTTGCTTTGAAGTTTTACATTATTATTTTTTTAAGTTCAAAATTTTTGATTGTATGGAATTATTTAAAAATTCATACATAAATATCATGACCTTCTTTATAGAAGGCCTCGACACCGTGCGCGATTTTTTTGGCCGGTTTTTAAAAACTTCTTATAAACTTCTTATAAATTTTGTTTGGATAAAGGTGTAAAATATTGATTGCTATCTTTCAGAAATATTTAAATTTATTCTTCAAGTGAATTTAAATTAAATAATTTAGAAAATAACAAAATCAATTCTCTTTGTACAAAGTCATCTTTAAACGAATCCTTTAGATATCTGAAAATTAAGGATATGGATCATAAAATTCAAATAATTCTTGAGCATCTAAATGTAATGGGAAATCATTCTGTTGGTTGTGCTGTCTATTCTGCTGATATAATAACGAGAGCTTTTGAATATTTTGCAACAAGTCGTTCTACCTACCAATGATTATGTTATGGTTATCAGTTGCCAAGTATTCGAACTTTGACGCGCATAACTTCAAAAATAAACTCTCAGGATGATTTAACTTTTTTAAGTTCTGTGTTATCGAACTTGATGAAAAAAAAGAAATTGTGTTTTATTGATAGATAAAGTTTATGTAAAAGCAGCATTATTATATCAAAGTGGAAAAATTTTTGGAAATGCTGTTAATTATCCAGAGAAATTAGCTACTACTGTACTTTTATTTATGGTCAAAAGTCTTAATGGTGGACCTGAATTTTTAGCAAGAGTTTTACCAGTTAGTAATCTGACTTCAGATTTCCAACTAGAACAATGCAAATTAATTGTAGACACCATAGAAACTTCTACGTGTAATGGTAAAGTAATTGCAATTATTATAGAAGGAAATAAAGTAAACCAAAGCTTCTTTTCTAAATTCAAAACAGTAGAGGGAAAAAATGGTTCTCATATTTATATGACTATGTTCATCTTTTGAAGTGCATAAGAAACAATTGGCTAACAGAAAATCTAGGTCAGTTGCAGTTTATTTATAATGAAATAACTCACATTGCAAATTGGAGAGATTTAATTAACTTATATACACTTGAAAAAAAACAGTTAATAAAGTTATCCAGATTGACTGAAACATCAATAAATCCTAAACCAATAGAACGACAAAAAGTAAGCACTTGCTTACAACTATTTAGTGAAGAGACAGTTGCAGCTCTAAAAACTCATCCTAAAATAGAACAAGAAAGTGTCAAGGGTACTATTATTTTTTTGGAGTTAATTATAGAATTTTGGAAAATAGTGAATGTTAAATGTCCAGATGCCAATGCTAGATTTAGGGATGAGTCGCGTAATGTAATCAGATCTTCAGATGACATTAATTTAAAAAAGTTGCTTGCTATTGCAACAATGGCTGAAAATATGAAACCAACATCTGGTAAACGTGTTTGCCAGCTTACGAGAGATACAAGCAATGCTCTTTCACATACTTGTCATGGCCTAGTTGATTTGTCTTGTCATCTTTTATCAAGTGGAAATGAATATGTTATTTTTGTTGGTTTTCTAGTGATCCAATTGAAAAATGCTTTGGAAAACTAAGGCAAGGCTCTGGTGGTACTTACTTTATAACAGCTAAATCAGTTATCGAAAAAGTATTCAACATGCAAAGCTGGTGCTACAAATGAATATTGATGTAGAAGGAAATGATGGCGATGACTGTTTTTTATGTCTTGAAGATTTAAATGATAGGGAAATTAATATAATTTACAATTTAGCAGATCTAGAAGATACTATAAATATAGACATTTTATATGCTATTGTCTATATTGCTGGTTATGTTCAAAAGTGTTCTACTGAAGAAAATGATGAAGATACAACTACATATTATAAAAAATATGGAACTTATTTGAATACTTTAAATAGAGGAGGTACGTATTCAAATAAGTTCCATAAAAATATGGAACTTATTTGAATACTTTAAATAGAGGAGGATTAACTATTCCATCAGATACTCTATCTCAGTGGTCCTTATTTTGCTACATATTTTTTTCTTTATTAGATAAAAAAGTTTGCCGAACATTTCTTATACGACAGTTTGCATTTATTGCAGAATTGTACAGTTTTTCTATTGCAAAGAAACAATGCCAAACATTAGCAAACATTTTTTTAAAGAACTTTGCATTACTTCACACTCCCAAAAGTAATAAAGAAACCAAACTAAAAGAAATCAAACTTATGCAAAAATTTTTTTTCATGTTTGGTAAAAAAATAATTTGGTTTTTTATTGGTGTATTTTTCTCATTACTTATTATTTCTTATATATTATATATATAAAATTTTGATTTAAAATATTTTTATTCATTTTAATAAATAATTTAAGCTTATAAAAAAGTTGTTAATTTAACGTCAAAAAACTAATTTTATAATAATGCATCAAAAAAATGCAAGTAGAATGTTTACTAACTATATATTTAGTCTTAGCAAAGCTATACAACATTTTTCTATTTTTCTAAACCGCCATATTTTTTTTAAATCGGCCTTCAGTCAAAAAAAATCGCGCACGGTGTCGAGGCCTTCTATAAAGAAGGCCATGATAAATATACTTGTGTAAATATTCTTAAACAAAAATATATTGGTATTTAACTTGTTAATGGATAAAAATAATAAAATGGATAAAAATAAAAATACTGATAAAAACGAAATGCAATCAAATACAGAAGCTACAGAAATATCTGTGAAATTAGTTCGTGAAACATTCTCTGAGATGTTTAAGAAACAACAAAAAGACATTCTTAAACTTATAGGTGGAAATTTAAAAATTGCAAATGACAGAATCGATGGACTTTTGAAAGAAATTAAAGAAACGTGCAAAGCTTTGCAAACTGAAAATAATTTGAGGAAATTTGAAACGGGAAAAATAAATGACAGTCTCAAAATTAGAACACACTCAAAAAGATATCGAAAACAGTATCACTTTTACACAAGATACACAGGAAGAAAAAATCAATAAAATTGAAGAAAAAATTGTTACAAAAGTAGCATTTAATGCGGAAGAAAAAAATAAGCTGCGACAACTGGAAGATCGACTGAGAAGAAATAATTTGCGTCTCGAAGGAATGGCAAAAAGCGAAAACGAAAGTTGCAGTGTATCTGAAGATAAAGTTCTTAATTTCTTTGAAAACAATCTAAATGTAAGTGGCGTAGTTATTGAAAGGGCACATAGAACCGGAAAAACTGGGCTAAGCAAACCCAGATCAATCGAGATAAAATTCCTGAACTATAAAGATAAAATTAGCATGTTAAAGAATTCAAAAAAGTTAAAAGGAACAGGAATATTTATAAATGAGGACTATTCTTTGGATACCCTAACCATAACGTTATTCCTATGAGTTTGCATTTCTTCAAAGAGAAAAATCTCTTTGAAGAAATGCAAACTCATAGGAATAACGTTAAATATTCTGTTGTTATTTATGATAAATTAGTAGTTAAAGATTTTAAAAAATCACATATGAATGCTTAAAGTATATTTATTTATTATATTTTTTTGTCTTAAATAATATTCTTAGTTTTTATTCTTAAAATGACGGAAGCCAACAGATTTAATGTTTTTGACAGAAAAAACGCACTAAACCGAATTAATGACGATGATAAAAACATGAACTTTTTTGACGAAATTTCAGTAGATACGACTTGTTACAATGTTGACGATGTTAAACATGTTTTTAATTCTTCATCATCTTATTTTTCATTATTACATATAAACATCAGAAGTATAAATAAAAACTTTAAAAATTTAAAAATGATGTTAAATAATATAAGTAACAAGTTTAGTATTATCTGTCTGACAGAAACTTGGTGTCATCGAGACGCGATAAATTCTAACTTTCAATTATCAGGATATAAACTCATTCATCAACCGAGAGAAAACGGCAATTGCGGGGGCGTATCTATTTTCGTCCAAAATTCATTGGTTTTTAAATATCTTGAAGACCTCAAAGTAAATGACGCTGATTGTGAGTCATTAACTATTGAAATAGTTAACAAAACAAAACAAAAATACATTTATAACTGCATTATATAGACCGCCAAACGGTAATTACAACTAATTTGAAAACCACTTAAACTATTTGCTACCAAAGCTTATTGAAAAAAGTGTTTACTTATTAGGTGATTTTAATTTGAATTTATTGAATCATAAAGCTAATAATCAAGTCGTGAATTTTAAATTTACACTTTTGCAATACAGCGCACAGTGCCTCACAGATACGAAAAAACGGCAAAAACCCTATTAATTTTTTAAATTTATTTTGATGTTTTTTAACTTTATCTTGATTGTTATAAGCATACTGAACAAGGTAAACCCATTTTTTATGATCTTGTAAATTTTTACTCTTTTTGTGAGCTTGTTATATGCAGGTTGTTTGTGGGCAAAAATTCACTAGAAATTTTAGAGTATTCAAGTAGATCTTAAAATTGTCTCAAAATGGTCATTTTTAAAAATTTTTCTTTCATTTTTTCGGTGAACATCATATATATATATTATATCATCCGGTAAGTAACTGACATTGGACTTTCATCGACACCAAAAATTAATGTTCGAATTTCACAATTTGTGAAAAAATTAAAAATTTTCAGAAAATAATATTCACAATATTTACTTTTTCTAAAAATGTCCACACTTGTCCACCCTGAATTTTGATGGGGAATTTTTTTTTTTTTTTTTTTTAAACATCTTCGCTTCCAACAAGGCTGCAAGCAGCCACTGATTAAAGTTGGAAGTTACTGTAAGAGAAAAGATGAAGATTGTAGAGCAAGATAACGATTGAAGTATCTTGAATATATACAGGAATGCCCGGAAAAAAAAACTCGCCCCAAAGTAGCACGTTTTTGAGAAATTGAATTTTTAAGTTTTTTGCAATTAATAAGAAATCCGCCAAAAGTTTTTTAAAAATCCAAAAAATTAGTTAGTAATATGTGCCTTTGTGATTACATCTCAAAATGAAAATAATAGACTTGATTCCCAAAGTAAGAGAAATTTGTATAACTAACAAGGATATTGTGAGCCTCCTTTATGAGGAAATTTTGATATCAGAAGGTTTGGATGGTGAAAAAGTGCATAGTGAAAAATTAACAGAATAAATCCGAATTTTGGTGATAAAATTGAAAGCTAAGTGGATTGCAGTAAACAAAACATATGACAGGCTGTTAATGAAAGAAAAGAAATGGTTGCAAACCGAAATTCAAATTGTTATGAAAGCTGACAATGTAAGCAGAAAAGAGTTCAGTGGAGGGCGACCAAAGAAAGATTGGAAAGATCTAGGAGAGAGAAGTAAGCGAACAAGAGTTGTTGGATTATCTGCGCATGATCCAGAGGTTTTAGCTCTGGCTGCTGTTAAAAGTGCAAAATCATCAGGTGACTTACAAGACTTTGCTTATGTGGTTAAAGAATCTATTCAGAAAGCATCTGAACTCAGAAAAAGTATGGACTGCAAGGAACCGATAATGATGAGTGAGAAAGAAGCACTTTCATTAAAAGTTAATTGTGATCTCAGTGATGATCAGTATCAAATGATAAGAAACTCCTCAATCAAACACAATGCCAATATTTATCCAACATTACATGCTCTATTCAAGGAAAAAAGTAATTGTTATCCAGAGGACCTTGTTGTAACTGAAACTTCTGCTGAAAGTAAATTACAGTCCATGGTGAATCATACTCTTAAAAAAGTTATTGTATTAAGTGAAGACAATTTAAAAACTCTGGATACAGATCAAAATGTGCTCAATGGTAGTTTTATTCTAAAAGCAGGGTTTGATGGTGCATCAAGCCAAAGTTTGTATAAACAAAGGTATGATAACACAGACATTGAGGAGGCTAAAAAAAATGAAGAATCCCTTTTCCAAACTGCAATTGTACCTCTTAAGTTAAGTGTAGAAAGTAAAACAATTTGGGAGAATAAGAAACCAAATAGTTCTCATTTTTGCAGACCTCTTCGTCTTCAATACAAAAAAGAAACCACAGAACTTAGCAAGTCAGAAGAAAAACACATTTGTGATCAGATGGCTGATTTGGAAGATTATGTTGAGATTATTACACTTGCGGATGGAAGAAAAGTCAGTATCAATATAAAATCTCATGTTGAACTAACCATGTTTGATGGCAAAGTAGTTAATGCCTTAACCAACACAAAATCATCTGCAAGCTGCAATATTTGTGGTGCGAAACCATCAGAAATGAACCAGCTAGATCTAGTTAAAATTAAACCTGTGAATGATGATGCTATGTCCCTAGGTTTATCATCATTGCATTGTTGGATTAAATGTTTTGAATACATACTTCATTTAGGCTACAGACTGGAGATGACTATTCCAAGGACAGATGTCAGTTTAGCCGAAGATAAGGTACTTGTTCAAGCTAGAAAAAAACTATTCAAGGTAAGTTTAGAGCAGAACTTAGTTTACTGGTAGATGTTCCAAAAACTGGATTTGGGAATACAAGTGATGGTAATACTGCCCGAAGAGCATTCATGCATGGTGAGGCTTTTGCTGACATAACAGGAGTTCAGGTTGAGTTGATTCTCCGGGTGAGGACAGTTCTTCAAGCTGTTTGTTCAGGGTATGACCTAGATATTGATAGATTTAGCCAATACTGCAATGAGACTCTAGCCTTTATAGTTAATAACTATGATTGGTACAGAATGCCTCCAACTCTTCACAAACTTCTAGTTCATGGACCTGCAATTGCTGAAAATCTAGAACTACCCATTGGTTATTATTCTGAGGAGGCTCAGGAGGCCCAAAATAAAGTGATAAGACATGCTAGGTTAAACCATTCATGCAAAATTTCCAGACTCAATGTAATGAAAAATCAATTTCAATATTTGCTGATCAGAACTGATCCAGAAATTTTGTCGAACAACTTCATAAAACACAAATCTTCCAATGGAAACCCCTTGTCTGAACAAGTTCTTAACTTGCTGAAACACTAAGTTTAGTTTTTTTGTTTAAATCTAAATTATATTGTTACATGTTATATATGTTATATGTTACAACATACAGAAATTGTAGATATTTGTTTCTGAATAATGTAATCTTTATTGTTTTCACTGTTTACTGACAAAATCAGCTGTTATTAAAGGATTATATGTAGAGTGTTTAAAAACAATGAAAATTTGTCACTTTTTATGTAAATAAACTATATATATATTTATGAATTTGTCTCTATAAGTACAATAAAAAACGACAGAATAGCATGTTGAGAAAGTGGGAAAAAAATTCAGAATTTGCAAATTTGCAAAAATATTTTGAAAAAAGTGTGCAAAATTATTTTCTGACTTTCGGGTTGGGTTACTGATTAAATTTTAATATATTTAGAGCCAAAAAAGGTTGAAATCCATTCAGAAACACTGATTTGAGGGTTTTTGCCGTTTTTCCGTATCTGTGAGGCACTGTGCAGCGTTTCTCCCATGATTAATAAGCCAACACGTGTGACTAAAACAACTGCATCTATTATCGGTAATATTATTACTAATAATTACACAAGGACTAAAATCCAAAGTGGTATTATTAAAACAGATTTAACTGATCACTTTCCAGTTTTTCTGATAATAAATTCTGCAACCCTTGAGAAAAAAATAAAAACAAAAACGGTATACGTAAGGAAAATAAATAATGAATCAATTGCAACGTTTCGTGACCTCTTTCATGAAGTAAACTGGGAACTATTGACTGATTGCAATAACGTTAATGATGGCTACAATTTTTTTATTCGCATGTTTACAAGACAATACTAAAAGGCCTTTCCAAAAATAAAAAAAATTGTTAATTCTAAAAATTTGCTAAGTCCGTGGATGACGAGAGGACTCATTACGTCGTCAAAAAGGAAACAAAAACTTTACCAAAAATTTAAAAAAAAAACTACGAAAATGAAATAAAATACAAAAAATATAAAATTCTTTTGAAAAGTTAAAAAAGCAATCCAAAAAAAATTACTACTCTTCGTTACTTAATAAAACATTTGGAAATGCAAGGAAAATATGGAATGTAATTAAAGAAATAACAGGAGTGGGAATTGTGAAAAGTGATAATCTTCCAAAAAGATTGCAAAGAGATGATAATAGAGGAGATACTTTTGTTAATAAAAAAATTGCTGAAACATTTAATAGCTTTTTTATAAATATAGGAATAAAGCTTGCCGGTGCAATTCCTAAAGGAAAAAAATCATTTAAATCTTGTTTGAAAAAATCTGATTCCTTCATGGAGGAGTCGGAGCTTTTAATTGATGAACTTCGACTTGCAATTAGTATGCTGAAAACAAACAAAAGTGCGAGTCTGGATGAATTTAACCCTGATGTTGTAAAAGCGGTCTCAGATATTATAGAGAAACCTCTTTTTAAAATTTTTAATCTTTCCCTAAAAAACGGCATTTTTCCTGACCAACTAAAATTAGCAAAAATAATTCCGATATACAAAGGCGGTGATGACTCAATAAAATCTAACTACTGACCAATTTCCATACTTTCTTGTTTTTCCAAAATACTAGAGCGTATTATGCACAACAGACTGTACAATTATCCTGAAAAAAACAACATTCTTTATCATAAACAGTTAGGTTTTTGCAACAACCATTCCACGGAACATGCAGTAATTGATCTTGCCAACCAAATTTTAAATGGTTTTGATAACGACAGTTACACATTCGGAGTTTTTCAAGATCTATCAAAAGTATTTGATACTGTCAACCACAAGATTCTTATTTATAAACTACGCAATTATGGAGTAGTTCACTCCAACTTAAAGTGGGTGCAATGTTGTTTACAAAATCGTAAACAAGGAGTATCATATGACTTAACATGTTCCCAATTTGAATCAATAAATTGTGGAGTTCCCCAAGGATCAATACTTGGACCCCTGCTGTTTTTAATTATATTAATGATATTTATTTATCTTCAAAAATACTTAATTATGTTATTTTTGCTGATGACACAAATGTTTTCTTTTCTGACTCAAATTTAAATATATTTTTTATATTGTAAACACAGAATTAATATATCTTAATGAGTGGTTTGAAGCAAATAAACTTTCATTAAATATTGAAAAAACGAAATATATTTTGTTTGCTAAGTCATCTAAATCCGAGAACCTTCCACTCAAATTACCTGAACTAACAATTAACAATATTAAAATAAAAAGAGTTTTTTCAATGAAAATACTAGGAATAATTTTCGATGATAAATTAAAGTGGAAAAGCCAAATAAAGCTAGTCGAGAACAAAGTTTCAAAGACTCTGGGGATTATGTACAAGACAAAACATCTTTTAAACAATTTATGTTAAAAAAATTTATACTTTTCATTTATACATAGTCATATTAACTATTGTAATATTGCCTGGGCAAACAATCATTTATCTTTCCTAAAAATTATTTATACAAAACAAAAGCAAGCAAGTAGATTAGTTTTGGGTGCATATAGATACGAAAGTGCCGAGCCGTTACTCAAGGAAATAAATGCTCTAAATGCATACAAACTAAATATATACCATAACTTGTTATTTATGTTTAAACTTCAAAATGAAATGATTCCAAAATATTTTTTTAAAAGTTTCACTCGAATTAATCATAAATATGAAACAAGACATTCAATGAGTAATTACTACATCCCACTAACATCACTCAAAAAATCTGTTTTCTCGACTCTATGCCGGGGACCACGCTTGTGGAATTCGGTTCTTGACGAAAATATGAAAAAAATAAAATCTATTGCTACATTTAAAAGAACTATAAAAACACACTTGCTAAATTTAAACATTACGTACATTTTCTCATTTTTTTAAAAAAAATTGAAATAATTTTGTATTTTTTATTTTTTATGCACTTTATTTAATTTTAATATTGTATTGAATATTTATATACATATGTAGCGAATTAAATTTTTTTTTTGTCTTGAATATGTATACGAATATGTACAGATTTGTATTTCACAAAGGGGCTTGATGATAAGTCATTTTGACTTCTACCTTCTACTTGCCCGAGTCAACTTGTAATTATATATATTTGTTTAAATTTATGGATAACATTGTAAAATGTGTAAAATGACGAAAGAAAAAAAGAAAAAAAAAAAAAAATGTGTTTCTCGAGTTAACTGACATTTCTTAATCTGACACGTGTCAGAAATCGAATATTTAGGTTTCATTTTGAAACACGCCAATTATTTTTTATAGATTCTATTTAAAAAACCATTACGGTACAGAAAACTGTAAAAACTAAACTCCTGAGAGTGATTTTTCAAAAGAAGCATTTTCAAAAAAAATATTTAAAAATGGTGGGTCTATGAAATTTTAATGTTTAATTGAGTTATCTAAAAAATACGCTTCAAACCAAATACTTTTACATACTTATGTTAAGTTGCAATAAGGATATTACCACATTTGATCATAATGTTATTAACTAGAATAAAAGTGAGAAGTTCAAAATACTTTATGATTGATATATTATCTGATAATCAATTTTTGAAATTTGCGGCACACAAGATGCGGCTCACTTAATACAGTTAATGTGGGATAGTAAGTAAAAATAAGAAGAATAAAAAAAAAAAAAAATTAACAAGACATAAAATTTCAACATTTTGTAGACAATAAAAATAAAAATTTTGAAAAATTTTGGTAGACAAAGCCATATAATCATATCTTATCATCTTGGTGAGAAATCGAACATCAACAAGCTGGTGATGATTTCAAATTAAAATCGCAATTTTACAAGCTCAAATATTATCATCAGTATATTAAATCTGAACTTTAAAAAAAATTTTAAGACCGTATTTAAGAAAATGAAACAAATATGTGAATGAAAAATTGCTATTAAGCTTTCTATTTGCATTTATAAGCTTGCTATTTATTATTGCTAATTATTTCTCTACAAGATATGGTCATACAAAGACTATTTCAAAAAAAATGCTGATAAAAGTCTGAGAAAAAAATTAAAATTCAGACTACCTGCCCTAAATGAGGATGAAATAAGAATGATATTTTTGTAATTTCTTAAACAAAAACAAAACAATTGAGAATTTCAAGCCTACTAATAGCCTAATAGCCTATACCTACTAGGTATGAATAAAAATAAAAAGCTCAAATAAATTTGCAAGAGTGCTCCCTAAACTTGCTGAGCTCCCCAAATGGAGGTGTGAGGCCACGGCTTTGGTTCCAAAATCAAAATGGTTTCAAAAGGGTTGATTTCTGACTTGTACACGTACTAAGCACATGTGCTTAGTACGTGTTATTTTCATATTTATATTATTTTCATATTTATATTATTTTATATTACTTTTTTTATATTTCCATATTACTTTTAAAATATTGATATATACACAATTAACACTTAGAAATACCAAAAAATAATGCATAAGTTCTTAATTATTTGCAATCCCGTGATTGTGGAGGTGTAAATCTTTAAATGATAATAAATTTTAAGTACGCTTATAATATATACAGTTATTTGATATACATTCATACTTAATAAAAACACTTTTTAAATACGAAAAACACTAAAAAAATTGTTTGTTTTTAAAAAAAAAAAAAAAAAAAAAAAGTTTACTCTTTTAATTTGATTTTATAACTTTCTTCAATATTTTTGATTTAAAAAGCGCTATTTAGCTATTAATAAGCTATTAATGTTGCGTTTATACGTTATACGTTTGTTACTATTATATACTTTGTTGCGTGTATACCACGGCAATCTATACTGAAGGCCTTGCCATCGCGCAAACAGCGTATTTGACTGGGGGCCTATTTTAAACTGTACTTAACTAATCGCCATTTTCGTTATATTGAAATATGGGTAAAAAGTGTTGTATTCATGGCTGTACTACAAATTATTTATCTGCTAAAAAGAAATCGGATAATTTGAAGATCTCAGTATATCGATTTCCTAAAAATGAAGAAGAAAAACAAATGTGGATTAAAGTAATTCCAAATGCAAATCTAAATGTAACTATTGACACTGTAGTTTGTGAGTTGCATTGGCCGATAAATTTTGAAAAACAACAAGTCAGAGGAAAATATCGTCCTAAATTTCCACCATCTGTTTGGCCAGGCATACCTTCTTGTCAAATTCCCACTCAATCTCCTCCATTACGTTCAACAAGTTGTGCTTCTTCGTGTTCTCGAAATTTCGCTCAAGATGAACTATCAACCTTTTTAGAAAAAGATAGAGTAACTTTTGCTGAAATGAAAAAAATTATTTTAAGTAATGAAAGAGATTTAGGTATTCCATCGGTATGTTTTATGACTAATAACACTATTTATTTGCAATCACAAGCTTATTCAAATGGGGTTCCATGTTTTTTAATTAAGATTAGTGACGATTTGCATTTTGAAACTTATCACTATGGAGTCAAAATTAAATTTCTATAATTTCTAAAAACAGAGTTTCCAAAATTAATGCATGGTCAATATTAGAAAAAGTCGTACGTTATTTAAAGAATTTGATTTTTGGAAGAAAAGAAATTGTAATTCAAGAACATTTAGCTTCTATGGGTTCACAGTGTATTGGTAGTAAGATTTATTCTAAAGAAATTATTATTAGATATTTTCAGTATTTTGCTACGTTCAGAAGTTTGTATAATTAATTGCGAACAGATTACCAATTGCCTTCTGAAAGAACTTTGACAAGAATAACTTCAAAAGTTTCTAAATTAAATGAAAAGCTTTTTTTGACAAGTATTTTCCAATCTATTGAAGAAACAATAAATAGGAAGTAAATAGCTATAGTTAAAAGCAGGAAAAGATTTTTCTGATTGTTAAACTTTTCAAAAAAACATAAGTTTTAAAAACTGGGTAATGGTGTTTTAAAAGTACAACAGTAACTTTTGTAACTTTACTTCAAAAAGTAAAACCCTTATAAATAATTATATATAATACTATTTTAACTAACGAAAGTAATAAAAAAATATTTAGATAAACTTACGCCCAAAATTTCTCGCTTGTTTACTGTTTCAAAATTTTCAATTGTGTACGTTCTTTTTTTATTCATCTTGTTCTATTATTAGTATTTTTTCATGTTGTTTTCGATAGTTAGTGTTATTGTTTGTTTCTATTTTTTACGTTACAAACAAAATAACGTCTATTTATACTTTTATTAAAAGGAAACTCTTTTAAAAATTGGCTCGTTTATATTTTATGACTGTAATTTTTCCTTTAATTTGATAAACTACAAGGCAAATTGTTTTTCTAATATTGATTATTAAAATTATGGCGTTAGAATTAGATTTTTTAATGCAACTTGTCTGCAACTTAAATTAATTTATAGACCCCTTTTTTTATGTATAATATGTATAAATATAAATCAAGAAACAAAAATACCGTTTAAAAAATTTACTATTATATACTTTGTTGCGTTTATACGTTTGTACGTTGTACGTTTATTACTATTATATACTTTGTTGCGTTTATACGTTTGTACGTTGTACGTTTATTACTATTATATACTTTGTTGCGTTTATACGTTTGTACGTTGTACGTTTGTTACTATTATATACTTTGTTGCGTTTATACGTTTGTACGTTGTACGTTTGTTTCTATTATATACTTATGTGATGTTGAAATAAACTTTGCTGGGTTAGTTTTTTGCTGCGATGATGCATTTATATATAATATTTGTGGATTTGCACTTACTATTCAGGGGGCATTCTGCTTTGTTTCGACAGTTGCATTTTGGATCATTATTTTCAATTCTAGGGAAGATAATTTTTTTGTTGTGGTTTTTTATAATTTTTTCTATATTTTCAGTGTAACTGTAGCTTACCTTTACAGTGTTTCTGTTTAAGATTTTGTGAAGTTTGTGTGTCTTAGGGAAGTTTTTTTCTAGTAAATACAAGAACATTTTTGCAACATTTGTGGAGACGTTTTTATTAAATGGGGGGTTGAACCATATGATATTGCGTTTACGATTTTTCTGGGGTATTTTTTGTTTGATCTGATATTTGAGGGAGTAGTTTTTGTATCCGCTATTTTTTAGTGCTTGTTCATATTCGTTTTTAGATTGATTAAATATAACTTCGCTGGAGGAATTTTGTGATAGTCTGTTTGATATTGAAGTAGGTAAGTGTTTAATAATTTGTGATGGGTGGTTAGAAGATATGTGGATATATTGAAGATTATTGTTGGGTTTTTTGAAAGGCTTATGGGTGTTTTGGGCTAAATTGAAAGTTAAATTAAGGAAGTTAACTGATTTAAGATTGGTTTTTATGTCTATTTGAAATCCAACGTCTTTAAACTTTTGGATTATGTTTTTTCGCATTCGCTCCAATTCTTAGCCGTTAGAATTGCGTATTATCAACAAGCCATCATCACGGTAAAGCCCTATGTCGGTTTTTATAATTATATTAGATAATTCGTTGAGAATGTATATCCCTACAAGTTCGCAAATTTCAGCGCCATCGTAGCTGCCCATTGTTACATCAAAACTTTCATGGTTCAATTTTTTTATCCATGTGTTATTGTTGTAGTAGAGGATGGATTTTCGGCTATGTGTTATATTTCTAAGTTGGTTGTCTATTATTGTGGTGTCTTGTTTTGCAAAGGAAACGGATTTATTAAATATTTCTGTAGTTATAGATGGATAAAATTCATTTATGTCAAATTGGATGAAAAAACAACTCTTTTTGTCTTCTATGCCGTTGAACCAATTAAGAATGTCGGTGGTATTTTTCCATTGGTTTACTTTTAGGCTATTTCTTAAGTATGTGTTAGCAATGTCTAAGATTTTTTTGCTTATTATTCCGATTTCGCTTTTTGCCGGGTTAATGAGACGGCATTTAGCTAATTCCTGGTACTATCTAACTATATATATATATATATATATATATATATATATATATATAGTTAGATAAGTGTTTTTTACTAATTAATTTATATATATATATATATATATATATATATATATATATATATATATATATATATATATATATATATATATATATATATATATATATGTTTAGCAAATATGAGTAAAAGTTCCAGGTAACAAAAAAAAACTATTTCAAACTAAGATGAGTAAAATATATTTATTAATTAAATTTTAACAAATATTTAAAAAATTTTCTCTAACACAGAAGGCCATTCGTATTAAATCTTCAGTTGTGTTTGAGATTTACAAAACTATAAAAAAGAAACTCTTTATATTGAACTTCCTATAAAAAGTTTAAAAAGGAAGTAATTAAGGTTTACATAAAAAAAGCTATAATTAACAAAAACATAGTATCTTGATTCTTGTTGGTAAGGAAATTTTAAAAGTAATGTGAAAATAATTACTTTCTGTTTATATGTTCATTGTGTCATGTCCCTGTTTATGTAGGTAAGCTTCATAAATAAGAATTAAATTCTTTTTTGAGAGTTTTAACATTGGAAATAATTAGAGAAAAGGTTCACATAAATTTGATCAGCGTGTTTTCAATTGCCATAAAAATGAACCATTTTTTTTTTATTATTCCTAATGTTAAAACTCTCAAATAAGAATTTACTTATGAGGCTCACCTACATAAACAGGGACATGACACGATGAGCATATAAACAAATAATTACTTTTAAAATTTCCTAACCAACAAGAATCAAGTTATACAATATTTTTGTTATTTACAGTTTTTATATTCATTTATATATATATATATATATATATATATATATATATATATATATATATATATATATATATATATATATAATTTTGTTTTTTAATATTTTAAATAAACTTTTGATCCTTTTAATATTTTGACACAGGACAAACATTGATAACAGATGAATTTGTTTTGTATGAAGGTTTGCTATTCTGTATAAACATTTGAATAAATGTTTATACAGAATAGCAATAAATAAAAATAATGAATAAATAAATAAAAATTGATTTAAACATAAACTAATTTTTTATCATTTAAAAGATTGATTGGAGAAGTGATTGGTTGGCTGAGTGCTTATTTTATAATTATTTTTCCCAATTAAATACTTAATTACATTCTTCTTTTTTTTTAAATGTTTCCGTTGGTTTTTTCAAATAACTGTACATAAATAATAATAATAATACATGAATAATTTCTAATAAATGTACATAAAGCTTTTTAATTTTTTTATATTTTTTTATGAGATTTTTAAGATGTTTTGCCTTTTTTTTTCCTAGTAAGATTTTAGTAAGCCTTTCGACAACGAGGGAGTTTTAAGTGGCTTGCTATTTATGATTATTTTTTTTCTTGAAATCCTACTTTATATTGCCTGCAAAATTGGCTTAGAAACAATTCTTATGCATTGTTAGTCTCTCTTGATTGCAATACCAGATTCTTTTCAACGCAATTTTTTAAACAGTTTTTAAATTGTTTCAAGGATTATTCATCAATCTGTCGCCGAAAATTTATTGAACGTTGTTATTATTTTATTGCTAGTATTGTTAGTTAAAATGTTATAGCTATATCATTTTAACATTCTTAGCCACCTAAGTAGCTAAGAATGTAGGAAATTAATCCAATAAATCGGTCCTAATTGTAGCAGTGTAAAGAGACTTTTATGAAAGTTGCTGTTACAATCTTATCAAGTAGAGTAGAAGACTTATTTGTAAACTTTGTTGATTTGTTTATTGTTGGAATAAATTTGTTTTGAGTGTTTGTAAAGTTCTGAGCATTTATATTTGATGCATAGTTGATCAGGTTGATGTTAAAGTTCCTGACCAAATAAATATATTTTTCGAATTCGTTCACTATTTCATTTAGACTTTTGCTATTAATATATTAATATTTTGTTATTTATATATTTATACACAAAAAATAGTTATTTGTAAATATTTGTTTCATAGACATTGATCATTTTAATATCTTTCATTAAAGATTTTTATTTATCTTTTTCAAAGTACCATTAGGGTTTTGTATGTTCGTATCGTTACCCTCTTATTTTCTCGTATATAATTTTTTTTCTAGATTTTTTATTCTTTTGTTTTATAGTTTACAATTTTACCATTTAAAACATTTAAACCATATTACCATTTTACAATTATAGTATATTTAACAATATAAAACTATGTTAACAAGATGAATTTATAAAAAGATGCAAAAAGATACAAAGATACAAAAGTTACAAATTTAAAAGCTGCGTATAATTGTAAATCGAAAGTAATAAACTTGAAAAAATGCAATCTCAAAACAAGTAACACTAATGAAGAATTGATTAATGAAGAACAAAACAAGTAACACTAATGAAGAATTGATTAATGAAGAACAAAAAAAGTAGTACTAATGAAGAATTGATTAATGAAGAACAAAAAAAGTAACACTAATGAAGAATTGATTAATGAAGAACAAAACAAGTAACACTAATGAAGAATTGATTAATGAAGAACAAAAAAAGTAACACTAATGAATTAACAATTGAACCTAAACTGGAAACAGGGACCAAGGTATAAAAAATATGTGCTAATGAATCTTTTAAAATATTTTTAAGAAAATCTCAGGAGTGATTTAATGAAACCTGTCCTTTAGAAGTCATAAAAATTATAACAAATAAAAAATTAGAAATAATAAATTTACCACCTCTACTTAAAATAGTTAATTTCAATAACTAATAATTATTAATATCAATTATTAGTATTAATAACACCAATATACACTGTGAATTATATGAATTAGTATCAATATTTAATATTAAAAACAATGTTACATTTTGTAAAATGCAAATCTCGGAAGAGTTCAATAAATACTTTATAAACATTGGTACAAATCTTACTGATAAAATTATTCCAACATCTAATTCGTTTAAAAATTACCTAAAACCCGTAAATTATTTCATTTAGACTTTTGCTATTAATATATTAATATTTTGTTATTTATATATTTATACACAAAAAATAGTTATTTGTAAATATTTGTTTCATAGACATTGATCATTTTATTATCTTTCATTAAAGATTTTTATTTATCTTTTTCAAAGTACCATTAGGGTTTTGTATGTTCGTTTCGTTACCCTCTTATTTTCTCGTATATAATTTTTTTTCTAGATTTTTTATTCTTTTGTTTTATAGTTTACAATTTTACCATTTAAAACATTTAAACCATATTACCATTTTACAATTATAGTATATTTAACAATATAAAACTATGTTAACAAGATGAATCTATAAAAAGATGCAAAAAGATACAAAGATACAAAAGTTACAAATTTAAAAGCTGCGTATAATTGTAAATCGAAAGTAATAAACTTGAAAAAATGCAATCTCAAAACAAGTAACACTAATGAAGAATTGATTAATGAAGAACAAAACAAGTAACACTAATGAAGAATTGATTAATGAAGAACAAAAAAAGTAACACTAATGAATTAACAATTGAACCTAAACTGGAAACATGGACCAAGGTATAAAAAATATGTGCTAATGAATCTTTTAAAATATTTTTTAGAAAATCTCAGGAGTGATTTAATGAAACCTGTCCTTTAGAAGTCATAAAAATTATAAAAAATAAAAAATTAGAAAAAATAAATTTACCACCTCTACTTAAAATAGCTAATTTCAATAACTAATAATTATTAATATCAATTATTAGTATTAATAACACCAATATACACTGTGAATTATATGAATTGGTATCAATAATTAATATCAAAAACAATGTTACATTTTGTAAAATGCAAATCTCGGAAGAGTTCAATAAATACTTTATAAAAATTGGTACAAATCTTACTGATAAAATTATTCCAACATCTAATTCGTTTAAAAATTACCTAAAACCCGTAAATTACGCAAGTAATATTATGTACGATTTTAAATTTAGCTTTAAACAATTTAAAAAGTTATTTTCTAGTTTAAAAAAAAGCACTTGTTTTTGATATAGTATTTATTAATGATTTTAAGACATTTGAAATAGTTATTTAATAAGGCATCTAGTGAAATAGTTATTTTGAACAAAATCAGTTTGAGCAGAACTTTGATCCATATACCAAAACTTTCAATAATGCCGGGGTTCTTTCGAATGTAATTAAATTAGCAAAAGTAATTCCTCTATGGATTGAATATGAGGAAAGCGCTGCATCATTGAAAAAAAGGTTTAATGAATGGGCTCCACAAGAAACACAAAAACTTCATGGGTTAAGGTCAAGGATTCTTTTTCACTCATACACTCTTTCTATTCATGTTTGATCCATATTTAGCATATTTTGTACATATTAGCATATTTTGTACAGATATTTCTTTTTTGAAAGCTTGCCTTACACGCAAGCTGTCAACTTTTGCCCAAATGTATCTGAGACCTAAACAAATCTAAGAAAGTATTCTCTCATGTTTACTTCCTCTCGTGGAACTGCATAGACAAACTACAAATATCATTTGTTTTTTATTATTATTTGCGCGATAAAGAATTATAGAATAGTACAAAGCATTTTCCAGTTTTCACAAGATATGCTCAGTAACTTTACAGGAAAGTAGACCAATAAACATATTATGAATTATTATGTTTAAATAATGTACATTAGTTTCTTTGGCAATTACATGACAAAGATGAATGAAGAAACAACAGTGTCAAAATTTGAAACGTGTTTAACAAGTTTTAATAAGTTTCCATTATTTTCTTTGAAAACTGTTACACTTGTTCAAGACTAAAGCTCATCCTTGAATACCATGGAGTTGCACAATATAAACAAGTCGTTTTAAATTGCATAATTGCATACCAGTCATCAGTTTCAGTTTGAATCATACGTTAAACACATTTTATTAAAGTTAAACTATTTAATATACAACATATTGTTCCTTGATAGATAAATATCAAGTCTGTTATACATTATGGGTTTGAATATTTTTGAGAATCAAGGCAATTTAGTAATTAGTCTGTAGTTTAGGATATTGAAGTCATCCCGACCCTTAAAACGTTGTTGTAGATCAAGTAACTGGTCAGAAACAATATCTGAATTACGAGTTTAAAGATATGAAATAACTAAGGTCATCGAATACAGTTTTTACAAAATTAATCTTTTTTATTTGTTTTTATTTAAACTTTTATTTTAAATTTTTTTAATTTGTTTTTATTTTTTTACGACTATTAAAAGCTAACAATTCCATTTTTTTTAAAGATTAGTCCATAATTGTATCATTATTTTTTAATTATCGTCAAATTTTGTTGATTTGAACGGAATTTTTTTTAGCAAATTTTGGCCCAATGTTAACGACGAAGATGACAAGTTTCTTGTACCATGTTCACACTAGCAATGTTTGGCGGAACATTATTCCAGAACAAATGTTCCTGGAACAAAACGTTCTACAAAATGTACGTTGTAGCGTTCACATGTAAATTTAGCTTGACGGTATATTAAAGAAAAAAATGCTTAAAAAAACGGTAAGCAAAACTCGAATAAAAGTTAGCGACAACCAATTTTGCATATTTTTAATTTAATTTATTTAACTTTATTATTTATTATTTTACGAGAGGTAAAACTAAATGCAAATAACGCTGAGGGTCCAACTAGCTCAGGTTTAGACAGAAACCCAATCCAAAATACCCGCCATACAAAAACTGACGTTGGAATTTTGTTATCCCGTTTCTTATAAAGCTTGGCTTTTATTGATAGGTCATATCTTCTCTAGTCGCTTTTGACGACACAGAATAGTAGTCCGTCAATGGTAAAGTATTGAATAAACATATTATACATTAACAAGCTATCCACGATCATTTAAAACTATTCTTATTTTGTGTTCATACATATTTAAAGTTTATTTAATTAGACACATTTGCTAAACTCAAGTAAAGTAAGTTTAGTTTAGAATAAATAAGTAATAAAAAAATTTTACTACTACTTTATTTGTCCCTTTCATAAAGGTATTTATCAATTCAGTCACGAACATTTTTTCCTGGTCCATTGTTCCCAGCAGTAGAAACTGTATTGGGTTGAGCCAGACTGTCATCATGATAATACGTAAGCCATTCTATTATAATAATGTTGTCATAATATTCACAAATATTATAAAGATTGACGCAAGCATTAAAATTCTTGTAGTAAAGTTAATATCACATTCCGTACGTTAGCAAATGACATGGAATTGAGCTTTAACGCATCCAAAAGCATTCTCAACTACTCTTCTAGCTCCGCAAAATATTTTATTGTAGCTTTTTTGAACTTTACTAAGCTCCATATTTTTAGGATAAGGTTTTAACAAATGACGCGTTAAAGGAAATGCAGAATCACCTATCAAACATAGTGGAACAAGAGAACCGCCCAGCTCTTTACAACATTTATCAAATAGATTTGATTCTAAAATTGCTTTCAAAGAAGAGTTCTGCAAAATATAGCTGTTATTATTTCTACCAGGCAATCCGACACTTGTATAAATGAAACGGTATCTTCAGTCTACAACGGCAAAAAGTACAATAAAATACCACCCTTTATAATTATAATAAGAAATTGCTTGATCTTTAGGGACTGAAATAGGGATATGGCATCTATCAACAGCTCCAACCCATTGGTGAAAACCAAGAATAGATTCGAAAATCTCTACTACATTTATTGAAATTTTCTTTTGGTAGTAGAAATTTAACGTGTTTAGAGAGCAAAATGTCATTAACAGCGTTAATAAATTCATGAACAATTAAATTTTCTATTGACTTTCCTATTCTAAAAAGGCTAGACACAACCCAATACTTTTCACATGAAGCTAGATTATGTAATGCAACTGCAACACGTTTTACTACTGAAATAGTTTCTTTCATAGTTGTGGTAGTTTTGCTTGAATGCGATTCATTAACTAGAAAATTAAATGTGTTATAATTTACTCGAAAATGTACTTTAAATTCAAGTTCCTCCATTTGAGTAAAAATCTCATTAAACCATTGAGAACTTTTGAGCTTAACCCATAATTATTTTAATTAGATCCCCTTGTTGATTTCAAGGAAGCTAAATTTAAATATGAAAATGGGTGGGTAATTGATTCATCATCGATTAATGTCCTACTTCTTGATCGAAGTATGGCCAAAACGCTTTCCGTGTTTTTCCAATTGTTTTTCCTTCACAAATATCTCCTTAAAAAGTTATTAAAACTATATAAATACATTACATAAACATAATATTTATTATATTACATTTCAAGGGAAATTAGAACACATTGTTAAAAACCATTTGTTAGTATTAAAAGAGCATGATTTGTTAACAAAAATAAAAATGAAACATGTAATGCAATTTGTATAGATAAAAAACAAATCACGCTGGCATAATAAAAAAACATATCAATATAATTCATCTACAGGCTTGTATTATATTGCAAAGAAAATATTTCTTTGGTTAAAAATGCTAAATATATATAGCATTGAGATACAAAAAAAGGTATTTGTACCATATAAAATACACTTTGTTAAAATTTAAATAAATTCACCAGAGATGCATTTTAATGCTTGAAATCATAAAGTAAAAATTCCTTTGATAATAATAATATGGTAACAAAAAAACATATATAAATAGAGATTCATCTACCTTTTGACTTTAACATAATTAATTACTAAAGAGAAATCTTGACTAACAGAACACCTTATTTTTTTATTAAGAATTTATAAAATTCTATTTGGGCTGTAGACATATCTACTTGGGCTTAAGATGCATTTTTAATTGCATCGCACATATGCTCTAAAGCAGCAACCTCACTGATTCGTAGTTCTTGTGAACGGATTTGAACATTTGGATTTTTTTTTGTTGCTATTTTTAAATATTTTGAAGAAAAATTTTCTTTTTTATTTGTTCTTACCGGTTCAGTTTTTGCTATTTTATTCAAAGCTTTTTCATCATCAGAGTTCCTTCGTTTATTGCAGCCGGATGTAGATTGAGTTGGTTCCTCATCAGGAATAGAGACAATAGATTGCACATCACTTGTATTATCCAAAGCTTCAATATTTAAAATACCGATAGTCTCTTTGCCATCGTCCATTGTGGCAATCTGTAATTAAAAAATACAGATTAAAAAAAATTATACATATGAGAAATGATTATAAATCATATTTCAACCAAAATTTATTTCTTTGAAAGACTTGACTTGAAGTCATTCTACTCCCCCCCTCCTCTCCGTCCCCAAACCAAAAGATCTATACAGACAATAGCATTTTACAAATTGATCTTATGCCAATATTAAAAGATCCCTTTTATAATTCGAAAACTTGATATTATATGTTTTTGATCTTTATATTTTAAGTCTGCCAAATGTTGCAAAGTTAAGAACTTCTTAAACCTAATATAATAGAAATATTTAACATACTTGGATATATTACTTTAAAAAATAGCACTTTAAAATATACAGCAATAAATTATACTAAGCTTACCTGACCATCTTAAAAATCTTGAGCAGAAAAGTTTTGACTTTGAGAGAAAAGGTCATTGTAAAGGGAAGCTTCACTATTTATTATTTTGGCAACAATATAGGAAGGCTACGTTTACTAGGAGCTCCTCCTGATAAACCTACTTGAAGTTTTTCTCGTCTATGAAAAATATACATAAATATAAGTAAATATAAGCACATCATTAACACAATATAATATGAATCATTTTAAGTAATTTTTAAAATAACACTCAATTACAAACTAAATTGCAATTAGATATTATTTTACATGGTAATTTTGTAAAATACTTTCAGCATTTCATTAAGGTATCATACATGAAATATAGAATATGCACATACCTAAATTGTTTCCTCAAATTACTAATTTTAGATTGAGTTTGAGATCCAGTTAACGGAGGTATGATATTAAATGTGTTTGAAAATTCAACTGCCCTTTGTTTGTAAATATTTGTGTTTCTTATTGTTGATATAACACTTTGTAATTGTCTTTCCATAAATCTAATTATACTCTTGTGTTAGCAATATACCATACAAATTTATTTACAGGATATATGCAAAGGCCAGTTCGTGTTTTGCTGGCGTTAATACTGTCTTTATCTGAATGCTGAGACATTGCGTAAAATTAAATCCTACCAAAAAGGATAAGTACATTGAATCTATCAACACTAACAATAGTAAATTACTAAAAGCTGGTAGCCAAGAGAACAGAAACTTTCAAATGCTAATTTTATTCTTGTTTTTACTTTTCCATACAATGTAATAATTATGTCATTTAATAACATTGATCTGTCAACACTATTGTTTGTTTTTATTTTTAAATGTCAATAATTGTAGCACATTGTGGCAAAGATATACGGTACAGTCCTATCAATAGTCAATCAATAATATATATTCAGAATAAAGGTCTTACTTTCACAATTATTCACAAACAGTAAATTAACTAATAATAAGTAAATACGGAATATTTATGAGGAAAATAATAATGGTAATGTTCACAAATTATAATAACAAGATAAGACAAAGCTAATACAATTAAATATATGACAATGCTAGTAACCAATAATAACATCATTAATAACATTAATATAAATAATAACAATGATGGTAAATCATTGTAATAATAACAATGATGGTATTAATAAGAATAAAAATAATGATAATAATTATTATTATAATTGGCAAGGCCAATGATAAACAACTCTGCTTATTAGTTCAAAGGTGAATTTTATAAATAAAATTGCTGTAAGTTTATTAAAAATGCATTAATAACAATGCTTGCTGAAAATATAATTAAATAAAAACTATTAAACAATGAAAATTAAACTTTCTTAACGCAAGTTAAATGTTACCTTGAATTATACTTATTGTCAATTCAAATTAAATCTGATCCCAAAATAAGAATACTACTGTCTTTGTAATAATGGTATATTTGAAGATTAAGCTTTTAAAGACTCACATGAATATAGCATCTTTTTAAACTAACAATAAACTAATGATAACTAAACTTCTATTCTATTTATACAAATTTTAAATATCGTTAAAAAAAACATAATATTTTTGATGGTCAAATAAATCGTTTTTAAATCATCGCCCACTATCTGGTCTGCTCATGATTGATACTCATGAATTTCCTGTTGCATGCTATTACCACAAGTTTTTAACTCAATGAATAAAATTATGAAATAATATTCAAAAAAATGTTCTGAATTCAATAAGAAAGATGGAAGGCCAAGACTAAAAGTTTCAAGGCAACATGTTGCAAGGTCAATAGTATCGATACTCTTGTCTTGATATACCAAGACCAAGGACAATGCAGAGATCAAAGACTAAAAGCTCTAGTTAAGATGACATAGTTTAAAGGCTATAGTTTGAGCCTTTCACAACAAGTTTGCAACTTGCAATATATTTTATTGTGTCAATAAGCTTAAACTCATGCGGTTATTTTAAAATAATTGAATGTAGGCATTAGGGTTATGACTTTTTTTCAATTCCATGCTCCTGTACTGTAGTTTGATGAACTTTTACCTAAAAAGCACGAAATGAACTGTTATTTGTATACCTTTTTAAAAAAAGTCATCCCGCCATTGAAAAATTGATTTTGACAAAAAATCGATTTTTCAATGGCGGGGTGAACTTTTTTTAAAAGATATGCAAATAATTGTTCATTTCGTGCTTTTTAGGTAAAAGTTCATCAAACTACAGTACAGGAGCATGAGTTGAAAAAAAGTCATAACCCTAATAGGCACCATCTGTTTTATACAAAAACTAATAAATGTTCCGGAACATTTATTTGTTCTGGGTTGGCGGAACGGTACAAAAGTTCCTCAAATGTTCCATGAATTTTTGTTCAAGTTGCGTTCACACGAGAAGATATTTGTTCATGTTCCATGTTCCACGGAATGTTCAGTCAAATGCACCCTCATGTAAATTAGCCTATCAGCGCGATTTTTTGTAAACACGAAGTTTTCATTAAACAGAAGTAAGTTTCAAATATTTTACATGAATAAAATTTTACAAAACAAACGCCGAATTTTAAAGCAACAAAATTGAAAAAGTTGATGTATTTCTTGCTTTTTTACCAACTTGATTCAAGCTGATCAAATTGATTAAATCAATTGTAAAAAACTTCATCAATCAATTGAATTAAATTGATAATTTAAAAAGCAATATAAAACAAAAAAACAGATTTTAAATGTTTAAAACTTGTATTTTTATATTTATTTTTTCACTTTTTTACTATATAACAGTTTTTAGCTTTAAATCATAAAAACTTTTTAAATAAAATAAAACCCATAATTTTTTTTAAATTTATTTTTCAACAAATATTTTTTCTAAGCAATTTAAAAAGGATTATAATGTTAAAAAAATTAAAAATTATTGTAAAGCAATGAAAGTAATAGTTAAATTTTTTTTTTTTTTATCATTTAAACGGTTTTTAAAAAAATCAGCCAAAAGAGTGGCGTCAAATAATTTAATATCTAACGCATTACAATACATAGATTACCAATTAAAGATTCTTATATTATGCTGCCTGCAGGGTTGTCGTCTAGAGTCTTTATCCCCGAACAGGGGTCCTTAAATAATATAAATGTAATAAGTAGGTTCAGTGCTATAAAAAAATGTGAAAGCTTACAACCCAAGTATTAGGTTATATTAAAAACTTTTTCATGTTAGTGCTTTTTAAATCCAATTTATATATAGTATAAAATATAATAAGTTATACAAAATAATATATGCCTAAAAACACAACATAATATATGCGTAAAAACTAACATAATTTATGCCAAAAAACAAACATTGTAAACGTATAGTTTATTATATTTGAAAGTATACATAATTCTTGAAAATAAATTGTCTCGTAATGAGTAAGGACAAAAAGAACGAAGCTAAAATTAAAATATTAGGTAGTTTAAAGGATTTTTTTAGACCAAATACAACGTATTGATAAAATGATATAAACGTATTGTAAGAGAATCAAGAGAATTGATAAAATTTGATTTTCTTAATGTTTTGCAACTTTTTTAAGATTAATTTTGTGTTTCCGGAGTTTACAAGAAAACTATATAGGTAATAAGATTTAAATAATAAAATAAATAGTAAATAATTAAATAAATAATACAAAACAGTTTTCTAATAACATTTTAATGATTTGTTTTAAAATTCATTAAACAATGTATCACCTGGAAAATGATAAATTTTTGTCAAATATAGATTTCTGTTTTAGTTTAACAATAAGCTTTTTAAAGAATATCACAATTATGCATTATTCACAAATCAAATCAGTGGCGTGAAATCAGTGGCGTAGAAGATCCCGTAGTATAAATATACAATAAATATATTTAAAACTGTTTTTGTTTCAATGTTATCTGATTTAATTTCAATGTTATCTTTGTTTAAAACGTGCAGGTGTTTGGTCTGTATCTTTGGCGCTGTAGGCAGTCTTTTAATTATTTTAGCGTGTAGCGCTATACAATCAAAATGTATTGAAATGTAACATTTTATATAAACTTTAGCATATATAAAGCCAGTTTAAAAACAAGTTGAAGAACAGTTTAGGTTTCAAAACGTAATGAAAATGCATTCTTCGGCAACGAAAAAACTTTTTTGCTTATTTCTCTTTCTCTTGGTTGTACTAACAGTAGACAGCTTATTTGTTAGTGCAGGAAATATGGGACCAGGTAAAAAAAGTATATCCTCTGTAAAAAAAAGTCCTCCATGGAACAAGTTTGGGGCCTTTGTTAAGTCAAAACTTGCGAAATCTAAACGTGAAATGTCAGTAAGTACGAAAGATATTTTATATTAAGATATTTTGTATAATTATGTTTATATGTATATATATACATATACATATACATATATATATATATATATATATATATATATATATATATATATATATATATATATATATATATATATATATAGTATATATATATATATATATATATATATATATATATATATATATATATATATATATATATATATATATATACATGTATGTATGTATATATATACATATACGCATATATATATATGCATATATATATGCATATATATATATATATATATATATATATATTTATGTATGTATATATGTATATAAATATATAATATATATATATATACTTTTAGAACAGTGATGGTTCAGAATCTAATGAAAGTGAAGAATTAACTGCACGTGAGCTAAACAAACTCATTTTAAATATGATTGAAGAAAGCGATTTGTCAGATTTACAAGATCAGAAAAAAGAAGAAGAAGTAAGAAAAAAAAAGATAAAACTAAATATATATATATATATATATATATATATATATATATATATATATATATATATATATATATTTATGACTATATAAATATATATATATATATATATATATATATATATATATATATATATTTATGACTATTATTATTTTGCTTGAGGTTGGAGTGAGGAATTTCTTTCTGGCCATTATAATTGACTAGCATTATATTATCTTTTTATATTATGTTAGCTACCAAGATTTGATAAAAAAGAAACAACTGAAATTAACTCAAATGAAGATAAAAAAGATGAGGTATCTTTTGTGTTTTGTTTTGATTTATTTCGTATAAAAATAAAAGAAGAAGTTTTAATAAATATTTGCAAACTAACGTATTAAAAAATGTAATATAACTTAATTATAAATAATATAAAACAATTTATTCTACGATACAAGTTAAAATCTTTTCTGTTTAATTAAAACAGCGAAGAAAGTGTAATAAACTTAATGTTTGCCTATGCTTTAGCCATTTTATTTTTTGTTTTTTTGTTTTGTTTTTGAATGTTTATGTGTGTATATTTAGTTGCCAAGATTTGATAAGAGAGAATCAAATGAAATCAAAAAAGAGGTTAGTTTTTATTTTTATATATATCTAACTTATAAAATATATTTCCTGCGGAGATAATACGTTAGTATAACAGTATATTGTAATACATTGTTATATTAACTTTTTAGATGTACTTGTTGTTGTTTTTTTTTATTTATTTTATTTATTTCTTAATCTACATCTTTTCATCCTTTATATATTAACGGAGTATTACGTAATAAAACTGAGTTACTTTACATTTGTCAAAGCTTACATAAAATGGACTCACAGGGACTCTACAAAATGGCTTTTTAAAATACATTTGTTTTTATTTTTATTTATAGTATGTTAGTTTGCATTTTTATTTATACTTTTATTTTTATAGTAGAAACAGCAAACAATTGTTGTTTTTTTTAAAAAAACCCACTTAATTTTTTTAATTCAAAGAGACAAATAAACGAGACAAATGAGACAAAAATAACTAATATAATATGTTTTTATTTACAATTTTCTTTTCATATTTTAATAGCTGCCAAGGTTTGACAAAAGAGAATCAGATTCTATTAAATCAGAAGAAGTAAAAAAAGAAGCGGTTAGATATATGTTATTTTTCATACATGTTATTTTTTCTTTTAAAAGTCAATAAGACAATTAATGGAAGTAATATATACCATTAAAGTTATTAAAACCACGTTAAAAATAATTTTGCAGATTGATAAGGATGAAGAAAAATCATGGCGTGAACTTATTGGTTGGCTAGTAAGTTCTGAAAAAAATAATGAGGTAACGCAAGATGAAAAAAAAGAAGTAAATTTTTATTTATTAGCTATTATTAATAATAAATATAACAAAATATATGTATGTATATATATAAAATATTTAAAATCTCTTTTAGCTTCCAATGAGTTTTATTGGAAAAAGACGACTGGATGACGCAAAGAAAAGTCTCGCGTAAAATGCATCATACCAAGTTGTTAGATAAATAATTATAAAAATTTAAATTAAAAATGGTGAAAAATTGAATAAAAATAAAGAAAATTGTTAATTTATTTATACGCATTTATTTTTTTATTTTGCTATAATAGAAATATCATGTATGTATATAATAGAAATGTATACATTAAGTGAAGTTTAAATGAAAATACTTAGTTTACAAAAATGACTCTTAATTACACGCAGAAGGGGTTCAGTTAGTATTAAACTGGGGACCCATAGTCATTATTTAGTCACAAATTACTTACCCACTAACTATTATTAAATTAAATATTATTAAACAAAATATTTTTAAACTCCAAGTAAATATTTTTGCAATATAATGAGATTACGATGCAAAAGCTAGATTTAGTTGGAATGAGTGCATTAAAATATCTTTTTAATCTTTTAAAATGAAGTAAGAACTTTTAAAATTCACTCTTTGAAATTCAAGAAATATCAAAATCTATACAGCAAAATAAAGTAAACTTAGTTATTTGTCTTTTAAACAAAAAATCAATCTAGGGTATTATTTGTTCTCAACTAAAACACCTAGCAGCGCAATATTCTTTTGATGACGATATTTAAGAAATTGTGATAAATTAAACTTTTATAAAAATAACAATGAAGTAATAAATTAAAATAAATCAAAAAGATGAAATTTAAAAAAAGGCTAAAAACATAGTTTCTGATGATAAAATTACCTAAGATACAGAGTGTCTCGCTGGAAAATCTGGAAAAACTAGAAAGGGTTATTTTTGGAAAACTTACCGAAAAAACTGGAAAATGAATTTTTTGAGCATTATTAAACCAATGATGCTCAAAAAATACATTTTCCAGTTTTTCAAGCATGTTTATCCAGTTTGTCCAATTTTTCCAGCGAAAAAACTACAATAACATGTTAGAATACAAAAAAAATTAAAGTGTTTTTGCCCATATGATATTGTATAGGCTATAAAACAATGAACTATGCTAAAAAAAATTAAGGTAAGACTTTTCAACTTATAAGTAAACTCGATACATCATACCAATGGTATTGATATTTTTAGGATAGGTATATTTTATTTGGATATCCAAAGCCTTTTATAAAGTTGATAGATCACACAGTACTTTCCAATCTAAAATATAGGCAAATGATTTAAGTGGATTCCAAGCTATTTGTTTAACAGAAAGCAATATTTAATACTAGGTAATTTAGGAGCCCTCGACATTACGTGCGGAGTTCCTCAGGTTTGATCCTAGATTCATTATTATTTTTAATATATATTAACGATACGCATATAGCTTACCAAAAATATTTCGATTATGTGTGTTGACAATAAAAGTTAATTTTTTTTATCATTTTGATGCAAAGACTGCATTTGAAACTATAAATACTGAACTTGAAAGTTTTAATTTTTAGTTCATAGCAAATAAACAAATCTCTATTTTGTTAAAAAAAAACTACCTTTATTCTCTTTCATAAAACAAAACAATAAATAATCTTTATAAATATATTTTTATAAATAATCTTTCATTAATTCTGTCCAAACTGCTCATTAATAAAAACAAAATTATAAGTGAAAAATACAAAAATATTTTGGGTGTATTATTTGATAAATATTTATCATGGAGAAACCATATTGGTGTTATTGAAACAAAATATTCCTCTGCAATAAGAGTTTGTTTGAAAAAAATCTTTTCTCGAAATCACAAAAAAATACTTTAGTTGGATACATACTCAACATTTATACGCAAATATTGTATGAGCGAGCACCCTTAAAACGAAACTACATAAATTGTAAAGCCTGAAACAAGGATGCATAGCAATAAACTACTTAATAGGTTAGTAAATCCGACCCCAGTAATGAAATGCATAATGATCCGAGATATTGAAAAGTTCAATTCTTTACAAATATAGTTATTTTTGTATAAGTGTAAGAACAACCTTCTGCCAAGCGCTCTACCTGCCTAGCGTTCTAACTGCCAAGCTTTTTTTCTGATGATTCCTTGGTATTATTTTCTAAAAAATATAATCTGCGTTCAAATAGCAGTTGCAAATAACATTTAGAGTAATCTCAGCAGTCGAATTTTGTAATTGCGTACTGGTCAAAAAAAAACCCGTGGGCTAACAATAAGGAATCATAAATATATATCAATATTGAATCAAATATATCGATACGGAATCTTTTCCAAAATAAAAGTATTAAAAGCTAAAAAGCATCGTTTAAACAGCAAACTTAATTGAATCTTCTGAATTTCCGGCATAGATTTTATTGTTTATAGTATTTTACAAATAATACGACATATTTGTATTTAATTTTTTTACCATTCTCTTTGTTGAATTGTTTTTTGACATTAGGGTTTAAAAAATTTTTTATAAATCTAAATGTCAAAAAAAATCTTTAATATAAACTGAATTAATAACAATCTAAAGATCCCATAAAAGTTTATCTAACCAATCACATTTATTTACTTTTTTACACCTAATAAAAATGTGCTTTGTATTATGGAGATTTTTTTTTTTTTAATCTTGCAAACATTATTTAGTAAGGTTTTTTTTCTTGTGATATTTTTGGAGCTGAGTATAATTTGTTTTCACAACGTTAAGTGGGAGTTTGTTAGTTCTAAACTACGACTATCTAAGAAGCCACCATCAAAACTCTTTTTTTTTAAAATCATATTGGCTAACTTATTTGTTGTAAATATAACCGTAGGATTATGCTAAAAATTTTAATCCAATCAGGATAAAGATTTTCATGTTTTTAGTAAATAGTCATGTTTTTCTTAAACAACTCATTTGGTTCTTTATTAAATATAAACTTAAATACAATTATTTATTTATAATTAATTATTTATTTCAAAATGAAATCTTTATTCTTATTTAAATAGAGAATATTTTGTTCGATGAAACCAATAACTTTATGGAGGGAGGAGGTGGGGGGAGGGAGTAATCTTTATGAACTAATGCGTTCTGTATCTTTTCATCCCGATTCCTCTGCAAAAAATGAAAAGATTTTTATTTTTAATTAAAATAGCATAGTTACATAACAACACATAATTACAAAGAAACATTTACTTACAAAAAAAAAGTTGATTTATAAAAAACAGCCAGGGACTCAAAGAAGATATGGATGACTGAAGTCACCACAATCTTTTCACTGAGCCCCTATGTGGGCTTTACAAGTTTGTTAAAAATACTATGTACAATTCCAATATAATGAAAAGATAAAAAACTTTCATAAATATTTACGTTTAAAAAAGAAAGTAAATAGTATCAATATAATTTTAACGATAGTCATTTAAAAATACTGACAAATTATTTTAAAGATAAAAAAAAAAGAAGTGACGATCAAACAAAAAAAAAAAAAAAAAAACTAAGAATAATGGAATTCGATGTTCATTTAGAAAAATTAAAAAATTATTTATAATGTTAAAAATATATATAATTATTATTTGCTATAAGGATAAAGTAATTACTTTTAGATACACCTATTTTCTTTTCTGCTATAGATTTTAGCAAAGATGAAGCTATACTACTTAATTTAACTTATATGAAACTTTCTTTGCCTCAAACACAAGTTACTCGACTCTTTCAGATTAATAAATTTTTGTGCCATTTAAGCCGTTTAAGGCTTTTTAGCTTAATACTTATTTATCTTTTTCCTCATCTTTTAACATAAAAAATACAACTTTTTGCCTATTTTTTAAATGACTTTTAACCAACACAAAAGACTTTTAGAGTAGTTTTAAAGCATTTTTATTTTGACTTGTGCATACCTTATGGCATAGTAAAGCTTTGATCACATGGTAAAAGCCTTACTGGATAGTAAAGCTGTATAATCAACATTTAAGTAGATAGAATTAATCAGTAAAGTTTATTCACATAACTCATAACGCTAAAGTTATCTATTTGACATGACAGACAAAAATAGGTTATTTGTTTGAATACTTTAAAAAAATAAAATCTTTAGTATAATATAAATAAATTTGATATAATATAAATATTATTAAAAAAAATTCTTTACAGATTTATGTCTGTTGGGAAAAACAAATTCTAGAAAAAATCACAATACCTGAATGAATATATTAATGGTTCACATAATATTTAATATCTGAATGATTCATATTGGATTCTGAATGAATCGGAGCGTATTTATATTACATTTTGAGAAAATAAAAAACTTCTTTACAGTTTTACTGTGGTAATAAAGTAACAAAATGAAATAAAATCACGATTCATATAGAATTCAACATCTAAATGACTCACATAAAATTCAATATCTGAACTATATACATAAGAAACTGAATAAAATCGAACATAATCAATTATAGATAGTAAAACACTATTTACGTTCTATAGTAATACCAGCGTAGTTTTTTTTTTCTTTTCTTTTTATGGCTATTGAGGTGCTTCCGGAAGACCATACGGTCTTATCACAGAGCACCTCGAAAGAGCATTTAACGTGAAAGTTTAAAATTATGAAATTGCTATTGAGTGGGAGAATACCACAATCAATTTTTTAAGTCAAACTGACATTTCCCATCCAGTGAATCCAAATCATATTTGATGATGGTCTGGTAAAATGTGTAAATTAAATCAAAAATTTTAAAATGAAATTAACATTTTTTTTCAACAAATCTTCTTTTCCTAAAACATAATAGGGTGTTAAAGACACCCCTCTTGCGCTTTGAAATGCAGATATAACATATACTTATTATCTTTTGTAATCAAGTAATTTGTAATAAAATGTTAACGTATTAACGTAATTTTATTGGGAGGGTCTCTAGAAGTTTAACAAGTTGTTAACATGAGGGAGAGTCTGGTAAAGATAAAAAAAGTTGTTGACAGTATTAATGGACAGACCTTAAGTGTTGAATTGAACTAGGTATTTGCTTACTATCTAATATTCAGGTTTATTAAACTAGTATCAAGCTATATGAAATAGTGGTGTCTAGTTAATTAAAAAAAAAAATTTGAAACATTTTTTATATACTTTGTATTCATTTTCATAAGATCAGAAAAACAGCTTTATTTATTAAAAATAAACTAAATTAAATAAATTATACCTCTAAAGTGCTATTAATAATTAGTAGATTATTAATTGATCTAGTTATGTCTATGTTAATTATGAGTAAAAAATAATTAAATACTTTAAAATCATTAGAATAATGGTTTAAAAGTCTTTTGCTACAAATTGGTCTACTGTTTATGTAAACATAAGACCAATTTGTAAACATTGAAGAACATAAGAGTGGCTATTTGCAGTTTCAAAAAGTATTATCCTGAATACAAATATATTGTTCTGTATGTTCTGAACATTGACCATTTAATAACAAACAAAAAAAATGTTTATTGAAAATAAAGACCCATTTCTTTGTCTTTTATTTTTTATTTTGTTAACTTCACCCGTATACTTACTGTATCACTAAAACTGTGGATTACAGATATATAATCTTCCAGTGCAAAAAATCGTAGATGTAGAATACCATAATAGAGTAGATTTAAAAAAATTTATACTCGCTTTTATAAATAACTATTAACTTTAGTTAACTTTTTTTCTATATAAATAGTCACAACATCTTTGCATTTTTATTTCCCCAATTTTAAGTTGCTCTTCCATAACACTTGTAAAAACTCACCCTATATAACGTGATATATAAAATACTAATAAATACACTTATATCCATATAAGGTGAAGATTTCAGATTGAGCGTACTGTTGTTACCAGCATCTTCTTCTAATCTACGGTCTGAACAATGGTTTTTCACATTAATTCATCTTTTGCGATTTCTAATGTTGCAATCTCAATGTGAGGATGAAAAAGAATTTGGGGGGGGGGAGTGTTCACCCCAACCTTTCCCTCCTCCCCTTAATTATGTCTTTGAATAGCAGATGTTGCATTAAGAGTCAAGTATATTTAATAAAGTTTAGGGAAGTTTAGATCTAATAATACATAGAGAGAGAGAGAGCTAGTGCTATTAGTTTTAAAATCAAGAATAATGTGCGTCTGTCATTTGTAGGTCAGTCGCCGATGATGCATATATGTGTTTTAAAGCATCATTTTTTTCCACTGTTACTTCAATGTTTATGTTGTTACTGAGAACTTCGCAAATGGATCTCTATTATCTTATACTTTTTGTTACAACGGTTAATTTTTTTACAAAAGAAACGTCCAATCAAATATTTATGAACTGTCTATATTTTGGCAATGTACTTCTTGCTTAACTCCTGCTCTTATACTTCGTGTATATTCTTTGGATTCTCCTAGATTTATTCAATCAGAGAGGATAGAATAGCGGAGAAATATTCAACAACTACATTAGTTTCAAACTTCTGTGATCATTGTTATCTAACATTACTTTAATGGTCACCAAGTATTAAAAATAAGCACAGTAAAGTGCAATAAACATAATTTTTATTACTTTTTTAAAATGCTGTTAATTTACTTTTATTATAGAAGCACCATCGTATGCCAGCTCTCTACAGAGTTTTTATTTTATTTTTATTAAATTTATTTCAACTTTATTTTGTTTAATGTTTATTAAGCATTAAATTAATCAATTTTCAATTACTTTTAATTTTTAAGCAAGTATTGTAGCATTGCTGTTTTCTAAAGTCAAAAAAAAATTTTTTTTACACCATTTCTTAAGTTCATTCCTATTTTCATGCCTAAAATTATTGTCCAAAGTCAGCTCATTTTTGCCTATCAGAGATAACAGCTCAACAAAATTACGACCACAAGTAGTACTAAAAGTGCTATAAGATATTTGACTTATGTTGAACATTCTAGAAAAAAATTCTTCAAAAAAGATTTTCTTCAAATTAAAATTTCAGATACAGGAAGTGCATTGTACTTTTCAGACGCTGCTGTGATTTTGAAATTTGTTTATTTAAGACCTTTTTATAAACAAACTATAACTAATTAAAACTTTTTTTACTAAAAATATGACATCAAAATCTTTTAAATTAAACAATCATTACTTTATTTTACTGCATTTTGAAAACATTACCAATTAACAAAGGTCATGTATTTTTTATAGTAGAAGAAGAGTATGTTAAAGCTCAGGGGCGGATCTCGGATTAATTTCTCCTTTAGTGAAATTTTTTTATATAAATATAACCCTCCCTAACCAGCCTCACAACTCCCATCCCCTCTCATACACAACTAGGTGCCAAAGAAACGCCCCCTACTAGTTTATTAATTGGAAATTTTTTTTTCCCATCTACCCGGATTCATATTTTCAAAAATTCTTTGAGTTTAATTTACAAATTTTTAATATCTTATCTTGAGCTTGATTCTTTCTTACATTCGAATTTTGATCCTGTTGTTCTACAAATGACTTCTTAACTTTTAATTAGAATATCATTTATTAGATAAAGGCGGTGAGCTATGTTCCTCACGTATGAAAGGCGGCTTCACGTTTGAAAGGCGGTCTTCACGTATGAAAGGCAGCGGGCTTTGTTCTTCACGGATGAAAGCTTTTCAATAAAGTTTGGAATGCTGGTCTTTTCACAACGTTGTTTTATACAGCGTATCATTGGAAGTTTTTGAGATTATTTAGTTATTTTTTTCTAACCACAGTATAAAAATTGCCATTAATTGCCAAGACTCTTCTTCATTTTTATTAACTTCTAGGGTAGTACAAGAACAAAGTTTTTTCTTTTGTTTCTCATCTTTATTAATAATCTTTGTGAAAATGGTCTAAATTATTTGCTGATGACAAAACTATACACTCCTTTAATGATAAAAAAATCATTACTTTGATCGCTTGGAACAGCCAACCGATCTTGAATCTGCTCTCTCCTCTGTAAATCAGAGTCTTGCTGTGGCATGTAAAGTTTAATCGCAAAAAAACTCAGTTATTAAAAACTTTGTTATCTAGTGTAGTAGGCAGCAGCTGTGGAGTAGTTGTTAGAGTTCTGGCTTCAGAATGGGATCTCTGTGATTAAAAGCTAGCTATATCTATTTACATTCAGTAGGGGCTAGTTTACTCCAACAGGGGTTATTTTGCAGCAATTTTGAAAAGTTTTTGTAGTTACCCATTTCTGATATTAATATTGATTTTTTAACACATGTGATTTTTTCTTGTTAGATGGGCCATTATCGTCAATTTTTAGAAAGATGCTGCCATTTTAAGCCTTGTTTTTTATTTATATACCTACAAGCCATTTTTACCGAGTTTTTCCTCTTTTAAAAGTGGTGTCATTTACATTTAATGGTTTATAATGTTGTTAACAGATGAAAATTATTTTGAAGGATGGTTTGGCATAACAAGAGAAAGTTAGGATAATACTCATTGTTACAAAAACTATTGAAGCAATGGGTGACTTTGATTTTCTATTGACTCAAAGAGATTTGAGATTTACAGTGAGTTGAGCTATTTAAGCAAAATAAATAGAAAAGTTAAACAGTTTTCAAATAATTTTCCTGGCAATGATTGGATAAAATCTGTTTTAACCCGATACCTCCGAATACAGAAATATTTTGCAGAAAATATCGAATACTGCAGAGATGCAGTAAACAAGGAAAAAATAAGAGCATCTAATTAAAATTTGAAAGAGAGTTTAAAAAAAACAACCTGAAACAAACATTTGGAATCAAGATAACAACCCATGTTATAAATGAAAAAACTTCAATTTTAAATGTAAATGTTCCATGTTATAATTAATAATCTTCCATGATATAAATAAACAAGATTCAATATTTTATGTTTAATTGTATTCCGCACTATTTGAACGCACCATTGGACAATTCTAAAACTGTAAAGAATCCTCTTTTGCTCAAAATTTTAAAGGAGGCTTATTCTTCTGATTATTTTGTCCCACGTGTAAAGAAATTTGTTTTTTTTCGGAGGCTATTTCCAATTATTCGAAGATTTTACCGTTTTTGTCAAAACAATCTACTGTTCAGGTAAATATTCATTTATACAATTTATTACAATTACAAATGCATCAATCTGTTTGTTCATAACAAACAGATGGATGCAAATAATAAAATAAATGGGTGGCTTTACTATGCTAAGTTGGAAGCAATTCGCCAACTACACTACCACGCATCATTAAGGAAGTGCTTAAAAAAGTGTTCTCTGGCTACCCCTTGGAAACATATCACTTTTGCTTTTCCAGGTTAAGTTGAATTTTATACAAAAATTAACTTTTATAAAAAAATTTTTTGTTTTATTTTTATCTATAAAAACATATTTTATTATGTGGTGCAAAGTAACCCTCTCATTAGGGATACTTTGCACCAGTTTTAAAACCTTAATCAACGCATATTAAATCTTAAAACATTTTTTTTTGTTTTGTTTTTAATAAAGCTATTATAGCAAAGGGGTTGAACTTGAAAAAATGAATTTAATTCATTAAGCAAATTTTTTATCGTCCTTAAATTTAATTGTAGTATAATAAGTGAAATAACTATCAAAAACAGAGTAAAGTAGCGCAGGTTGACGGTATGCATTATTGGTAAGGAAAGAGGCGTAAACTTCCTGGTTTTATGCCATTCCGAGGCGCTCTGTGGGAAAACCGTAAGGACTTCTTGGAGAACTTAGATAACAAAAAAAAAATCCTGTTTGTTAAATCAAAGTCGTAATGAAGGGGCTGTCCAATAATTATGTCAACAAATATAGGGGGAGGGAAATCTGAAACTTTGTGACAATTGTTGACAAGGGGGAGGGGGAAGTTAAGACAAGTTGACGTCAACAGCGTTTTTAAATAAATTTAACTACTTAAAAAAAGGAAAGTGTTTTTAGACCTGTCTTACATACTCGCTCAACTTTCAGGGTTGTAATAAGCTAATTATCTTCCTACTTTTAAAAACTATGTTGTGCTTTTAAAAAAAATTTCACATACAGAATTAAATAAGCACATGCGAGATTATTACTTGTAACAATATTATTTTTTCAAAGTTGTTGGTTAGTCTGCTGTGCAAACAAATAAGATTTAAGCAAGTACATCGTCTACATCATACTATTTAAATTTTTATACCAGGGGTTGGCAACCTGCGATTCGCAAGCCTCACGTGGTTCTTCTGACTTTTTAGTTCCATGCGCAAATATCAATATAATATTTAAATAAAGATGTTGGAAGTTCTATAAGGTTAATATTCTAAAATTTTTGTAAATTTTAACTTTTGGCTTCTCCGTCTCAAAACATTGCCGACCCCTAGTTTTTGCAATTTATTAAAGCATTTTGGTTATACTTGACTCTATTAGAAATAATTGGATTTCACTGTGAAATTGGATTAGGTCTAAAGTTAAATTAAAGAGGATGGGCATTATTGGTGAACTGTAACTATGAACTGTACATAAATCATGATAAATAATTAACGCTATCATCTCAGTTGATTCATTCGGTGAGGGGGAGGGGAGAGTTATTGAATTTTGACTTAATTTTGTTGTGGGGTCTTTAAAAGTTTGACAAGTTGTTGATAAGGGGGAGGAAAAAGTAAAAATTGCTAGAAAACTGCTGAAGTAATTAATGAACAGCCCAAACCGCTCCGTATGTAGTCTTGACAATACTCACCAAAAGCACTATCTGTCCGTTCATAATCTAAGAAATTTTCTTCGCACATGTTTTGGAACTCTCCATCTTTGTGTTTTGAAACTCTCTTTCTTTCCATCAATGTTTTGGAACTCTCTCCATCTTCGTGTTTTTCTCATAGATTTTACAGTTTTTGAAGTCTTCTGTCAAATATTTTTTCTCTCTTTAACTTCTTTGTTCTCTGGTAACTTCCATATAAGTAGTGATTAGTTCCAGCTTTAATGCAGGCACTTGAGTCACATGACTTTTTTCGTGAGACAAACTCTGAATATAAATATTGACGAATTTTTCAGCAACTTTTTCGGTAATTATTTTAATGCTATCTAATTTCAAACTCAATTACCAGTTATATTTCATTGGCGAAAATTAAAAAAAAATGTTGGTCTGTAAAGGTTATTCTTCAAAGTTTCTTTAAAAAAAGCTAAAAGATTTTTCAAGTCGTTTTCTCCATAGTTTATTTTATTTACACTTTTTGACAAGTACATATACTGTTTTAAATTGCTTTTTTGGGCTCTGGCACATCAAAAAATATTATTTAGCTTGTTAAATTACAATATTTGATATTTGTTTTTATAATAATTTGTTTTTTTGTATGGACTAAACAATTAAAAAAACAAACACTTTTCATTATTTTTTCGATATTTTTCTTGACGCCATTATAACACTTATATTATAATTCAAGTTATTTGACTTTATTTGTTACTAGACGCCATTATGATACTCCGTTCTAATTATATAGTGTAAACTGACCTATATCTGGCTGCGTCCTTATTCTGGCCGATTTTCAAAAAAATCTTTAATTTTTAACAAAAAATTATGCTACAGTTGAAGCATGTTTTATTGTCAGTATTCAGTTGAAGCATGTTTTGTTGTCAGGGTTGTATTGATTGCTTTAAATAAAAAATACAATATTTAGATTTTTTTAATTTATAAATATGCAATTTAAAGTACTAATTGACTCGTTAACTGTTTTGAGAACATTTTTTTAAAATTTGATAAATATTATATTCTGTAAACTCGATGTTTGATATTTTCAAAGTTTCCCTGATTACATCCAAACATTTTGCGTTTGTAAATCTTTTAAATTGTTACTAATGCTTTCATATAATATTGTTAAAACTGTGTATGCATTTATGCTTATTTTGCATAACGTTCAATAGTTCTTTTTTTTTTTTTGTATATTTCTGTATACAATCTTATAAGATATTTTCTAGCCATTATCATATATCTGGCCATAAGAAGTCTTTTTTTTTTTTTTTTTTTCTTCACTACATGAATTAAAGTACAAACGTTTAAGATACCAATATAAAAGGGAAAAATTACACTTGAAAAAGTTAAGGATAAATATAAAGAACGCGGACACTCTAAGAAGACCTTAAGGTCTTGTCACACAGAACCGCTGTTGAAACTTAGTCATTTCTTTCGTTATAGTTTCAAGTTGCTTGCTTAAAGGTGCTTGTAACGAAATTACATAGCCTTTCAAACGACTTTCTCATGCGACTTTTGTCTGTGATTTTTAGGTAAATTTCACTTTCTCAAAATCAAAGTATATGGTCAAGTAATCTTTATTCAATGATTATTATTTGATATTGTCTTATTTTTAATGATTATTATTTGATATATGTCTTAATTTCTGGCCATGCATGAAATGCGTAGTTTTTAAAATTAATCACTTAAACGCAAGTATATATATATATATATATATATATATATATATATATATATATATATATATATATATATATATATATATATATATATATATATATATATATATAAGAAAGAAAGTCATTCTCTTTCTTTCTTATATATATATATATATATATAAGAAAGAAAGAGAATGACCATCTGAAATTACTTGAAACACTGCATAATATCTAATGGTTTTTTAATGCACTTTTTATCATTTATAATAACTATAGTTGTGCTACAGCACAAAGCCCTTGTGAAAACATTAAATTATAATTTATCTTCAATTTGCATTGTTTTTGGCAGTTTAAGAAGTTTTTCGAATGTTTTGAATAGTTAAGGCCTCTCAAAGGTACGGGACTCAGTATGTTTGCACTTATTGCAATACTTGCTGCTACATTATGCTGCTTTTCAACATATTTGACTTTAATTTAATTACAAGTTTTAATAACATTAGACTAGTTTTTTAATCTCAGTCCCAATGGCTTGACCTTGGCCTTATTTATTTGTTTTGCTTTGTTATTTTGCTTATTAATTAAACCCTGCTTTCATTCCAGTGACAGTGTCAATATAAAAATAATCTGAAAACATTTATGTTAATAAAGTTATAGGAAGGGCGTCCAGTTTTCTCTTCCACCACATTTCATATTTAATGGAAAAACTACTTAGTCTCTCTCGAGTTTTCAAATTGAAAAAAGAAAGTACATGGAGTGTTTGAGACAGTTGTTGGACAAAGCAAGGCATTGCATTTCTATGGTTTACAAAGACATTTTGGGAAACTTGTTTTTTTATAAATGTATATGAATTTGTTTATTCTTACAATACAAAAAAGCTTTTGTTCTTAACTAAAGTTTATTTTTTTGGTTTTTACAGAAATTTCATTGCCTTTGATCCAATGCCCGAATGGGGCAAACGAGCACTGGGATTCTTACATATATTTTAGAAATTTTATAAATGCGTATGAATTTGTTTACTCTGACAATATGAAAAAGCTAATGACCTTTAACTAAAATTAATTTTATTTTAATTTTTACAGAGCTTCAATTGTTCCCGGTCCAATCGCCTCGATTCAGGGAATTAGACCTGATATTTATACATATTTTTTTGATATTTATAAATGTAAATGCATTTGTTGACTCTGAAAACTTGAAAAATCTCTTTTTCTTTAATTAAAATTAATTTTTACGGGTTTAACTTTTTTGTACTCTTGGTACAATTTGCCCTAAAATAGGAAAACGGGCTCTGTGTATTTATAAATAAAAATTAATTTGTTTATTCTGGCAGTTTGAAATTGCTCTTTTTTTTAAACTAAAATTAATTTTTCTTGTTTTTACAGAGCTTTGATTGTTCTTGGCCCAATTGCCCTGAACAAGCCCTAAGATTTTTATAGATTTTCTTGATATTTATGAATTAGTTCACTCTGACAGTTTGGAAAAGCTCTTTTTCGATAACTAAAGTTAATTTTTACGCTTTTAACAAAGCTTTTATACGAGCAAACGAGCAGTGGGATCCTTACTTAGGGCCCCTAATATGAAAATAATAATTTTTTTTCCAAAGAATTAAATGCTTTGATTCTTTGGTAAAAAAATAAAAAATAAAGATAATTTAGCATAAGTACTTCAATAAAACTTTTTCTCATTGATGGCATTTAAAAAATTAATTTGTTATCAAAATTTGGTGCCATTAATCCTTAAAGAAAAAAACAAATCTTGACGCAAAATAGGCGTTATTGAGCCCAACATAAATTGTCATAACTTGGGAACCAGTTATCCCAATTTAAAAAACGAACTCATTTGGAAAACGTCTTTATTATCTGCGTACTTTGATATTAATTATAGCCAGAGATAATGATAATAGTAAAATCGTGTGAAGTGCATACTTAATGGCAATAAGTAAGTGAAAAAAAAAAAAAAAAAGATTTAATTCCGCTATCTTTGAAGCTTTTGCGTCGGAATGCTTCTGTGTCACAACGCAGTAGTGCCCGACATCGGTATATTTCTGATTGCGTTCTATATAAAAAGTAGCATTGAATACGCAGAGTTCAATTAGTTGGTAAAAATCAGTTAACTGAATTCGACCAATTAATTAAACTCTTAACGAATTAGTTTAGCGCTTTTCTTACCGTCAACTTTATCATTAGAGTTTGTTGTTAATCACAAAGAGATCTTAAATTTTTTTTAATGACGTAGGGGCGTAGGGAACTAGACACCCCTACGCCCTCTCTCTGGAATCATCTGCAGAAATCGGTCTATCAATCTGAAAGGATAAATACAAAGCTATCACATCAAACGAGACTTGAGTTTTATTTGGGCAAATAGTTATTTGTATATTACCCATGTGTTTGTTAATGTTTTAATTTTATTAATTCTCTTTAATAAAGTCATGGATAATCTCTTCAGTAAAGTTAGGGATCGTCCATAAATTACGTACGCCAAAAATTTTGAAATTTAACCCCCCTCTCCATGTTGCCATGCGTATTTTTAAGTCCCCACCCCCCTTGAAAAAGTACGTTTGTTTTTCAAACACCCCCCCCCCCCCTACAATCAAACCTTAAATACTTTATACGAACCCAAAGCCCTTTGTTTGTGGCAGAGGATCCCAATATAAAAACGACTACAAATATAAATATTCATTATAATAAAGTTAAATTACATAGAGGGACGTGTTCTTTTGGCTGAGAGGTTAATGTTATGGACTTCGGGAGCGGAGACCGGAGTTCGATTCACTATCGATCATAGCTGCATTTCTTCTGTTTTAATGACGAATCAAGTAAAAAAACTATACTTAAGGCGGACCTATCAGGCAGTATATAAGGGGTGGAATGTGTGCATGGGCACAAATTCTCCTTTACGATTACAAAAAGTATTACCATGCAAAATTTACACCAATTTACTATTACTTTTTTTTTTGGAGAGTTAGGGGTGTTCGAAAATTGAGGGGGGTGTTGGAAAATTTGCATGGTCATAACTTTTGCTATTTACAGAATTTTTCTACGAAATTTAAAATTTGTCAATGAAACTAACTTTAATTTTAAGAAAGAAAAGTTTAAAATTTTACAACATTAGTGCCCTCACGTTTGGGCAGAGGGGCAAGCGTTTTAGGGATTTTTTGTTTCCAGGCTTCCGCCATCCCAATTTTTTGCAAGGCGTCCTTATTTGGCATAGGTATAAACATACTGAAGTTTGGAGTTTGCACAATGTGTGAACGTGTCCTATCTGGAACATCAAAAAATCCTGCGGGCGCCCATGTATGTGTGTGCATAGAGGGAAACTCTATGCACACACATCTTTACCATACATCTTTCACGGCTGTTTCACTCAATATAAAAGCGAGCTTGATGTCACAAGAATTTTTGTGTTTTAAAAAAAAAAAAGGTATTTCCGCGTAAAAATATAAAAATTCACTAACTTTAAAATAATATTATTTTTTTCTATAAATTCTTTCATCTTCAAATTAAAAATATATAAAAGAACTATCCTTCCTTGTTGAATAAATATTTCCATTAAACGGACTAAAATAAGATATTGTTAAAATATTGCTAAAGATTTGGGATCACTTTTCTGTTTTTTACGATTTTTACGGAAAACCTGTCTTGGGCCAACTAAGATATTCTGACATAGCTACTTGTTTGATAGTTGAAATTCGGAAAACTTATCATTAAATGTCTATTCTATCTGATTTTTGGTGCATATTACTCATTTTTGTAAGAAAAGTTACTTTTTAATGCATTTCTATTTTTACTTTTATCACTTTACAATGTAAATCAATTTTTTTTTGTAATATGCACAAAATTATTGAAAATTCCATTCTTTATAAAAATGAAAATCAAAAAATTATTTTATGTACCTCCAGCTATGTTAAAAAATATGGTAATCAAACCTGGCTGGTTTAGCAACAAATTTTTATTGTTTTAAGCGTAAATTTTTGTCTACATTTTTAAACAATCACGTGACCTTAATACCTTACGACCCAAACAAGAATATCATGAATTTTATGAAAACAACTTTTTTAGCGAGACAAATTTTAAACAATGAAATAGACAAAGTTAGGCGGGTTTTTTCTCTTGAGGGTAATCAACTAACATTAGATAAGTTTAATCCTATTATATCTTGTTCATCTATTTGTCAATAAATATTATTGGTATAATTACGAACATATAAATTGGTGTAAAAATATAATTTAAAAATTAGTACAAGTTATTGTGTCAAGCAACCGTTCTTCTGGTTTAAAATGAAGTATGAGTCAAGTATCAACTGGGTGTACAAAGAAATACTACTTAAAAAACTTATCAATGGACCAACTGATTATAGAATTTTTTTTTATGAGAATAAAAACAATTTCAAATTTTATTTGTATATTTTAACACAAAAAAAATAAAGTTGGCGAGTCTTTATTTATTAACATTCTCACAACATATTATTAGAACTGTGTGCACATAATAAAAAGTTTTATAAAAGCTTAAACTTTTAATTTTTAGGCTATATATTCCTTAATTCAAATCTGGTTTTATTTAATAGAATCAATTTTCAAAAACTAGTCATTTAACAGTTTATCCTCCTTTAACGACATTTTCGTAATTTTGCGAAAATTCAATTTTCTTTACTGGCTTAAAATAAATCTGTTTTAGTTAACTTTAAACGTTTAAGTAAGATTTTTTTGTTTTCAAAATAGTCCAACAATGTGTACATTTAATAATAAATATCAAAAATATATTCTTTCTGATTTTTTTTTTGATAAAAAGTAACATCAAATTACTAAAATTTAGCAAAGTTCGTCATTTGACGCGTTTATTCTAAAATTAAAGAAGTTTTTTAATATATTTGTGAAATGTCATCAGATAAAATATTTTATTGGTGTTTTTATTCTTTTTACTGAACAAAATTATCTCTAATGTTATAAAAGTTATAAAGGTTTTAGTAACACCCCTAACGTAAATATTTTCTAAAAATAACAAGAAGCCGTAAAGCTCGCCTGAAACAACCGTGCTTTTTATGTTGGCAAACTAGGATCTTTAGTCAGAATTTTAACTTTTCTATTGATTAGCTGGTTATTTGTGATAAATTAGAAAATCGAAGTACGTACTTTTAAATTAAACCCTTCCCCGCCCCTCCCGCCCCATACGCTTTCGTACGCTTTTTGAAGACCTCCCCTCTCCCCCTATGAGCGTACGTACTTAATGGACGACCCCTTATCAATGCATGACTTTATTTTGAAAAATGTTATAATATTGATATATTAACAAATCTGGAAGTAACGTGTCCCGCATGGTCTAGTGGCTAGGATTTCTGGTTTTCACCCAGGCGGCCGGGGTTCGATTCCCCGTGCGGGAGTGTCTTTTTTCATAAAATATAACGTAATCACGGTGATTCAATACTCATTAAAACTTGGGATTTTATTATGCGCGTGCGTTAGCTGCAAATATATAAATATCATTAATTTGATAAACTGTGTAACGCTTTCATTACAGTGCTTACCAATTTGCCTGTTTGTTTGTGCTTTTTTGTTGTTTGTAAACTTGATCTTGTAAAATAAAGCAAAACCGATCACAAATGAACTTGATTGAGTATTGTAATTATTAGAATTTGAAGTAGTAAAATTGCTTTACTGGGATCAACAAAGCTTTGTTTTTAGCGAAATTAACATATTTTATTCATTTAGAAGAACTAAAATTTTTGTAAGATTTTGGTAAGTTGTTAACAGTACTCCTTCTTTTTATCTTTTCAAAAAAAATAGTCCCTGTTACCAGTCATTTTTTTATAATAAAATAGGGTAAAGCGGGGTAATAAGATCAGAGGGGCAATAAGACCTTTTTGAGCAGAGCTAATACTAAATTCCTTTATGCTATTGTGTAAATAATAATTTACTAAGTTTTTCATGATATATATTTGCTTACTACGTAAACAAGTAGTTTAAATCATTTCTTGGACTAACAACTAATTTTTTACCATGATTAATTTGGTTTTCAATATCGACGTTTTTTACGGCACTTTTTAATTTTGTTCGAAGTTTATGAAAAACTTTTCCAATATCGGTGCTCCTCAGTTTTTAATTAAAAAGTCTATAACAAGTTGTTTGCTTTTATTTTTCTTGAAAGTAAAGTACTATCTAAGTTTAGTAAGTCTTTTTTTAAAGTTACACATTCTACTTAAGTAATATTTAGACATAAAAATAATAATTTAAATGTCATATTTATTTTAGTAAAAATCATTGACTCATTGAGCCGTCCAATGAAGGTTTTGACATTTTAAACATATACCTTTAAAATTATCTTGCACACAATTTTTTTTTGTTATACTAGCAAAGGTAAGACTTATTTGAGATACTTATTACAAAAAATTTTATTTATTAGTTTACTCAGAGTATAAAACTTTTATTTTAAAACAAGTAGGTCTTAATGCCCTCCCTGACTAGTAAAAAATGGCAAAACTCTCTAATAAATTTAAATCAGTTATAAATTTCATACTATTTAGTTAAAAAATTATGACTAAAATTAAAAGCAACTTTTTAATGTAAAAATAAATTTTGTAAATGTATTTTTGAAAATAAAAGTTTTTTTTTTTTTTTAGAATGGTTCGAACATACAAAAAGTTAAAGCAGGGAGGAAGGAAATCCTACTCAAATAGCCAGGAAATGAAAGATGCCTGCAGTTCTGTTTTGAATAAAGAAATGTCAATAAACCAGGCATCCAAACATTTTAGGTGTGACAGGAGAGCTCTTTCGAAAAGAGTAAACGGTGAACTATCAGTCGACTCTCATCCAGGACGAAAAACAGTTTTGACCTCACAGCAAGAAAAAGAGCTGTCAGAATGTCTTATTTTAATGGCTGATTGGGGATGGGGTTTTACTAGAGGTGAAGTAAAAGATTTGATACAAGATTTTCTTAAAACAAACAGTATTGATACACCATTTATAGATTCTCGACCAAGTAAAGACTGGTTGCATGCTTTCTTACAACGAAATCCCAAAATTACGCCAAGAAAAACTGAACATTTAAGCAATTCAAGAAACCATGCTGAAAATCCTGAGACCATCAAAATTTGGTTTGATCTAGTCGAAAAAACATTAAAAAATGCAGGAATTATTAACCTTCCTAGTCAAATATTCAATTCTGATGAATCGGGGTTCATCACTGACCCAAAGGAGCAAATTGTATTAGCAAAACGAGGTGCTTCTCGAGTGTCGCAAAGCATTGGTGGGTCAGGCCGGGAGCAAATTACTGTCAATTGTGCATGTTCTGCTAGTGGGCATATATTGCCACCATATATTATCTACAAAGGAAAAAATTTGTATATGGACTGGGTTAAAGGTGGCCCTGATGGAGCTGTTTATACTACTAGTAGTAAGGGCTGGATGGAGTGCCCTCATTTTTTAGAATGGTTTCAAAGCATATTTCTAATGTATACAAAGCATCTTGCAAACCGCCCACGTGTTCTTATATTTGATGGTCATATTTCTCATATTAGCTCCCCACTTATTGATATGGCAAAATAAAATAATGTTATTCTCCTACGTATTCCTGCTCATCTCACCCATCTTCTTCAACCTTTAGACACATCAGTTTTTCGACCTGTAAAAAGTAAATGGCAAAGTTTGCTTATAAAATATGCAAGAAAACATAATGGACCAGTATCCAAGAAACATTTCCCAGGGCTACTACGTACCCTTTTTCAGAGTTCCTTTACTATGGAACAAGTCAAAAGTGGTTTTAAGGGAACTGGCATTTTCCCTCTTAACAAAGATGCTATTGACACACGTTTATTTAATCAGTGTTTTCAGTCACATGTAAAGAAACCTACATTCTCCACTAATCATCTCACAAGATCATGTTCAATGCCTAATCTTCAAAGCATTTGTGTTAACGATGCTCCCATTTCAACATCAATATCATCGGCTTCATCATTACCAGTTTCTACATCGACTTCCTCTATCAAAGATTTTTTTCTTAAGCAATTACAGTCTAAATGTGCAGAAACCTCTCTTCATGGAAGATCTGCACGGGTTAAAAGGTTTCGCTATGGTGAAAGTTTAACATCAGAAGCATGTTTAAAACGAACAAGAGAAGCTTCAAAAAAACAAAACAAAAAATTGAAGAAAAAAAATAATAATAATAAAAATGATAATGATGACAACAGCAGTATTGTATGTCCTGAATGTGGTGACTGTGGAGATAAAGGTGATCAGTGGGTGTGCTGCGATGTTTGTGACATTTGGTATCATGTAAAATGTACTATGATAACTGAATTAGATGATGTTAAAGTCATGGAGTGGAAGTGTAGTAATTGTTCTAAGTTTTTGTAAAAATATAATCTTAAAAATTATTATTTTTTAATTGACTCCTTTTTAAATATTTGTTTTCACACAGTTTTATGATACTTTTAAGTTCGTCAACAGCTTTTTAATCTTATTTAAGTATTCTAAAAATATGATCAAGTAAAGTATACAACCCCCTCATTTTAGAAAAGGTGAAATCTTACATGATTGTAACTTTTAAACATAAGGTTATTTGATCAAATTAAAAAACCTGCTGATAAATTTAAATGTTTTATAAGATAGCAAAAAAAAAAAAAATATTAGCTCAACGGCCACATTTCGGGTAATAGTGTCAAAGTTTTGAGATATTTCAGTTCCCAGCCTCAAATTACCACAATATTACACGTTAAGGATAGAAACTTAAGATAAATTAAAAAATAATGTAATATTTTGTCTTTTCTGTAAAATAATGTAATTATTTTACAGAAAAGACAAAATATAGGATAATGGTCTCTTTAAGTTTGCATATTTCGACGATATATGAAATAAAAAATAATTAAGTTTATTTCATTCGTTTTTGACTCAAAAGTTAACCATAATGTTTCAAATAGCTTTTACTGAAGATTTTATAAAGTAACACTATGTTTTTGTTATTATTAAGAAAATAAAGTTACTAACGAGTCAGAATTTTTTGCTACTGGATCACTAATGAAGAGCACATATCAAGTGGATGGGGGGTCAAGACTTTGTAATAATAGGGGAGGGGGGGGAGAGGAAGGCATGCTTTTTCAATTTGGTGGATCCTGACCACCTATCAATTTAGGGGGGGGGGGGTTAACTTTCAGTTTGATGATTTTTAAGCAGGCAAGTCCATAATTTTTTTTGATGATTTTAAAAAGCCTACCTTAGTTTACTCACTTAATTTAAACAAAGTGCTGTGTTAATATAAAAGTTTACAAAAAAAAAAAAAAAAAATTAAATATATCTTAGGGAGCGATTGCCTCCCTCTTACTATGGATCCACCCTTGGCATAGATCCGTGGTTAGTCATCACACACCACTAATTGGATTTGAAATTTGTTTTATTTATATAATGAATAGCTATAGACAATAGATTTAACTTGGTATAAATTATATCGTATATAAAGGATTACTTCAATAGTCAAATTATAATGTATACCTGTATTACTAATAATTTTTTGATTGGCATATTTAATAATAACTTCTTGAATACTCATTTTTAGACCACATTTCTCATACGAATTTAAATTATAATTAGTTAAATTGTTCCAACAGTAATTTTTTTTTTTTTTAAATCTTTTTTTCTCCCCAAACAGTTATATAGGCCCTTTTATATAGACCCAAAAGTTCACCTTTCGGAGCTAAAACAATTGGGGATTTTGTTTTTGTGAAATATCATACATTTTTGTTTACTTGAACAAAGTTTTAGCTTTATAGTATTTTATTCCTGGTCGAAATTCTACTGTACCGTATTTTACCGTATACCGCATAAAAGGTTTTCGAATAAGTGGAGATAGAAGTGATAAATAGGTGTGTTATGACATATTTGACATTTTATATAATGTTGAAGGCACTTTAATTACAAAAAGGGAAAATATTTAAATTATCGAATAAAATTTTAACAATTGCGCTAAGTCTTGGTAAAAATATATACATTCAATATACTTGGTCTTATTGCCCCCCTTTTTTTATTTTTTGCGATTTTTTTTTATAACTTCTTACCAGTCTTGGCACTATGCAAAACTTTTTTTTTTCCGTATAAAATGCTATGCCTCGTATACAAATACGTTGTCTGTCACTAGGAAAAAAAATATTAGTGAAATTCATAATATTCATTTTTTACAATAGAAAAACCTGAAAGTATATGAAAAAAGTGGTCTTAATGCCCTCCTTTGCCCTAAAATGTTTTTGAATAGGGTAGGTTTCACGAAAAAAACCCCGTAAAATATGGCGAGTAATCACCAACAAAAACTATCCAGAGTATGTAGAATATGTGGAAACTTTTCCAAAAATTTGGGTAAAATGTCCAACAGTCGATTGCAAATGTGTTTTGGTATTCCTGGTCGAAAACCTCTATCTAATGTTGGGCGACCAGGAAAGGTTAAAAAATGGACAAAATTTTATATAAAATCATTTCTTGATTCATTGCCTATACAAGAATATAAAGAAATTTTAACAGAACTAAATCCACATATGGTTTTATGCATTTGTAAGAACTAAATCCACATATGGTTTTATGCATTTGTAAGATTTATGGGGAAGTTATGAATCAGCCTGTCATGCTAAAGAACTGCCAACACTCATTCTGTAGCTTGTGCATTTTATCAATGTTAAAGATAAATTAGAAAATGATTCAAATTGTCCATTATGTAAAACTAACATCACAATTGACAGCCTATTATATTCTGTCCATATATCTGAAATTATAAAACATTTAACTATTATATGCAAGATCTGTGACAAAAAAGTATTTTTAAAAGACAGAAATTTTGAAAATCACGACTGCATAAAAATATCAAATAACACCATAAATGAAAACGACCAATTAGTTAGTATAAACAGTTTTTACCAAATCACTGACACAAGTGAAATCCCACGAGAAGTCAATGATGCTGTTTAACATATCATTAAAAAGAAGTTGAATCAGTCCAAAACATCTACAATAGAATTTTCATCAGGTGGGCCTAGGGTAAGAAATAGGTTTTAACTTTATAGCAAGTTAAATAGTGTTTACTCTTCTATTACGCTAGATATAATTGTAATTATTAGAAATGTAGTAGTATTTAAACTTAATTATATCATTTTAATGCAGTCTATATTTTAAGCAAGAGTAAATCAGTTTGATTTAGTATTTTTAATATTAAATATAAGTTATAAAAAAAAGTATAAAATATTATTTTATTTTTTATTTGAAGTAATGTTTTGCTTAATTTACAGTCCCTTTGTTTCGTTTCTGCTCCCAAAGCCTATAAAGATAGCGCAAACTGTAGTAATAGCTCTCTAAGAAAAAGACAGAAATATTTATTGGAACAATTCAACCATACAGCTAATAGTTCTCAGGACTCTAAAGTATGTCAAACAACTGTAATGTTAAAGTCATATGATAATGATGAAGCAAATAAAATTTTAAATCAAGTCAATATTGGAAGAGTGGATTTAAATGCAGAAGAAATGGTTGATTTAAAAGCTGATATGGATATTCCTTGGAATAAATTGAAAACTATGGCTAGGTAAATATAAATATGGAATTTAAAATACTTTTTATAATTTCGTTTTTTATTTGAAAACTTGTAGTTCATTTTTACAATTGTTTACAATTGCAAAACTTATTGCTTGTATATTAATATTGTAGGTGGTTAAATTCGAAAAATATTAAAACTGCTTCAAACAACAAACAAAGAGTTGTTGCAAAAGAATGGGCTGGAAATGATTTAGTTGTTTTAGATGGACCATTTACATTTCAAAATGAAAATAATAATGCTGTTTTTGAAATTAAACTAGCTCCTTGGGCTTAACGACCTACCACAAAATATAGAAAACCTAATAAATCTTATGGAAAAGTAATAACTCATTAAATTGAGATATTTTTAGTAAACACTTAAATTTATAAATTACTAGAAAAATAAAAGTTAATCTTTATACTAGTTTGTATAAGATAAGTATATATATATATATATATATATATATATATATATATATATATATATATATATATATATATATATATATATATATATATATATATATATATATATATATATATATATATATACATAGATCTATAGTTTGTTGTCTTTGGGAAGAGCGGAAGGAAAAAAGTGATTCTTACGCCAACACATACGTCACTTTTAATTACTTTTGACTTTCGTCTAACATTTTCGTGTTGGACGAAAGTCAAAACCATTAATTTAATTACAAATTATTTGTTATATAAAAAAACCACAAAAATTCATATTTAATTGACCAGAATGTTTTTAAAAACATTCTGAATGTTTTTAACAATATAAACAATGTTTTTATTTTTATTTTTTTTAACAAAATGTTTTTATGTAAATCATGCGCGGAGTGTTGCTACATCGACTATCTTATAGCCTGACTCGCAAGGGAGTGCTGCTACATCGACTGACGAATAGCCTGACTCGCAAGGGAGTGCTGCTACATCGACTGACAAATAGCCTGACCCGCAAGGGAGTGCTGCTACATCGACTGAGGGTTTGGTTGGGGCAGGCAGTCTATCATTATTAAAGAAAAAAAATTCCGGTCTTGCATTTTAATTTTTACTTTTTGTCAACAAAATATGGAAAAAACTTTCGAACAACATCTAAGGGTTCTATATATATACATATGTATATATATATGTATGTATATATATATATATATATATATATATATATATATATATATATATATATATATATATATATATATATATATATACATGTGTGTGTGTTTATGTATACAAACTTATATACAAATTTAAGTGTTAATATTTTAAGGTTTAACTTACTTAACATGGTGGGATTATAAAGAATGTAATACGTATAAAAATTGGTGGTGATCATGGAGGTAGTTCTTTTAAAATGAGTTACCAAGTTGTTAATCAAAATCAGCCTAACTCAAAATCAAATAGTTTTGTGTTTAGTACTTTTGAAGCAAAAGACTATTGTGTCAATCTGAAAGTTGGACTGTCTAGATATACACAACAAGTTGATGAGATGCAAAAAATGGTTTGGAAGTAAGTTAATATTTCACAGCAGTCACAGTTAATATTTGTTCTGAACAATAAAATATAATATTTCAGAACATTTCAAATTACTTTTTTTTTCTTGAGTTTTCACACATGTTTGGGTGGGTACTTTGTAATTAGTTTAAAGATGTTATTACTGTATCAAAGCTGTAAAATATTTATTCTCCATAAAGTCTTGGATAAAAAATCTTTTTTGTTTAGAAATCACCATTGTCGTGTTTTGATCAGAGATCAAAATAACTCCTGAAAATCAAAAACATAATGTTTCACATAGAACACTTAATTCTTTAAGAGATAACTTTGAGTCTTTTCAGAGTTTTGGAGGACTTTTAAAGAATGTGAAGCTATTCAACAATGTTATTGATCAGTCTTTGTTTAATATTCCTCTGGATCAAGTAAATTAATTCTTTTTATTTAAATAATGCTGTTATACTATAAAATTATTACAATTGTTTTTATTAACTTTAACAGGTTGCAGTGCATATATCTCTGGGCATCTTCTTGAAATTTTCAATTATGTTAGAAGACGAGTGTCATTTAATTGATACAAAACTTGCTGGAGAACTTGCATTAAGTAATAAAACTATTGATAAAGCAGAAATTGATAAGTTTATTTCCATGCATGTCCAATCAAGTCTTTTGAATAGCGTTATTACAGATTGTTTTGAAAAAATTGCTCTTCTCCAAGACACAGTTGGAATACAAGTTTTGCGTGATCCAGAAAGAGCAGAAGATATTTTGAAAATATATAAACCAAGAATTCTTTATTATGAATTGAAAAAAAAAACGAAAAGGTATTGTTTTTCAGTAAAAAATATGAATCATTAAATTTACTTTAATCAAAGTTTATAGATAAAACTTGCTTTAAAACTATACTCAAACTAGGATAATACAATTTAATAAAGAGGATGAAGTTTTTTTTATTTTAAGTTATCAATAATTTTGTTTATTTATACAAATATAATTAAAAGATTAAATGTCTGCAAATTTTGTCTACCTAATTTAATTAAAAACATATTATTAGTCAATAGAACTACAAAGTTTACATGAATGTAACAAACTCGATAAAGTGTCAGGACCATGTATTCAAAAACTAGATGAAATATTGAAAGAAAATAAAGTTGAAAGGCAAGCCTATCATGGGAAATGTTTTGTAAGAAACCATGTTCACAAAATGCTTAAAGTAGTTGTTTTAATACTATATATATATATATATATATATATATATATATATATATATATATATATATATATATATATGTATATATATATATATATATATATATATATATATATATATATATATATATATATATATATATATATATATATATATATATATATATATATATATATATATATATCAGGCCTTGTTAAGAAGCGTTACGCAGCTCGCATTTTGCTTGCGAAAAGGCGATTTGCGTTCAGCAGTTTTGCGTTACGCAAAACTGCTGAACGCAACTTATCTTTTATTAAAAATATCTTTTAAAACTTAACTTATTTTTTAATTATCTTTTGATATCGTTTTAATTATCTTTTGATATCGTTTATGTGACGTTTATTCTGAAGAAATAAGTCGTAAGTAAAAGCATTTAATCGCAATTGTAAACTAATCGATTTTTTGTTAAAGAAACAGTTTGTTTAATAATTTTTTTTATTGTTGATAAAAATTAGTTAAAAAAAATAAAGTGTTTTAAGTTTTATCTTAAGGAATTAAATATATAAATTCCTTTTAAATGTAAAAATTATTTTTTGTCATAATAGTTAAAAAAATGCAAGATTTAATTATTTTAATGTAAATATTTTATTAATAAGATATTTTGTTTATTGTTAATTCAATAACGTAAAGTTTTAATGACGTTCGTTTAATTTATGAAAATAAATTATGATCACGAATATGTTATCGGTAACTGATAAATATAAAAAAAAAACTCATTGTTTAAAAACATTATTTAAAAGAGTTTACAAACTAAATAAGAAAAAATTTATTAACAGTTAATAAAATAATCAAAAACCATAAGTAAAATCATAAGAAAATAAACAAACATTATTTTACGTTTCATGAAAAGAATATTTCTTTCAAAATAAAATTTAGTTCATATTTGAAAAAAATAATAAAAATGATTTATTAAATAAGATCTTAGATTTTATTTGTAACTTTAGTTCTAGTGAGAAAAAAACTAACTGTTAGTATGATTTTTAACGCGTTAATAAAATAACTTTAATTACAACGAGGTACTTGAAAAGACGCTAGTGACGCAATATAACTTCTGACGATGCAAAATATATTTGCTGAGTTGAGTTACTTAGAAATGCGTTACGCGTTTTCGCTACGCAGCGAAATCTCGTACCAAGGCCTGATATATATATATATATTTTTTTTTTTTTTTTTTTTTTTTTAGATTATTCACCTCCCCAAGGCCCGAGGGGGGCCACTACAGTCGAGGAGGATACTCTTTTTTTTTTTTTTTTTTTTTTTCGTTATTCGTGGTGCAACCCTCTCTCAACTCTTTAACTCCGAAACACGAACCTTGCCGAGCAAGGTTCGTGTTTCGGAGTTGCCGAGCGCGGAGAAACTAAGTTGAGCGCGGTACTTCCAGGAACGTGGTGGGAGTCGAACTCCGAACCTCTCGCTTACAAAGCGAGCGCTCTTACCACTACACCACTACCGCACTATATGTGTGTGTGTGTGTGTGTGTGTGTGTGTGTGTGTGTGTGTGTGTGTGTGTGTGTGTGTTTGTGTATACAACAAACTGTTTTATTATATATATTAAAAAAATGTATAACATAAAATATATTATGTATTACATAAAATATATATTTAAAGCTCAATGTTTATAATGCCTTGATTTATAAATTGATTAATGCCTTGATTTATGAATTGTTTTGACTTTTTTTGATATTTTTTTTTATTTATAGCATCAACCATTGCTTGACTTATGCAATTTGATTCCAAAGCTAATTGTAGACCTTGGATTTATAGATACCGGTGTTCACTTACTATCTATCGATGTGAGCCAGAAATTTAAAAAGTTATTTTCATATTATTCTAAGTGTCATAATATTATGAATAGTTCACACTATTTCAAAGATAATGATATTCAGGAGCTTGGTAAATATTTAACTAACTTTTTCGATTTTACTCTTGTAAATTTTTCGCTTGGTTGTAAATTATAATACCTAAACTACCCCTTGTTATTTTTACAGTATGATATTATTGAGTATTATTTTTCTTTCTGTATTGTATAATGAAAAATCTCGTAAGTTTTTAGATTTAGCAATCAATAAGCTCATGGAATTTTATAGATTTACATGGCCAGATGCTTCTGTTACACCTAAAATGCATTTGCTTGAAAACCATGAATATCAGTTTATCGAAAAATGGAGATTAGGAATCGGTGTGTATGGTGAACAAAGTGGTGAAAATTTACACGTCGAATTCAACAATCTTAATAGATTATTCTGGCATATGAAGGGTTGTAGTCGGCTAGAAAGCACTGTTAAAAGAACATTTTTTAACAAATCACCCTAAAGCAAAAGATATAAAGCTAATTGTAAAAAAAAGGAAAAATGAGTTTATAAAATTTTACAAATATTTTTGTAAAAGAATTTTAAAATTAGTTGAAAATTTATTATAAATTTTAAAAGTTTAAAAGAAAAATAAAATCCTAATTTAAATTTCATTTTCAAATTGACATTGATTTTAACCCTTGAGCATAAGTAAGCTAAACCTTACATATTTTTTTAGTCAAAAAAATTAAATAATTTTTGCCTAACGTTAAATAAATTATCTCGATTTAAAAAAATGACTGGTCAAAATGATTAACATAAAATTTTTTCTTACAGTATCGAGAATAAGAATATGTTTTAATTTTTATCCAAAAAATTTTCAGTCGCAAGATATTTTTTAAATAATTGTAGGGGATGCTGTTTTTTTTCACCTAAAAACTTAATTATTTTAAGAAAAAAAATGTCTTATTTTACGACTTAATATTATTATTTTTTAAATTTAATAAAGAGCTTATCAATTATATAATCTAAAAACTTTTTTCATTTTTCTGATTGCGAAGACTAAATAGACATTTAGAAAGGAAATCAATCACTAAAGTTTTTAGTTTTTACGGAAAACTGCTCCGCCATTTTTTCCATGCTTTATATAAGGTTACTTTCTATATATATATATATATGTTTGTGTGCCACAAAATTTGAAATCAATTTTTGAAAGCTTTTTTCTCAACCAATTTTGCTCAAATTTTGCACACTTAATCATTTTCGATGACAATACAAGGAAATGGAAAAATTTGACCAAAAAAAGTTAATTAAGTTAACAAAAATTTAATTTGTATTTCCCCATACATTTATTTATTTGATATGAATTGCGTATTACGTCACAAAAATCATTGATTTGCAAATTATTTGCAGTTTCGAAGACATTAAAGCGCAGCGATTCAAAACCTATTGTTTTAAGTTATTAAGTTAAAAAAGAAAAATTTAGTAAAAACAGTAATTTTTAAAAAAAAAAAAACAGTAATTTTTCCTTCTACCAAAAAGAATTTCTAAGCCCAATAGAATTCTGCTTGCATAAAGCGTGGATTTGAAAAAAGAATTTTTTTTGATTTACTAGTTATTATTTTTTATATAGGGTAATTTAATGCGCATGCTCACAATAACATCCTACGCTTAAATCACCGTGTAATAGCAAAGTACGAGAATATCGCATATCATTTAATTTAACAACTTTTTACAAAATGTAAGCATTATCTTGCAGCGTATAATTTTTTATTATAATTAAATTTTAATCAACAACTGAAAAATCCGTGAAGCTGGAAAAGCAACCAATCCCTGCTATGCCAGATACAGTATAGAGGATTGCCAAAAAAAAAATAATAATAATTGGTACATATAGTTAATGACATTCCCAAGCGAGAAATAGATAATACTGTATGTCATACCGATCATACAACTGTATGATCAAACAACTGTATGATTGGTACAATCATACAACTTTTTTTGGAACTGAGCCAAAACAAAAAAAAGAAAATACTGTATGTCGTACCGATCATACAACTGTATGATCATACAATTTTTTTTGGAAGTGAGCCAAAAATCTGTCAAGCATTTTTTGGAAAGTATTAATGTTTGGTACATTTCTGGTACATTTCTATTGAAGGTGATGAGATCAGGTGGTAATGGATATTTCAAGAGTCCAATGTTCCGCGTCCTTTACTAATTCTTAAATTTAATTCCGAGAAAAGCATATGAGTTTGATATAGCTTTTGCAACTTGATTGTTCCACGAAAACCAATTGTAAGCAGCAACACCAAGGTCACGTTCAGAGTCAGTCTCTTAAAGAATGCGAGCAAATTGTTAGGTGGAAGCAGGGGCTATTAAATTTATCATTAATTAGAGTTTTTTTGTATAGTGTGCAACGATGCTTGTTGAAAATGATGTACTTGCAAGTTTCTAGATTAAAGCTCATTCAGCCCAGTCAAGTACTCTATTGATGTCAATTTGTAATCACCGCGTTTCAGAGGGCTCTTTAATAATTGCAATAAGTTCGGTGTCGTCAGCATAAAGTTTGCAATAGTGATTGAGCTGTAGAGGCATACTTTTAATAAAAATGAGGAACAGTAGTAGTCCAATACATGAACCCTGAGACACACCTCGGAGGACGTTCAATCGGTCTGATTCTAAACTTTCAATAATAAATAGTTGCTTTGATTGGATAGAAGTGTGTTTATCCATTGGCAGATAAATTCGTCAAAGCCATACTGACGAACTTTGAGAAGAAGTAGATTGACTTTATCAAATGCTTTGATAATGCTTTTTTTTTTTTTTTTTTTTTTGTTAATTAATCTCCCCAAGGCCCAGATGGCCACTACAGACAAGGAGGCTACTTAATTGTGGTTATAAGTCTCTCTCAACTCTAAAACTCCGAAACATGAACCTTGACAAACAAGGCAGCTGCGCGGAGAAACAAGTTGACATTTTGCGCAGAGAAACAAGTCGATATTTTGCGCGGAGAAACAAGTTGACAAACATTTACTGTGATTGACTTTATCAAACGATTTGGCAAAGTCAAGCAAAACTCCAACCACTTCATAACGTGACTCCATAGCATGGGTAGATCAAATGGTCCCAATAAATTGAATAAACAAGGCCTGCCAAGTGTAAAGCCATGTTGGTTTTTTCAAGAACGTTAATAGAATCCAACAGACATCGACCAAGTGGTGTAATAGTTAAAATCACCAGCTAATAAAAAATGAGTAAATTTGCCTTAATCTACGAGCGAGGTCACTTTTTTGATTGATCTTATTATTTATGTTATTATTTTTCGGTCAAATATCTTATAAAAAGATATCTTGAATGTATTTAAAGAGTCTATAATAGGTGTTCCGGAGCCGTTTATTTTGAAATTATGAAACAACAATATCAACAACAAGCTCTTTATTTATGCTGTTTACAGTTTGATGATTTTATTTTTAATCTAAAATTATATTTTAGATTAAAAATAAAATCATCAAACTGTAAACAGCATCACAAAATGGTTGGAAAAACTAATTAGAATCTAAAACTGCAAATAACTTCATTTTAACTAAATCTGAGAATGAGCAATTGTTAATGATTTACGTTGCTCTTTTGCTGCGTTGACTTTAGATATTTAGTATATAATTTTGCGATCATTAATTGAATATTGTTTGTAACTTGCATGCTGTAAGTTAACCAAGATTAAAAAATAATTTTTAATTTTGAATGTATATAATTTTTACCAAATCCAGGAAACAGCAGTTATCATTTTTAAATTTATGCTGTTACTTAAATTTTGAACTGTGTACTTAAAAAATCTACATTTCAGTATTGTTATAGAAAAAAAGAAATTTTTTTCTGTTTCTAAATCTAAATTGAAGCAAAGAATGCCAAATCAAGCCAAATCAAGCCAAATCACAAAATGACTGCAGAAAAACCGTCTGTTTTCTCTGCACGAGAAAGAGCTCAGGGTATTGTGTTATTTTTCTTTTTTCTTTAATACTTTGATTTCTTTATAAACATGTACTTCTTCATTTGAATATTTAACATAAAATTCTTTTGATATGCATTATCTGATGAGCTTTATGTACTGTTTTTAGAGTTCTCACAAAATCTATGATGGATGATGCGTTGAGCATACTTTCATCAAGTCTTGAGTTTGCTGAAAACAGATTGCCTTTGGAATATGTGATACTTGCCGAATTACCATAGAAAATTGGTCGAATGAAAGTTTTTGAAAAGCACCCAATTGAAGATCAAGAAAAATTGGAACAGGTCAAACTCAAAGAAGATGCTCAGACTGCCTCTCCATTATTGGAAGAGGCATTTCACACAACTGTAACACATTCACATTTCGATAAAATATGAGATAACTAGCCATCACGGATTCTAAAGTCTCTGAGCAAATTACATCCACTATTGTTGCAGCTAAAGAATCCTCTTCACAATGGACAATCAGACTGTCTTATGCTGTTGATGGTCGCCCCCTACCACTAACTAAAGGTAATTTAAGTATGTTTCAACTAGTGAAACATAAAATAGACTTTTAGTAAAGTCAACTGAGTGAGACAATTACTTTTTGTTAGAGTTAAAAAAATTTAATGGCATTATAAGAATGTAATACGATCAAGACAATAATGTGATGTAATGATAACTTTCAGGTTCATCAAGAGCAAAAAGACTCTTTGGTGATAGTCTTATCTTGAGCACTCAGGATCTTGTGCAAGTGCAAGTCAACACTGGCCTGTCAAATACAAACATGAAGAAGGTTGTTTCAACCATCCATCACGTGTCCAAGGGTCAAATTTTGGAGCCTAAGATACATGAAAATTTTTGTGATGCAGGAAAACAACTTAAAGATCATTTCATCCAAACAAAAATTGAGGCCAGTAATGATAGTTGCAGAAACGCCAACAAATTGTTGTGCATTGCAAAGATCTTGCAGATCTCCTCAATGATGTTCTGTTGAAAAGACAAATCTATTTATCACACATTGTAAAGCTTGGCCCTGATGGTGGTGGTGGTTTCTTGAAAGTAAATTTAGGCATTCAAGAAGCAGAGCAGAGCGTGGAGGCAGGGTCACCACCAAGCAAGAAACTTTTAGCCACACCAACTGCCAGAGACAGTGGAGTCAAGAAGCAGCTGCTAATTGCAGTTGCTGAGGATGTGTCTAAAAATTACAGTAATATTCAAAAGATCCTCAATCTTCTTGGAATCGAGAAAGTTGACCTCCTCTCAACAGATTTGAAGTTAGCCAACATTGTTTGCGGCCTTCAGTCACATGCCAGCTCTCACCCTTGAACATTTGGCTCTTTGAAACGACGCTTTGAGGATTTTAATGCAAGTGGTCAGGATTTGAAGAAGGATAAGCTATTCAAAAATGTTGTCAACTTGCCACTTCTAAATGTACCAGGCAGCAAACTTGTCTTGAACGTCATTCCACCAATGGAACTCCACTTACTTTTGGGTAATTTAAACCATCTTTACAACATTCTTAGAGAGTTTTGGCCAAAAGTCTCAGCTTGGCTAAATGATCTACATATCAAACCACAGCCTTTTCATGGTGGGCAGTTTGCTGGCAATGAATGCAGGAAAATGCTGAAGAATTTGGATCTTCTTCAGTGAATGGCAGAACAAGATTGCGCATTTGACATCTTTGATATAATTGACACACTGCGAAAATTTGGTTTTGTGGTTTCTGGATGCTTTAGAAACAAATTGGAACCTGATTATGTAGAAAGAATTGATGAATTTCACACTGCATACTTGTCCCTAACAAGAGGAAGCATCACTCTAAAGTTCATGCAGTATTTTTCTACGTGAAAGAGTTCGTTGAAAAACAAAGGAAACCACTAGGAAAATACTGTGAGCAGGCATTAGGCACTTCAAATTACACTAGAGTAGATACAAAAGGCCGATTGGTCACCCTGAGTATGAAAAGTGGCTGCAAACCTGTCTGGTTGACTACAACAGCAAAAGCTTGTAAGGAAGAGAAAAGTATGAATACTAGAAAATAGTGCACATTTTCTAATACAATACATAATAATATATAATAATACTTCAATGAGAAAAACTGCTTTTTTCACTCTTGGGTAACTTGTTGAGTAAAAGCTGTTGTCCTCAACCATAGCTTAAGGATCATTGATGAAACTATCAAAGATACAATTTTCCATTTTAGTTTCTTCTGATTTTACAGATTATTTTATAGCAACTATTGAAGATCTTATGTTTTAAAAAAAAAAAGTAATTAAAAACTTGATTTGTTATATAATCTTTTGCAATTTTTTGTTAAACAGTTACCTTTTGTGTTTTTTATGCCAATCTAGAATAAAGAATATTTATAATACTGTAAAAATGCCAAAAAATATTGAATGCTGTCATTTTCAATTTTTTAAGAACAAGCAAAATTTTAAACGCATTTTTCTTCTGTGGGCAGTGATAGATGATTTCAGTTTTTATAGTTTTGAGATCAGGAAAGTGTTAAAATTACTTCCACCAAAGGGTTTGTATGGAGCTTGCCAGAGTAATATTTTTCTTCTGCCTATCGGTGTGTAGTCTTTGCAATCAAAAAAAGAAAAAATTTTTTAAATTGTTTAATTGATTAGCTCTTCATTGAGTTAAAAAAATAAAAATTTAAGTCGTAAAGAAAGAAAATTTTTTGCTTGAAATAATTAGGTTTTTAGAAAAAAAAAAGTACAGCATCACTTAAATTTTTTAAAGACTATTTTGCGAATAAAATTTTTTTTGGATAAAAAGCAAAATATATTCTTATTCTGGATATTGTAAAGAAAAATTATAAGTTATTCATTATTACCTGTCATTTTTTAAATCGAGATAGGGTAGAGCGGGGCATATCAGAACAGTGGGGCATAACAGTAAAAATTATTTTTTTCGAAAATTATTTTTGATGAAATATATTATATTATTGTGCTTTATTATTATAATAATTAATTTTAGAAATACCAAAATACATTAAAAGTACTAAAATGCATCAATAACTTTGAGAAAAATAATTTTTTTTAAGCGATACAACGACAAAGGATTTATCTTGAACTTTATTTTTAAATTATATTATATATAAAAAGTTATTAAATTGTATTATATATAAAAATTATCAAATAATTATATATTAAAATAATTAGTTATATAATATAATTTCTCCAACCATTTCGTGATGCTGTTTACAGTTTGATGATTTTATTTTTATTCTAAAATATAATTTTAGATTATATGTTTTAAGATTACTGCTGCTGTAAAAATGCCAAAAACTTTTAATGCAGTCATTTGCTGTTTTTTATACAGCAAAAATTTAAAAATGAAATTTCTTCCACGAACGGTGATGAATGATTTTAGTTTTTATAGTTTTGAGATCAGGAAAGTGTCAAAATTGCTCCCACCAAAGGGTTTTTTTTGGAGCTTGTCAGAGTAATTTTTTTCTTCTGCCAATGGGTGTGGCTAATTACATTTTTTAAAAGGAAATCAATCGCTAAAGTATTTAGTTTTTATGATAAACTGCTTCGCCATTTTTTTAATAAGCTAATTTAATGCGCATGCTCACAATAAAATCCTATGCTTAAACGACCGTGCACTATGAAAGCATATTTTTATAAATTTCTTATATAAATTTACAAGTACTCATTATATAAAGCAAGTTAATAAATGGTTACAATAAAATACGATTAATTGCAAAAACAAAATAGATAAAATAAGAAGTTTAAAAAGATATATTTTTTTAACTTAAAATACAAAAATATGCTTGTGTCTGTTAATTCAAACAAATACTGTTTAACTATATTTTTAAAAGAATTTATGAGGTTATACTTTTCATATTTTCATCAAAAACTATGTTTCTATATATGTTTAATTATTTATCTAAAAACCACAATTTTTTAGTACATATATATATATTAAAAAATAGTGGATTTTTTTGAAGTTTAATTCAAGACTATCTACGAATAGAGATATATGATTTACACACATAAGCGTTAATAAAAAATAGGAGAAAAAATGAACGAAGAGATTTTAAAAATTTAGAATGATATTTCAATAACGCTTATTGGTATAGCTTAGTCTCAAATCAAGTATGTACTTAGACTCATTTTATGTATGTACTATAAACTGAAATTTAGTCTCATATCATTTATCATGCCTTTACCGAAACAGGGGAGGCGGGGGCGTACGGTTATTGTTGTCAGGTGCAATCGACTCCCATCCTTTTTTTTGCCTAATTAAAACGTCAGAGAAAAAAAAAGCATAGCTTTTTTTTTTCTCTGACGTTTTTAAATCGTATTTGATGTATAAAAACTTTTTAACAAAGTAGTGACGTTAGGAAGTCGTTGCACTTCAAAACAAAGTTTTGCAAATTAGAAGAACATAAAATTTAACTAGTTGCGTGTCTCTAGTTTACCGTCATAGCAATAAAATAGTTACTGGATTACTATACACTACTTATGAAAAGTTTTTGTAGTTTACCCAACTCTAACAGCAATGTTGATTTTTTTATTTTTTTTTCCTTGTTAGTTGGGCCATTATCTTCAATTTCCAAAATAAATTTTAAATGATTTACGAGGTATTTTTTAAATATTTTTAATTGTGTTTTTTTAAATAATTTTTTAATCTGTTAATATTTCTGTAAGCCATTTTTTTTTATACCGATTTTATTCTTCTTTAAAAGCGGCATACTCGTAAAAAAATTTCAAATATTTTTAATATTGAAAAGTAATTTAAGTATTCTAAATTGAATAAGCTCCAAATTTGAATAGAAAAACCATTTATTTGTGTTTAATGATCTTTAGAATGCTAATTTATAGCATTCTAAAGGTCTTTTTTGCCGACTGATTCATTTCACTGACCGCGTCAGTGAAATGAATCAGTCGGCAAATTTGACTTTAGAAATTTTTTTCTAGGCTGTACTTGGCAAAAATCAGATATGTAATTTCTCCCCTTTCCCTTTAAGACTTCTTTGTGACTATCCTACGTGTTTCAACACGAGAACTATAACATTTTAAGATTTGTATTTTTAAGCGAAAAAACTATAGTTTAAATTATACAAAAAAAATAAATAAATAAATAAAAATAAAGTTATTATTTATAAAAGTGTTGTTAAAAACAGTTTGGGTTCAAAATTATTCAAAATTATTCAAATTATTCAATATTATTCACAGAAAAGCTACAAATATGCTTGGATTTAATAAAAAAAGGAACGCTCAATTAACGTATATCTGCAAATCGTTTTAACACGCCTAGAAAAACAATAATAAGTTAAAGTAAAAACATTTGATGAAACGAATGAAGCAGCGTATATTTTAAAGACTTGAGGAAGAGTCGTTTGTTTCATATATTCAGACACTTTCTTAATGATAACTTTTTGGGGAAGATTGTTTTGTTATGTTTTTTAACATTAAAAATATTTTTGTTATGTGGTAAAAAGTGCCAATATTTTTATTATGTGGTACAAAGTATCCTTTCATTGGGAATACTTTGCACCAATTTCAAAACCACAATCAAATAATATTAAATTTTGAAACTATTTTTTTTTAATGAAGCAGTTATAACAACATTTTAGAACTTGAAAAAATCAATTTAATCCATAATGCAAATTTTTTATTGCTTAAAATTTTGTTGCTGTAGTGAAAATAAGTGAAATTACCATTAGAAAACGGAATAGAGAAAGTGTTAACGGAGTAAAACCCCTGTTGACGATACTCAACATATATGCGTCATTTGTAAGGAAGGAGGGCTGAACTTCTTAGTTAAATGCTATTGTCGGTGCTTTGTGATAAGATCGTTAGGAGCTCTTGGAGCACCTAAATAGCTAAATTAAAAAAAAAGGTTAATATAAAAAGAACTCAAGAAGCTTCATGAAAAAGACAATAGTGTTGTAGAAAAGCGAATTCTTCAGTTGGATATTGCAACGATATTTGTTTAATTGTTTTCAGTCAGTGTTCTAAACACCGCACTACAGACGGTCAGAGTTTAAGTTAAAGTTTAAAGTAATGTGTACGTGTCGCCCGAAATTGCAGCAGTTGCTTTAGGCTTTTGAGATAATATTCCGACACAAAACTTTGATATATTTCTTATTATTAAAATTTTATTAAAGTTTGAGAACTATTACCATTATATTTTGGAATCGGGGCAAAAGTTTTTGGGCTTCAATCCTTCTAATTTTTTGTTTATAGTTTGCTTCATGACTGAGAATTGATAGAAATCTCAAACACCAAAAAAAGCAGCCAAAATCCCTGATAGTATGTAAAATAACATATTAACATGAGAATTTGCTTCCCATTGAAGATTACCTCCTATAATATACTATAATAATTACAATACGTACCATAAATAAATATAAATAACTATTTTTAATAGCACTTTTTGTTGTAAAAGTTTTGTAATATATTCATACAGCTTGAGATTTTATAACGTCATAAATATTAGCCAGAGCCGTGGCTAGGCTACCTCTCACCCCCCAGGGGAGAATTTTTGGGGGCTTAGCAGTTTTAGGGGACCCATCTGGAAAGATTTTGGGGCCCTAATGACAGGTCGTTTTTTTTGAGAGAGAGAGGGGGGGGGTCCGACCCACTAGCCACAGCACTGATAATAGCAATATAGTAGTTAAGTGATTTCAAAAGTTTGAAATAGACTTAAAAATACTTTTAAATAATAAGTCAAGACTTTAAAAATTTAATAATTTTATTATTAACTTTTATTTCGCTGATTAAACTATATTACAATTTTTCATATGAAATAAATAACATCGTAAACATAAAAAACCTTGATAAAAAACGTTTATAATTTTTTCATTTATAATTAAAACTCTGGATATAAATTTAAAATCAAAATTTGAAGACATTACAGAGAAATAATTACAGACAAATAGAATTGTTACAAACCAATAAAAATTATAATACAAGTTATGATACCGTAAATAGCAAAAAAATAAAAATAAAAAAATAAGAAAATAAAAAACAAAAAAAAGGCAAAAAAAAAAACAAACTAGATTGACAAATTTATTTTATAATGAACAGTTTGTTTATTTAAAGATGGGTTTTCCCATTTAATATGGAGTGCTCCTTTAACTTTCAACTTGTTTTTGTTAGAAGCAGTATCCAAAATTTTAAAACAATTATAGTTACTTAGATTTTTACAATTAACAGATGAAATTAAATGCTTATAAACATTAGATTGTTTGTCACTTGTAAGATGCTCATGAATCCTTGTTGTTAAGTGTCTGGAGGTTTCTCCAATATAACTGGCATTACATCCATTACAATACCTTATCCAGCACAAGAAAATTTGTAAACAACATTGGATTTGAGCAGCTTGGGAAGTGGATCTTTTATACATAAACAGTTTTGTAATTTGTTGGTAGTAAAAATTAAATTAATTATAACATCTTTACAATATTTTTTAATGATTTTATTAACTTTAGATTTAGTAAAATTTGAGTAAAATCCAATAAATGGAAGCTTATAATATTTTATATTATGGTTATCAATACTATTTATCACAGATGGATTCAATTTTTTATCAACAAATTTAATTTCAGTGTCGATTAGGTGGATATTGGTCATTTTTTAAAACATTAGATAGATTTTTTATGTCCTTATCAAATCCTAGCCATGTGTTGTTGATTTTATACGTTCTATCAATTAAACAACGTATAAGACTAATTTTATAACAATAGGGAACAAAACTGGAAATTTTTTGTAAATAACCAGTATACGTTTTTTGGTGATAAACTGAGGTAGAAATGTAGATTTCTCCTTTAGCGCCAATTTTAGCTAATATTTTTATTGGGTTTCACGAACAAAAATGGGTTAGTAATTGCTCTTCCTCCATACCGATTTTCTATAAACGTCATGTGGATGATATTATCGCTATTTTTAATTCAGAGTTTAAAGCTCAGGAAGTTTTTACACATCTTAATAAACAACATAAAAACTTAAAATTTACTATGGAAAAAAAACAAGATAATCAAATTGCATTTTTAGATGTTCTTATCAATAAGTCTGTTTCACTTTCCACATCAGTTTAGCACAAAAAAACATATACTGGTCTTTTACAAAAATTTTATCTTTTGAAAATGTAGTATGTTAACTACAAAACAAGATTAAAAAATGTTGTTTTTTTCTTTAAAATATGTTCACATTTATTGCTATTGCGTTGCTTAAGATTTAGTCACTCATTAAAAAAAAACACTTTGATTTTTAAAGTAAAATAAAAATTCAATAAAGCTCATTTTTTATTTAGTAAAGCAAAGCTCATTTTTTATTTAGTGTAAAAAATTGAAAACAAAAAAAATATTAAAACACATAGGAAGAGAAAAAAGAATAAAAAGAATAAAAAAATATAAAAAATCTGAAAACATATACTGTAAACTATAATATAAATGGCAGGAATTAAGGAGATGCAATTTAGTTTGTCGTTTAAATGATGAAATGCTTTTTAGGTAATAAATAAAATAATAAATATAAAACTAAATATACATTCATTTTAAAATATTGTTTTAAAATAAAAACGTGTTTAATTGTCCGTATAAACGGGTTATTCGCTAATATCATCATCAATAATAACAAAAACATTTTTGTCGAAATTTTTAATAAGTATATTTCAGAAAATATCGTTAAATATTTAAAATTTTTTACATTATTAATAAATTTTACATATAATTTTAAATAAAACGTTTTTATTAAAAATTTAAACGTTTATACGTTTTAATTTAAAACTATTTTCATTTAAATTATTTTTTAGTCTATTTGACCAAACTTTTTAACGCAATAAGATTTCAGAACATTTGTTATTATAATTAAAATATTAAAAATGTTTTGAAATTTACGCGTAATTTTATAATACGTTAAAAAAAAAAGTTATACTTTGTAAAGATTTTTTGTTATCTTTAACAAGATTATAAATATATATAAGTTTTACACTAACAATAATTTAAGCCATCAAAGTAAACAACAACTTTTTTTTTTTCTCCAAATATTATGCATTCTCTGGCTCTTTTGTTTCTGATAGTTTTTTTAAAGCATACTCCTCTCTCAAAGCGTCTTCTTGCATCAACTCTTTAATATATTGGTCTGCTACCACATTTTTTAACTCTGGCGCTATACGTTTAACAAAGGTATGCAAGTTAGGACCAATAAAAATAGGTGTCCTAAAAAATTATCATTTAACATAAATGTATTGTGCATTTATGTTAAATGATAATTTTTATTAATATATATATATATATATATATATATATATATATATATATATATATATATATATATATAAATTTATCAAATTGAATTGACAAGTTAAAATTTTCACTTGTGATATTTTAACTTGTCAAAAAACGTAATCCAGCAAGTTATATTCGGTGTTTCAACCTATAACCTAGCTAAATATTAGGTGACACTTAACACATTTTGCGGGTGACAGGTAAAGTGCATGCATTTTATGCCAATAGTTGTTACTTGATTGATGCTGATTTTATGGTGAAAATCTAATTATTATTTATTAGACGCATTTCTTTATAATTTGGCCAATTAGTTTGCTATACACGGCCAGATATCGAATAGTAAAAAAGTAGCTGAATAGCTTCTTTTTTACTATTAGGTGAATAGGCCAAGTATGTGTGGTATCTCTAATATACAATCGCTATTATAACCGCACACCTCTTGATTGTTAACTTTTGAACCAGCTTTCCATTTATTAATTTTTTTAAAACGACATGATTGAAATTTCAATGCAAAAAATATGAGCAAATTTTACTTTCAAATGCTTTCCATTTACAGATCGTTTGTTTTTAGAAATTATGATTAAAAACGTGGGATCAAAGTAAAAGAACCCTAAAATTACTAAGAAACCGGTTTATCTGGAACCTTTTAAAGAAAAAAGCATTGGAACCAAGAGAAAACCCCTTGTTTTCTAGAACAGAAACGACAAAAACGTTATAATAGTAAATAAATGCATACAATCTAGTAAATATAATAGTAAATAAATGGAAACAATCTTTAGCAACATCGAACGGAAATCTTTTAATCAAATTTGCGGCTCAAAGGTCAGTCAAAGTCAGTGATTCACTAGAGAGAATGTATCCTTGTTGGATAATCTAAAATGTAGATAAGAACGCTCGTTTTTTTCATGAGATAAGTTAAAACTCATTTGAAACAAAGCTTCTGAAAGCATTTTATTAATATACTTTAAACATTTAGTTAATCTTATTTTGTCTAAAGACATTCTGTCTCGTCAAGCATGTACTTGATGCACATATATTTGTCTATTTTGAGGAAAATACACATGTATTTTGAGAAAATGCTTGTGGTAAGATAAAATAGCGGTAAGAAATTTTTTTACTAAAGTAAAACATAAATTTCTGAAATCTTCTTAAAACATTGTAGACAGTGCTTTTGATAACAAACTGGATGGATCAATTAAATTTATTACTGAAGTATTATATTTTAAACATATAGACACAAGATATTTTTTATAGTTTGTTTTTATTTTGTAGAAATTTGTAAAATAGAGAATTTTTAATATCAATTCCTTTTTTTTTTTGTTTCACAAATTTGTGAAATAATCTACAGATCATGAATTATCTAGGTTATTCCACTATTTTATAATACTTTCACAATAAATTATAACCATTATCATAACCAAAACTGTTCACATTACTTTTTAAAACATATTACAAATAAATTACATTTTCGTAATTATAGAAATTTTCTTGTTCGCGTTACAGTTTCTCAAACATAAACGAACAACAAACACTCATCATTGAAACTTAACTAATACGCAAAATAAATATATTGCACGCATGAATGCAGTTGAGTAAGTAGTTTGTGAACAGATATACATTCACAAGGTGGGTAAAAACAGCTGACAAAAATTCGTTTCTTCCTTGAACCTTTTTAAACAGTTTCCTTTAAAAATTAAACAAGTTTGTACGTCATAATGAACTTTGTCCACATAATGGATTAGAAACTTAACATGATTATTTAAAATGGAGAAAGAAACAAAAAACCAACCACCAACAGCGTACGAACCATGTGCCTCTAGTACACCAAGAGTGCCAAAAAAAGGAATACTCAATGATAAAAGGCGAAACAGTGGTTTGTCAGAAAATGCTATAGAATCAGATGACTCAAAAAATGATACAAGTATTACCAAAAAAACCTTGTGCACCCCCAAAATAGAAGCCAGCTTTGTTTTGTGTTGTGGATTTTTATGCTTTGGCTCATCCATGGCAATTATAGGTCCAACCGTTTTGGAGCTAGGATGCCTCACAGGCGAAGATGTTGGGCAAATGAGTTGGGTTTTCTTTGCTCAAACCAGTAGTGCTCTTATGGGTGCTATATTTAGTGGAGTCATTACAGACCGTTTTGCCATTAATTATAACGTATTTTTAGCAGCCGTTATGTCATTTCATGCAGTAGCACTAGCTATTTTACCAATGATGCGCGTGTTAGGTACTCTTTTGCTTTTGACCGCACTTCATGGATTATTTGGAGGATTTCAAGACACCGCAACAAACCTTAGAATGATCATTATGCATGGCCAGGAAGTACCACCTTATTTACAGACCTTATTTTTTTTCTATGGTTTAGGGGCATTTTTGAGTCCAATTATTGCTGGTAGGTTTTTGAGCGAGGAATGTAACAATGGGTTTACAGATGATTTAATGGAGTTTGCATTTGTTAGACGTCGGCGGCATAATATGATTGGAGTCAACCATTGGATTAAACATAGTAAAGGTTCTGAGATTATGCTATCTTTAAATGCTACCTCACAACCAGCATCGGTGCTTCCAAAAATAACGACTACTCGCGTACATTATGCGTATTTCATAATTGCTGCAATTCACATAACCGTAACATCAGGGTTGTGGTATCTATTTTATGTAGATCGTAAAAGAGAGCAGGAAGAACGAAGAAGAAGCTTATCAGATAGCGAAGAAGACTCTATTGCTTCTCTTAGTGACGATTCTCTTTCCCGCAGTGAAAGAAGCGAAATTGATCCAAATATAAAATCTCAGGTTTTATGCATCAGTTTTTGGATCGCTTCCATGGTTTTTATATCAGACGGATTGCAAGGTTCCTTTGGAAGCTATATTTATACGTATGCTATTAAAAGCAATATTGGCATCTCGCACGACGACGCTGCCTATTTAAATAGCTTGTTCTGGGGAGCTTTAGCTGCAGGAAGACTTTTAGCAATTTTTGTATCAATGTACGTTTCTCCTCGTATAATGCTTCTCGTAGATATCATAGGATGTTTATCTTCAATATTGCTAATGTTTCTGTTCAGATTTCAAGCAATATCGCTATGGATTGGTACAGCAACTTTCGGTCTTTGCTTGAGCAACATATTTCCAACTAGCGTTTCAATGGCAGAAAGTTATTTTAGATTGACCGGCACAATAACATGTTTTTTCGTCGTTTGTTCAGGAATGGGTGAAATGACAATCCCTCTACTGATCGGTAAACTATTTGACATTATTGGTCCAACAAGCTTTTTAGTAATAAGCTGCATTCTGTGTTTTGCATCGTTCGGTATATATGCTGCTGTTATCATCACTGGTCAAGGAATATCTCGAGCAATAGAAGAAAGTCGGAGATCATCGTTAACTATCTCTTCTAAAAACTCACCAGTAAATAAACCAAAATTACCGCAAGAACAAGCAGAGACACATCACTTTAATAGTGAAGACTTAACCAGCTCAGAAAAAAAACCAATCTAAATTTTTTAAATTTATCTAGAAATATTATTAGCAATTTATTGTAGCAAAAAATAAATAAATAAATAGTGACATTATTAAATAGGTACTAATTCACACAAACTAACATAAATGCAATGTTTTTATACTATTTTATATAGTAATTTCTATAAATTATTATTAGTAATAAAAGACAGTAAAAAATTAAAACTGAGATTAATGATAGGCATACACTAAAATATAAATTCATCTCATCTAATAATATAAAAATATTTTCAAATTTTATATTATTGTGTGAAAATTTTCAAGGTTTATTTCAATTACAATAAGAGGTAAGAATTGCAAAATGTGTTTTGCAAAAATAGAAACTAAAATTCTATTGGATGAGTTTATAATTTGTCTTTTGAAAAACTGGTCAATAAATAATTTAGTCATATTAAGTGAAAAATGTTTTAAAAAAACTCAATTTTTAATCATACTGTCTGTAATATATATAAATAATTATTGTCAAACAAAATTATTATTATATTAAAATAAATAAAAAAGATATTTTTAATACTATTTTAAAATAAATATACTTTTTTACTAATTATGCAGTTTTAAATATATAAAGTGATATTTTTTTATTATATTATATTAAAATTATATTATATTAAAATAAATATATTTTTCTACTAACTACTAAATATCTTTTTATTATTATTACATTAAAATAGTTTTTTATTATTATTTTATATTAAAGTTTTTGTTATATTAAAATAAATATATTTTTTGTATAATTATGCAGTTTTAAATATATTAGAAGATATTTTTATTTACAACTTTTAAAATCCAAAAAAAAAAATCTAGTTTTTACTCATAAGTTTTTTTAAACAGTTAAAAAATAAAAACTTAATTTTAGCTTTTCGAAGCTAATGTCTCCAGCAACTTTTAATTATTTGTATTTAGCAATGTGCAATTGCTAAACAAATTAGCAATAAACCCTCATTTGATAAAATTTTTTCATTTTCAGAAAATGTGAAAATTCGAAAATCAATTAATAAGCTTTGAGTTTTTAATGCTAAGAACAGTTATGAGTAACTATTAACAGCAAATTTTTTTAACATAACTTTAGCTTTGGATTTGTTTTAAAAAAGTGTTGAGATCAGTGCAGTTTAAAAACCGCGCATTGAAGTTTAGATAGCAGGTAAATAAAAAAAATCCCAAGAAAAACCCTTGATCATCGACGTTAATGATAAATAAGTAATAAAAACTTAGTTACGAATAAACTTTTATAAAGTGATTAATTTTTTGCAAAAACCAAGTCTATGAGACGCAGTACATTACCAATACATATTTTTTCTGGATAATAATATGGAACCTTGTTGTATATTAATATGGAACTTTGAATATTTAAACAATTTTTATTTTTAAAATTATTAACATAGTGAAAAATAAAAATGTCTCGTTAAAAAATTTTTAATTTAATCATTTATCTTCTGCTACTTTAAAACTGTATATAGATCTTTTGTTTTGGCAAATAATAGTCAATAAGAAAAAGGTCAACTAGCTTTACTTATAAAAATCCTTCTAAGCACTTTTATTATTTTATCTTTAAGTACTTATTAAGCATTATACTATAGTATGTATTATCATGCTACCTTATATTATTATGTCACATATTAAAAATACTTTTTATATGCTAAATGTTTGTGGTTTTTTTTAAATTAAGAAAGTGCTTTAAAGAAAACAGAAAGAAACATGAATAATTTAAGGATGTGCTACGAAACAAACTTTCTGCATTGGTAAAAATCATGAATATCTCAAATATTCATTTTTATACTTATGGCTTAAAGCACAAAAAACACATGTGAAAATGCTACTACTTCACATTATATATATTGTCAAGAAGAATAAAAAGCCATAAAGATTATTAAAAATAAATAATTGACAAAACAAACAAAGATTACAATTTTACTGATCTTCTGAAATAAAAACTGTCAAATATGGAAAAGTGCCTTTAGTGCTTTAAACCATCGAAATATCAGTTAATGGAAAGTGCGTCGGTGCTTAACATGCTGAATCATTTGTATCTGCTCTTCTTAAAAATTGTTAGTCTTAATCATTAAATCTTGAGGTTTAAGATTAAAGTTTTATTTCTAGATGTACTTGCTTCGTAAATGCAGTATAAAATGTTATGATGGCAAACAGCATCAGAAAATATTGTATATGACGACCAATGACAAAGGTTCTGCAAAGCAGATGACAGAGACGTGTTAAACACAAAGCGTGTTTAACACATCTAAAAAACACGTTCATTTATTATATTAAAATACGGGTTATTTAACACATATGTTAATATAAATGATTTTATTTATAATGTAAGATTGTAGAGTGCAACACAGACATATGAAACGCAATACTTCAGACGTACAAAGATGGTGAAAACGCTAGAAAATGTTTTTTTAATCCCTTATTTCCTAGTGATGCCAAAAGGCGTCATTAACTTCAAATAGCAGATAAAAGCAACATCCAAACCATGTAGAGGAGATTACTAAATGGTTAAAGCTCAAAAAATATTCTAAAAATAGGTTTAGATGCTTAAAAAAATAGTTCAAGATACTAGCAAGATAAAAAGATTTCACAACATCCTATTATTTTATTTTTTTATCATGGGTATAGCGAGCTACAATAGCGCTTGTATCGACATATAATACTGATGCGCATACAAATCTACTACAGATATGCGTATACATTTAACTACCATAAAAATGATTCTCTTGCATTCGTATACTTTCATGCATTTATTGGAACATTCAATTACTTTACATAAACAAAAATTAAAAAGAAAATAAGTTGCACTATCTACTTAGAAAATTGTTTGCTTTTCTGTAAAACTTACAAACAATACTTTTAACAAATTTACCGTTGTTTTACAGGTGAGATATACTTTATAGACAAGTTTTCTAATCGTTTGGTAATTTGTATATTAGGCTTGGCTTGAGTACGAGGTTCAGCTTTTGAAGTGTTTGTTACAAATTGAATTATCGATAAATTTGTTGCGATATTAGTGAACAGAATACGATTTACATGCTGGTTTATAGGAACCATAACCTGAGTATAATATCAAATAAACAAAAGCATTATTAAATAAACAAATTAAAAAACAACTTTTTTTAATTTTACTTAAAAAATCACCATGAGATCATGGGTTGAATATTCTTTGAATTCTTCTAACTTTTGAAAAATTTCGTTTTTTAAGACTTCATTCACACGGTTACTTTCAACAGATAAATAAATAAACTTTAACAGATTATAAGCATTCTTTTGAAGTCTGACATC
>NC_088934.1:47210000-47260000 GCF_038396675.1 Hydra vulgaris | reverse complement strand
AAAAAACAAAAATATTTCTAATCGTTAAAACAATATTGTATTTGTATTTGCAGTTTGTAATTAATTTTCTTTTTTTTACATTTTAATATTAGACAAAATAAATTTTAAATAAAGTTTCTCAGAGTTTATACATTGAGGCAAGTCTTGAGCAACTTTTATTGCTCTATCAGCACGTATATTACTGCACTGGATGTTTGCAATAATTGATGGTTCTTTAGTCCAATGCGTTTTCAAACAAGTAAGAGCTTTCTGGCAGTTACCAACTTTTTTGGTATCTGCCAGATCACTAAAATCATTTTCATTAAAAATATGTTCCCCAAACCATATTTTGTGCCAGTTACCACTAACAAAATTACAAACTACTTCAAGTTGCTCTCTAGATGAGTTAACAAGAAAATAACTTAAAAATGCCTAAATTGCTATATTTTTTTTTTTTTGGAAAATATCCATTTTCTTTATAAACACATATGCTTTGCATAGATTGTAAAGCAATTTTATATCATCTCTCTATCCTAAAATTTTGTAGTTTAAGGAAGGACCACTGTTATCAAATGTTTCGACAAGAATTTTGTAATTTTCAAAAATGAATTTAATAAAAGAATAGTGTCAGGTAAGGTAGACTTTTCAGGACATAAAGAATCAATAAACAACTTTAAAACTCTGTCCAGAACATGATGTTGACATAAAACATACTGTGGATTATCAAATTCAAAGTCACTAAACTTTTTTTAGTCTAGTAACTGTACAATTTTTTTTACTAGTTTTAACAGCAGTTGTATCTGTTATAATCATTTCTATTCATTTCCAAAAAATCAAGAGTCAATAATTTCAACCAATCCATTAAAAATCGTGCTTTAACATCTTTTAAGGCAACAGTTGATTTTACTTCTTTTGTACCATTTTTCAGAACTACTACTTGGTGTTCATTATAGTTAAAATATTTTCCATCAAAATGGAGGCACCAGTTTTCATTTAAAAAATTTTTTATGACATTTTTAAGCTTTTTGCTTCTCTCATAGTTGCCTATGAGAGACGCAAAAAACTTAAAACACTAGTCTCAATAACCATAGTATCAGAATCAGTATTAATATCTTCTGTAGATGAGTTTTCGTTTTGGATGTTTCTGATTCTCTTTGATGGATGAACTTTTGTTGGGTCAGCTACTTTATTAGAATAATAGCCTGCTCTTCCTTGTGTTTCTATTTGCATATTGAAAAAATTTTTGTCTTTACTTGTTAGCCACACACCTTTCAAATCAATGATATCAAACAATTGAGTAAAAGAAGTGTTAACTGATTTTTTTGATTTTCTTAAATATTTATCATAATCTGTTAATTAGATTTTTTTACTTTACGATTAACAGATTGCTTGATAATGTAGGAAATGAAAACTTTTGCCACAATTCTCTCAGTTCTAAGCAAATTATTTTGATTCGATTTAACTTAGACTTTTCTAAACACACAATTGATTTGAATCTTCTAACTGATCAAAATGTCCATACTGACTACACATTTTCTAGTAACATTGTGAAATCTATTTTTTTCTTAATTCTTTGTCCAATTTTACTTTTTTTTGTTAATTAAATTCTTTGATTGCTTATATGACATTCTAAAAAAATAAAGTGTTATTGTAATTATTCCATTATATTAAAAAGACAAATATTTGAAAAATATACGTTTTCAAAATGAAATTTAATTAACTTTGATTTGCTTGAAAGGTAATATTACAAATATATTATGATTTATTATTATTTGTTAATGTTTTCAGAGATAATTTTTAGTGTGTATTTATTCTGTTTTGTGATTTATTATATATATATATATATATATATATATATATATATATATATATATATATATATATATATATATATATATATATATATATATATATATAATATGCCCACAAAATATAATATATTATCTTTTCAAATAGCTTAACATTAATGTGTGATTGCTGTGGTGGGTGACTTTTTTTAAAAATCAAATCAAACAACAAATAAATTCAAATAATATACATAAATACTCATCCACTAATGCTATAGTGTTTCAAAAATTTCATAAAAAGTATTACAAGTCAACACCCTAATATATACATATATATATATATATATATATATATATATATATATATATATATATATATATATATATATATATATATATATATATGTATATGTATATATACTGTTATTTAGGTGCCCAAAGAAGACCTAACGGTCTTGTCACAGAGCACCGCGGAAGTGCATTTAACCAGAAAGTTCACGCCTCCTTCCTTACCGTGACGCGAAAATATGTCCAAGGCTCGTTTCGAACCTGGATCTCTTGCTTATAAAGCAAGCGCTCTAACCACTGCGCCACGGCCGCAATATATATATATATATATATATATATATATATATATATATATATATATATATATATATATATATATATATATATTTGAATTGTCCAAAATTTAGTACATGCTTAAGTCCATTTTCTATTCAACAGGTACTTAACATTGTTTTAAAAAAATTTCTTTGAAATTTGAAAACTTAGTACTCAAATAAAGGGAAATTTTATATAAACACACAAAAAAAATAATTTTAGTAAAAGATATCAATAAACTTATAGAAATTCCTGTTTTTTATTTTTGATAAAAAAAACTGTAGTTTTTCACATTAAAAACATCGAGTTGTGATTTTCTATCTAAAAGGGGTTTTAAGGCACCATAATATCTATATATACATAAATATATATATAGGGAGAAAAGATATCTTTAAACTATTGAGTGATTTCTTCTTGTTCTTCTTGTTGGTAATCAATTATGATTAAGCTCTTCATACAGGGGGCAGAAATAAAACCTTAGTTGCCCATTTAACCTTTAAACCAAATTAGCAAAATGGAAAAAATGTTCCCTTTGCCATAACATAAAGTCTAAAATCCTTGAACAACAAAGCATGTTGAAAAATTTTGCAAATGTCCTGACATAGTACTATATGAAAATGTTAAGAAGTAAAAAAAATGCAGATATGAAAATAAATTATGAATAAATTACAATCCATCAGACGAAGGCGGTCTGGAAAACATAGTAAATAATAGTAACTCAAAATTTTTAAATTTAAATTATAACAAATAAACAATGTAATACTAAATTACTACACAATATACAAATGCTCAAAGAAATAATATTAGATTGGCATGGTATTATATGCTGATATATTAACGTTATCAAAATTAAAATGGTAATTTATTTTATAGGGGGTCGTCCATAAATTACGTCACGCAATTTTTGACCCTCAACATTGTCACAAAATCGTAACACTTAAGAAACAAGTTTTGTATGAGTCGTAACAAAACCACAACCTCCCTCCTCCCTAATTTGTGGATGACCTTTAGGATAGGAACACTTTCTATAGATAATGGGAGTATCACAGTTGTTAGGAAGTACAACATGACAAACAAACATTCCCATGTATGCCTAGATTTATAACTAACTTCTCGCTAATTTAATTTTTTATTAAAAATTAAAGTTAAATTGGTTTTTATACATGTAATTATGCTTTTAATAATCGTATACTAAAAATATACTAGAATAAAAGAAATTTTTTCCTAATTTTATGCAAAAAAAACAAAACAAAAACATCTTTTTGACCCAAAAAAATACACTAGGAAAGAAACACGTTTTTTTGCAACTCTAGGCATGCAACCAAGAAGTTCCTGGAATCCTTTTCAAGAAAATACACTCTCTCCAAATTAAATGAAGATTGGTAAATGCCATTGATGTGTTCTTCAAATCCTATTATTGATTTGAGAACACCATAACAACCTAAAAAGGAAGAATTACCTGATGGTGTGCTGGAGCTTTTAAAAGAAGTACTTATTAATAATTTTGTGTAAAAATATAGTTTTGTTGTTGCTACAATGCTGCTGCTTGAATTGCGTTTTTGCTCAGTTTTTCAGTTGTTTTTGTTTCATATGTTTCTTAGTGAGATGATTTTTTAAATTTTTTTATTCATAATGTTAAAATTTTCTTTATTTAACTAAGTTAATGTGTAGTTGTTTTGGAAATGACTCGTCATGCTAAAAATCCATCGTTGAGTATTTTCTCTTTAGTGTATGGCAGCATAACATCCAAAATGATGTCCTTGTACATAATTTTGTGCATTATGACGTCAATCAAGTGGATAGAACCAACACAATCTCTATAAAAGCAATCCAAAACTAAGTACCACTGATTACCACATTGGACAATGATTTGTCTCAAACATTCAGTAAATTCTTTAAAATCTGTAAACAGGTTGGTTTCATTTAAAGAAAAGTTATAAAAAAAAAAAGATAATTTGTAGTGGAGTCTTATATAAAATACAACATGTCTAAAATGTCAAGTAAATAATATGCTTAGTAATGTTAAACTCAATTTAAATCAAACCTGTTTATTAATGGTTTTGGAAATAAAAATCTTACCACCATTTTTAAAAAAACAGAGTGATTCTTTTTCTTTTGAAAATAAATTTCCAACTGATAGGGTATTTGAAAGTTTCTTAGCTTTGTTCATAGATGAAAAATAACCGCATTTAGATCCAAGGTGTAAATAAATCTTTAGGCACTTGAGATTTATAATAGCACACTCACTTAAAATTTCAAATGCCAATGCATAATGTAACCTAAAACCAAACTTGAGGAAACTATAAATATCCTAAAAAGATACCATATAGACTTATAAAGTAAAAATAACTTATGAGATACCATGTAGACATAAACTACAAATAAATTATGAGATACCATGTAGAACTATAAAATACATATAACTTATATTATGCAATTTCATGATATAAATAAAACAGTATAAGCAAGTATGATATAAGATAATATGTAAACATGCAAACTACAAATAGTTTATTAAGTTGATAAATGATAATTTTTCACACTTGACAAATTTAATTTACCAGTTCTTGCTGTCATAGGCAATACAAGATAGATTTTCTTCTTTGAAATGTAAAAAATCATTCAAGTTTAATCTAGCTTTTCTTGACACAATCTTCCATAAGTGAAGACAATGGAGTAAAAATGGGTTAAGCTTTTTTGGTTCATTCTGAAAAATTATAAATTAAGAGTGCATATAAAAGAACTTAAAATACTATATACTCCTTCGTGATCTAGATGAAATGAAAACAGTCTATTTCTATTTAACCAAGATCAAATTTTGTATAAAATAAAGATGTAGTAGAAAGATAATAAAGTAAAAAAAATATATATATAATGTTTTTAATTTAAAACTGTAGAATTAATTCCTGGAACCAATTATATTTTAGCCTAGAATTTTTTATTGCCTCTTTAAAACTTTGAGTTCAAAATTAATAGTTCTGTACTCAATTATCTTGACTCTCTTAAGAATTCATACACCTGATAAAGTGCAGAAGGAGTAGGTGATTTTAAATGGATGATGATAAACAAGCATATGCAATAATTTTTTGATGAGGTATTGATATATTAGTAGAGAGAAAACTTTGTAAACAAGAAGTACCAAGTTCAATTTCTACCATGCCCCTGATAGTAATGTGCTCAAATTGTTTGCGCAGAGCAGCAGCTTTGTTTTTCAAGGTTTATATAAGGTTAAGAAAAAGGTATATAAACATTTTAACCAAAAAAAAAAGCAACCTTTTCAACCAGATTTAGGTGGTAAAAAGAGTAAAATACATATACATAATAAAAATATATACATATACATGATTTAAAAAAAAAAACTTTAATCATTTATCTAAAGGAAAACAATTGAACTCACATTTTTCCACGATTTATCTAAAGAAAGAAACAGTGTAAACAGCTATAACTTTATATAAGTTGTAATCTTTTATAAACTTAACCTCAAAAAGAGTACTTTAAAACTACAGTGCATTAACTTTGGATAAATAAGGTAATTTGGGGGTGAATAGGGAAAATTTAAAGAATATTGTTTCTCTTTTGTTTTATATTGAGTTATATAAGTTAAAAAAAACATTGAAAACTTTGAGCAAATTATTTTTATATATTGTTGTGTTGAATGACAATTTTTGTGTACATTATTTTCATTTTTTATGTTTGCTATTACCATTAAGAGGTCAATAAATACTAAAATAAGTTTTTTTTTTTTGAAGAAATCAGACGTTTAAAGCTGTACCAAAAAAATACCAACATAAACTTAATTTCATTTTTTAATAAATAATCAAGATAAAGATTTTAACATTTTCTTGCATTAATAAGTTTTTTTTTTAAATTTTTTGCATTATTTAATTAAAACTGCATTATTTTTAACAAGATTATCTGTACCTGTTGCTTCTCAAATGACAAGTATATGGTTAAGATTGTTTTCATAAATAATTGGATACATCGTAACTATAATAAAGCCAAAAACACAATTGAATTTAAAATTATTTTACATTATATCTGTTAGTTCAGAAGCAGATGAAAATCCAAAACTGCAGCTTGTTTGCTTGATATTGTAATAAATAATAGTTCTACTTCAGTTCAGACTTTAAGAAATAATAAATTAACAAAAATTTTTTTTAGCTTTATATTACAGATAATTCAAGTAAAAATTTTGTGTAAACTTGTGATTGGTAATTATGGTAGGTGTTGCTTTTTCATGTAATGATGCAAAATATAAAATATTGTTATTTCACACAAAAACAAGCTAGCAACTAAATTTTATATGAAACAATGTTAATTACAGAATAAAAAGTTTGTTATCCATGCATATTTTCATCAATAATTATTAAGGTCAATGTTGCCAGAACTTGATACACATTTAAATGCCAACTTGTCATTGCAACATGTAACTCAGCATTTTGATGTATAATATTTTAAACTTTTAGCTTTGCCAAAATTTGAAAATATATCAGGTTAAAATTAAAATTTAAAATCCATCAGGTTAAACATTTAGAAGGCTTGATTAAATACATTTATTAAATTGATTACATAGATTTATTGAGAATTTTAAAAACAACTCGATTACATATATTTATTAAAATTTTAAAAACAACTTGATTACATAATTTGTTAAAAGTTTAAAAAGAGCTAGATCACATACACTTATTAAAAGTTTAAAAAGGATTTGATTAGGGGTCGTCCATAAAGTATGTACACTTTTTTCAACTACCCAACTCACCCCGCATTTTGCAATATGCTTTTTTGAGTACCCTCCACCTCTCTAAAAGTACCTACGCTTTTAACCTATTTGTCTAACATTTTATGATATTTTTTTAAATTTAAGGTCTCCTTTCTTTTATAATTCACGCACTGCCCTCCCATCTCATATACACCATTTGCAGACCTCATCTTCCCCTCTGAGCGTATGTACTTTATGGATGATCCCTTACATAGATTTATTGAAAGTTTCAAAAGAACTTGATTACATGCATTTAATTAAAAGTTTAAAAAAGTTTATCACTAATATTTGTTAAAAAATAATATCTAACTTATACAAATGCAATCAAAATTTATTTAAAAGCAAATACTTTGTTAAATGCTATAATGTTCTAATGTCATAAATCTAAACTCTTCCAAAAATATACCAAATTAACATTCTATAACGCCACCTGGACATTCTTGTTACCACGGTGACATTCTATATTGCCACCTGGCAACACTGATTAAGGCCTAATGATTACAAAAACTTTCCTGATCTTACTTTTCCTTGTTTTTAACCTCACTGCCCCTATTCACCCCAAGTTAGAGTAGTTTTAAAAAATCTCATTAACCTGTTTGTCCTATCTCAGATATCTAAAAAAAGGAAAAAACACTTCAATACACAATAAAGATTCAGAAACAAAACATAAAACAAACAAGACATAAAACAAGTCACGAAACAAGCACAAAATAAAATCTAGATATTGATTTAAAATTTACTGAATAATAGGACTCAATGTTATAAATAATGATAATAATTTAAACTAAATATTAGAAGTGAAAACTTATGCATTAAATATTATTCTCCATACAACTCCTCTTCATATTTTATAATACATCATATATACATATACACAATATATATATATATATATATATATATATATATATATATATATATATATATATATATATATATATATATATATATATATATATATAATGCAGTGCAGCGATCAACTTATTTCTTCACACAATGGCTTCATTTGATAAAGTTTGTGATTTGGAGTTAAAGAGTTAAGAGAAAGGGTTGTAACCACAATAAAGCCTCCCTGGTATAGTGGCCTCCTTGACTATACTAGCCTCCCTGACTATAGTGGCCCTCTTGACATTGCAAAGGTGAATAACATTAAAAAAGTATATATATCACAGTATCAATTTCAACAAAACACAACATAAATAATATAAAAGTATTTATGTTATGTTTAAAAAAAAAAAGAAAGCTTTAAATACTTATGTTATTTGTGCCATTGTTGAAATTTTTTTCATGTAGTTAAAAAAGAGTAAAAAACTGATAAAATATAAATTATAAAATTAAATCTGACCACCAATAAAACATACAATATTTGGAAGATTCATAAGATCTATATCTTCATATTTTTTATAATTTAAGTCTTTGTAATCCTTTACCAAAACATAAATATCTAAATGAATACCAAGGGTAATTTAAAAAATATAACAAATATCTCCATAATACAATCAAAAACAGAAAAAATACAATTAGAAAAAAAACAACCTTTATTTAACAAATTTAAATCATTCAATGCAAGATTAAACTCCTGAAAAATTAAGAAAATTTTAAAAGAAGTTAGATTTAAAACATATCATGTAGCATGTCAATATAGAACAATGTTATGTTTTATTAAAAAATAAATTTCAAACAAAAAATCGAAAAAAATTTCTACAAAAATTATGTTGATACCTATTGTGTAAAATCATCATCATCATCATCATCATCATCATCATCATCATCATCATCATCATCATCATCATCATCATCATCATCATCATCATCATCATCATCATCATCATCATCATCATCATCATCATCATCATCATCATCATCAAAATTATCATTATCATCAAAATCATCATCATCGTCATTATTATCATCATTATTATTATCATCATCATCATCATCATCATCATCATCATCATCATCATCATCATCATCATCATCATCATCATCATCATCATCATCATCATCATCATCAAAATAATCATAATCATCAAAATCATCATCATCGTCATTATTATCATCATTATTATTATCATCATCATCATCATCATCATCATCATCATCATCATCATCATCATCACCATCATTATCACCATCATCACCATCAGCAGCATAATCATTATCAGCATCATCTTTATAGTTATTGTCATCCTTATCATCTTTGTCATCACCATCATCAATATCATCATCATCATCACCATTATTACCTATTTACATGGGTATAGTCCAAGAAAAAGTAGTTAGTCACACTTCCATGTGACTTAGCAATCTTTTTTTTTATCTTTTCACAAGAACTGAAAAAAAGTGAACATTTACAGACTCCACAGAAAAACTCAAAAAACATTTTTGGACATTATGAGGTTTTATTAGTTTGAAAATATGCTAACTCCAAATAAGATAAAAAAAAAAAATAACCTCAGTTAGATCTCCAATCAAATAATGATAATACAGTCTCATAAATATCATATTACATGCCTAAAATAAAAACCTCAAGCTAACAAAAATAAAAATTGCTAACAAAAATACAAAACTGTAACAAATATCCAAACTTTGACTAGGACATTAAAATCATAGATCAATTAAAATTATAGACTTATATTTGACTAGCTATATAATATAACATATATAGCATATATGTTATATAGCTAGTCAAATATAAGTATATAGTATATATAGTCATATATGCATATATTACTTAAATAACATATATAGCATATAGATTTATTACTTATATCAACATATGCTGCGTGAATTTTCAAAAGGTGCTAACACCAAGTAGTTTGATTTTAAGAAATCAATGTAAAAAAATTTTTTTTTTTTTACAACTTAGCACCTTTTGAAAATTCACTCCTCATATATAGCATATAGACATTACTTACATGAATATATTTAGCGTATATATACTCAATGAGATTACTTACATCAACAAGAAGTAGTTTTAATTCAGAATCAACAAATTTGATCAAAAGTTTTAAAAGCATCAGACCTATATCAAATAAGCTAAAAAATAAATGTAACAATTAAAATTTATTTTCATAATATGTAAGTAAAATCAACAATCTTTCATTCAAATCAATCAACCATCCTGCATTCAAATCAATCAGCCATCTTGCATTCAAATCAATCAACCATCTTGCATTCAAATCAATCAACCATCTTGCCTTCAAATCAATCAACCATCTTGCAAATAATGTTTTTGTCACACTTTTTCAAATATTGGAAAACTTTACAACTTTGATGACATAGTTGTACAATTTTTACAGTTTGTAAAACAAAACATTTTGTAACACAACTACATAAAGTACAACTATGCAGAACACAACTATGCAGAAAAAAACTATGCAAAACACAACTATGCAGAACACAATTATACAAAACTCAATTATGCAGAACACAACTATGCAAAACACATCTATGCAGAAAACAACTATGTAAAACACAATTACACAGAACACAACTATGGAAAACACAACTGCAAAACACAAATATGCAGAACACAACTATGCAAAACACAATTACGCAGAACACAACTATATAAGGGTTATATTACTACAAAGTAAAAGAAAAACAACTATTTGTTTTCATCGTTTAATTTTTTAGTTTTAACAAATTTAAAATAAGTATTAAAAAAAAAGATGTAAAAAATTGTTTTTTTTACTTTTAAATTCCATCAAATTTTTGTTTCAATTCACTTTCATTATTTTCTTTTCAAAAAAATTCAAACCCATCAATTTTTGAAAAAATCAAATTCAATTCTTCTTTTCAATTCAAACCCATCAACTTTTGAAAAAATCAAATTCAATTCTTCTTTTCAATTCAAACCCATCAATTTTTGAAAAAATCAAATTCAATTCTTCTTTTCAATTCAAACCCATCAATTTTTGAAAAAATCAAATGTATTTTATATCTTTTAACAATGTGTTTTATCATTTAAGACATACATTTGTTACTGACAGACAAACATTAGTTACAAAACTTTGGCTTGAGGCAAACACATGATTTGGCAATTGGAACAAAAATACCCTCAAAAACGATAGCAGTAAATCTGAAATACGATCATAATTTATAATTAGATTTCAAATTTCATCAAAATATATTTTGGCATTAAAAAGAAATGCCATATCAAGTTTAAAACTCTCTTTTTCTTGAACATTTTATATTTTTAGAAAAGAGTCAAAAAATAAAAACTTATGCAGTTTTTAATTAATGTTTTAACAGCTTCTAACTCCTGTCAAGCAACTGGAAAGAGTAGTTTAAAAAAACCTGAAGTAAAAATAATTTCAAATGGAAACCTCAAAAAGAACAGAAGCACAATGTTAAATGACACAATCTAAACAACTTTTACTGATTTTACATACTATCGATAACAATTAAACAATAAGTTACCATCTGATTTTCAACCATTGGAAGATAAACAGATCATCCAGATCATATTTTTAAAATCTGGAAAACTGTTTAGGTAAAATATCTGGAAAATTGTTTAAGTAAATTATCCTGAAAAAATCCAGAATATATTTTCCCTTATTTTTAATTTTGTTTTTAGCTAAGTTGTTTTAAACTTTTTTTTAAACTTTTCTTAATTTTTCTACGAGTGATGAGTGAAAAAGCTTAAAAAAACAAATAAATTACAAAAGATATAGCTAAACTTGTATGTATGGAAAATATTTTAGATATTCGGAAAAACTAAAAATAAAAAATAATATCCAGAATTCCGGAAATATCAGGAATTCTGGAAATATCCAGAATACTGGAAATATCCGGAATTCTGGGAATACCCAGAAAAAGATAATCCCTGAAGATTTCATATAAATTCTTACTCCTGAGTGGATCACAAGAAATTTTACTTATAATTAAACCTAATGTATTTTACTTGCAAACTAAGTTAATAACTAGCCACTTATCAAAATTTTGATGTAAAAAGCTAAATCTAAAACCACTACTTCAGTCATTAGATTTTTATATTTTTTTGAAATTTTTTTGAAGGTTATTTATAATCTACAATTAAATTTTTAGATTATATTTACAATTAAACTTATAGGAAGTTTTTCATTGATATAAAACTATTATATCCATAATCAATAGTAAAACATTAATCAAAATTTTATATATATATAATATATGTTTTGATTATATATAATATATAATATTATAAACCTGATTTTTACTTTTATGATAGTTTGCCTGTATATAAAATCTGTTCTGAAATATTGGTACAAATAAAAAGTAATTTCAAATATTTGTAAAAGATAGATTGAAACAATATGGTGGTAATTATAAATTTTTATATTTTATATCATTAGATACTCAATTGTGGAATTTAAGTCACAACATACCTCTCCTAGCCTAGAAAATCCCATAAAGTAACAGCGCATGTAGAAGATTGTATTTGATTACAGCGTGATCATGCTGACCCTGATCCTGACCTGACCTAACTTGACAATTTATACTACCCAAGACTTGCTCTTGAGAACCCATGATGAACTAAACACTTGTTTTAAATAAGGCATTAAATACCTGAGACAACCAACTTTTTACAATATTACAATACCATATATATACATATACAATACCATCAAGACAACCAACTTTTTACAATAGATTTCTATTTATCATGCTGAATAAATATTATTAAAATTTATTAAGTTAACAATACACAGAAAAAAGAAACACATCTAAAGACATACCTTGTAATAAACTGACGAGTTAGTGGACAACTGCAAAATGAATCTTTTAAAAGCACTATGGACTCTGTAAATAAATAATAACAATAAACTTTATGAATAGATAAAAGTAGAGATGCCATGAATATTCGGTGACTATTTGGTATTCTGCTAATTCTGCTACTTTTTTTACTTTTCCGTATTCAGTCGAATATTGCAAACTTTTCTGCAAAGTACCAAATACCGTAATGAAAAAAACGCATAAAATAAAATTACAAATAACCATTACTTTTATATTTTATTATAAGAAATAATTACTTAACATATACTCATTACCTATAGTTATGATTAAAACATTTTCATTGTTTGATGATAGCAAATTACTGTGATTTCTCTCTCATTAATTATACAAATTACTGTGATTTCTCTCTCATTAATTATACAAATTACTGCGATTTCTCTCTCATTAATTATACAAATTTCCAAAAATAGCCATTCACTATGTCACCCAAAAACAATAATAAATTTTTATCAAATTCTGTTAGGACAATGTTTTGCATTTCCTGACCACCACTTTTATTTAACTTTTTTTCCACTTTTTTTTGTTTAATTAAAGTGAACAGTTTCATATAAAAACCATTTCATTTGCAACTAGACTTTTATTTTCTAAATCTTCATACGTGTGCATATTTTCTGTAGAGATTGATTTGATTATTTCATTAAAATTTCTTTTTCTTATGAAGTGAATCATCGCCAGTATTACTAAACACCGGTGATGGTTCATTGATGTCTTCAGCTTTTCACCTTGAAATTAGCTTGATGACTAGCTTTTTGCTGAGAAGGATAAACCTTTCACTAAAAAAGATGTGATGTGTGTCACACATCTTAATCTTTCTCAAAGCATTTAAATTTTTTTTTGTATCACATGTGGGAATTGATTTAATTACATGAATCTTGAAACATTTTGATCTTAATAGCCAAACTTAAAAATATTGACAAATTAAAATATTTTAAAATAAAATAAAACATTGTATATTAAATTAATGTGATTGGATAGCTCAGTTGGTTAGAGCATCAAACAAATTGTTAAAACCCAGACTGTTGTGTGATATGAGTTCAAATTCAGTCACCACCAACTCAATGATTGAGTAGTACTTTGGTATGCTAAAAATATTGGTCAATAACGAATGCTTCTTTAGATTAGTCTTAATGACTATTTGAGGCTGTTTCTTTGCTAAGTCAACAATATTTTCAGATATAAGAGCATTGTATAGCAAGTATATATATATACATAGTATATTGATTTAATTACATGATATTGATTTAATTACATGAATCTTGAAACTTCTTATACACCATTAATACATGCACGCCATTGTTATAGCTAAACTTTTTGCTTGTTTATATTTCCATGTCATTGCAAACTAAAACTATTGTTAAAAAAACAATTGAAAAAAAAAAAATGAAAAAAAAGTATACCTTTAAGTATTTTGAAATTTTTACACTGGCAAAGTTTCTTTAACACACTCCAAAATTGGATATATAATGATAGCTTTGGTCTTAAACCATTAAAGGTGCCCTTGAATATAATGTAGAATACAATCCAGATTAAAAAAACTACTAAATTATTTTTTTCTTCTTTGTATTTCAGTAAGAGAGTAATCTATTCAAGGACAAAATTCCTAAAAGAAAATCCTTCAGAACACAATCTCAAATTATTTTAAAAATTTCTTTTGTTAAAATGAAAAGCAGTAATTAAAGCTATATTCATAATTAATTATAAACTAATCATAATTAAATATATAATTATAATGTTATTATTATACTTTATGCGTAATTATGAATTCTGAAGATAACTATAGGTCTTTTTTTACAAATTTTTTTCTAACAAAACAGTAACAAAAATATATAAATCAAAATTTTTTATTTATGGCATGCAACATTTACAAACTAGGTCATATATTGTTTTTGGTCATTATTAATGAAACTTATACAAGCATACTTTAAAGTAGATTCAGTAATTATCAAAACTATATTACTTTTAATAATATTAATAGAAACCTTTTTGTGCTCATTAGAACTGGAAACTAAGAATACAATCCTCGTTTTCTGCCTGTGAGGGGCTTACAGAGCTTTTCATAGATTTGAGATCTACAGAGCAATTTTTATCTCATAGATCTTTTTGCAAAACTTATTCAATCTATTTATAGTGGAAATAACTTGAGTATTTTATTCTTGTATCTCATTGTTGATGGCTATTATCTTTTGATTTACTAAATCCAAAACATGCTTGACCTAGATATACATCTTTGACTATACTGTGTCTTTTAATATTTACTCAATATCAATAAATTTTTAATTAATTTATTTCAAAAAAATCAATAGAAAGAGAAACAATAACATTTCAAAAAGAAAAGTCGAAGGAAAAAGCAAAAATGTTGATGAGAGAACATAAGTTGAATGAATGAGATAACACAACATTTAATGAGATAGAATCAAAAGAATGATAAAATAATAATAAACAATTGAATATATTTGAATATTAAAATGAGACAAAAAATATGAAATCACTTAAAAAATAGCAACAAATAAAATACGCAACAATGATACAAAAAAGTAATAATAATAATGCTACAGTATAAGCAATACACAGAAGTAAACAATAATATAAGCAATAAATACGAATGCACAATAGTTTATTATATCTGTTCAATGTTAGCAACATTAAAACTTAAAAATATATTCCTTTTCAAATATATAGTTAATCTTTTCAAGTATATGTTCAATCTTTTCAAATATATATTCAATCTTTTCCAGACATATTTAACCTTTTTCAGACATATTCAATTTTTTTCAAACACATTCAATCTTTTTCAGACATATTCAATCTTTTTCAAACACATTCAATCTTTTTTAAATATATTCAATCTTTTTTAAATACAGCGTTCAAAATTAAAAATCACTCGTGGACAGTCAATTTGACCAGCTAACACATAGAATTGATGGTCAACTGTTTTTTAGGCTGGTCAAATAAAAAATTTCAAAATACATCATGACTGTTTGTAAAAACAATTTTTTTAACTCAGATTTTTTAACCTGTCAACTTGGACTATAATTTATTTTGGGAGGTCAAAACAATAATTTTGATCATTTCAGGTTTACCATTGATCGCCTGTTATTTTGTACACTGCAAATATATTTGAACTTTTGCACATATATTCAATATTCCTGGGGAAAACATGGCAAAACAGTTTTTATCTGAAAAAATATTGTTTATGTTTATATTCAACTCTGCATAATTTAAATAATTATTTAGAGAAAATATTTGTAGGTAGCTGCAGTTTCCTCTCTAATATTTACAATATAGAGAATTATAGCAAAGTTGCTTCTTTATTAGAGGAAACTTCTAATTTTCTTTGCACTCAAACTCAAAGCAAAAAAAGACTAACTGGGCTGGTTTTTCTAAGAATGCTCTTTCTTTTCTAAACAAGGTCCAAAAATGCATTGTAAATGTAGTCAAAGTTTACTTCTCCTAGCCTTTGCATAAGAAAGCAAATCCTACAAGGCAGAGGACAAGTTGTACTGGATTACAATTCAACAATAGCAGGGTGATGACCTAACCTGATTTATTACACTCTAACCTGAATTTATTTTAGAAATCTTTAATTTTTAGAAATTTAAGGGTTGCTTGGCCCATGTAAACACCTTGTTTACAGAAGTGATTTAAAAAAAAGTCTTCCTGAGCAAAATCATTGTGAAAAATTCCAAATCTTTTCTTGTTGAATGTTTTTATCACAACACCTTTAAATGCCTGCAGCATTTAACACCTTTAAATGCCTGTACATACTTAAAAGTTGCAACTTTATTGCTAAAGTTTGCTGCCATACTACTTACAAATATTACATCGAAACTCATAAAACTAATTGCAATACAAACTTCTCTAACTTTCTCTAACAAAAGGCAAAAACATTTATTAAAAAAATGCAATGCTTATTAAAGCATGACAAGACTACTGGACTGGACAAGAAGACCTTTGAAACATTAAAGAACTTAACAATTTATATATTGGAGTTGCTTTGTTTTATTATGAACTTGTCTATTAAAACCTGTGCTTTTCCTAAAATATGAAAGGGAACGACTGAATAAGTGCAAATTTCATAAGTGTGAATGGCGTAGGTGTGAAGTGGCGTAAGTGCGAATCATTTACAAAAACTTGAACTGGTATAAGTGCGAATTTTTATAAGTGCACCAAATAAAATTGCAAATATTAGCATAAGTGTAAATTGGCATTTTGCACTTATGCCAATTGGCACTTATGCTAGTTTGCACTTCAGCCAATGTTAACAAATTCTTTAGGCGTACTAATGCCAGTACGCATTAATCCTGATTCGCACTTATGCCAGTTTTTGCAACTGCTTTGCACTTACGCCAGTTCGCACTTATGCCAATTCAAACTTATGCCATTGTTTGCAAATTCTTTTGTCACGCTTATGCTGATTTGCACTTATGCCAGTTTTTGCAACTGCTTTGCAATTATGCCGATTAGCACTTATGCAAATGCTTGCAATTACTTTTGGCACACTTACACCAATTCGCACTTATGCCAGTTCGCACTTATTCAGCCTTATGAAAGTCTTAATATTTTGCATTGTGAATTTTGATATTTTGCAAAATTTTTTTTTTTTAGAAATGTTAATTAGCCTCATGGTGAACTAACATAAAAAAAAAATGGTAATGGTAAAAAACATGGAATAATATATTTGATTGTGAATGATATTTAGTATTATATAGAGAGCATACATCGACACACTTAAATAGAGAGAACATGTGGCAAGAGCAGATACAATAACTGACTTAAATAGGGAGAACATGCAGGGAGTGTACATACATCGGGATAAAGGTTAGGGTTAGGGTTGGCATTAAAATTGCCAGTCCTAATCCAAATCCTGAGTCAATGTATGTACTCGCTTTGAATGTTCTCCCTACCTAAGTCAGTTGATGTATGTACAAAAAAACAACAAACAAATCAATAGACGATCAAATAAAACAAAAAAACAACAAAAAATAACAGGAAAAAGAAACAAAACAAAAAAATATAGACAAACACTTTCTAAATTAAAAACAATATAAACTTCCTAATAAGCAGAATTGCGGTTTTTAAATAATATTATTAAATTTAAAACAAAATCCAATTATTGTTGTCATTAAATAATAAGAAATCTTTTTATAATGATTAGTATTGTGGTAGTAATAATAATAATGTGAAACATTTATTTTGAAACATTTTCTTGGAATCATTATGCATTAAGCTAACAATATGAAAAAACTGTTTTGATCCAAAATTTTTACAAAGCTAAAGTTAGCCTGTCAACAATGTAGAATACAACCCTATGAAAACAATAGAGAAACTTTAAGTTAAATTTTAAAAACTTCTTTATAATACTTCATAACATATAATACTTAGAAAACCAATGAGAAATTTTGCTAAAAAATTACCTTGAACATTTGCAAGCTGGATAGCACTTCCGATTCAAGTTCAAAAACTTGACACTCATTTATTGCATTTTCAAGCTAAAAACACAAACTCATGTTAACAGTTTAATTAAATTGAAATTGAAAAAACAGTTTAATTTTAATTGAATAACAATAAATTTTTTTTAGTAAGACCAAGAGTGGTGTAGAAGTAAAGTGCTTGCAGAGCACTGCAACACAAGCAGAGCATATTGCAGCACACAAGAACACAAACAGAAAGTACTGAGTTCAATAACAACTAAATCCTTGGTTTATAAACAAGAGGTACTGAGCTCAACAACCACTTTGGTACAGGTCCTTGGTAGCACATTACTCAATTTCTTTCTCTGGGCAGCTGCCTTGCTCATCAAGATTTATATGATAATATATGCGCTATGACAGCCTACACTACTCTATTTTATTTTAAATATTTACAATTTAGTTAAAAATCCAAAATAATAAAATAATAATAACTCAATTTAAATAGAATTTAAAATTGTTCTAACCTTCTCAAGCAAGGTATTTACTTTGTCAATGTAAGAAGATCTAAATCATTAAGTTATACATACTATAAATCAATTAGCTAATTGTAATAAAAATGCATTTTAAAAACAACTAAACCAACTTCTTGGATTAAAATTTAAATATTGAAATTTAAAGTAAGCTAATATATGAGTTAATATTTTTGATGGTTAAATTAAATCAAATGAGTCTTTATTAATTTTTTAAAATAAAATTAAATCAAACTTCAAGTGATTAATCTTAGTTAACATTTGAATAAAATATTCAAAATAAAAATACCAAAAAATTGTAAGTCAAGATTTTTTTTTTACAAAAAAAAGTTTACTTTCAACAAGGTTGCAGACAACCACTATTAAAGTTTACAGTTCAAGAGCAAGAAAACAGAAGGTTCAAAAGTTGCAAACTATATGTATCAAAAAAACATAACGACAGGAAAAAATGCTAAAACGATAATGTTCACAAAAGTAGATAAAAAAGTTAATAAAAAAAGTAAAAAAAGACTAAACATAGACTAAAAATAATGTTTTCTAAATATAAACGAACGAGCAAAAAAAAGAAATTTTTTAGGCATAAATGAACACTAAAAATAGCAATTGCATATTGAATAACAAAAAATTGAATTTTGGTAAGAGATGATTGATCATATGAGTAGTAACTATGATAACACTTGTAGAAAAGAGAGAATTTTATGACAATATGGCTGAAGCTTAGCTGTTAGAATAGATCAAAGTTTATAATGCATTTTGAAACCTTGTCCTAAAGAAAAAAAGAATCACCAGAAGACAAAGCCCAAATATGATAGCAGTTTTTCATGCAACGACGGATAAGAATTTTGTAGATAATAAAAATCTAATTTTAACAGTTTTACAAAACTGTAAAAAAGATTGTTGTTTGGACTACAACCTGGAATTAAGTAATTACTCAAAAACTGTTAAAAAGCTGTAGAAAAGCTATGATTGAGAAATAAGCGATGGAAGTGTGAAGTGATTAGAGAACCTAAAAATAGAATGTGTTTGTCCCAATTGCAATGAAGAGTATTAAATTCAAAAAATAAAAAAAAGTAGCTCTTTGTAAATAGTTTTTAATGTTGGGAAGTAATATCAGAACAATAAATACAACAATAATATGAGAGATGTTTTAAGTAACATGAATAGCAGCTGCGTAACCATACCATAGGAATTCAACCTTAGGAATTAGGAAAAATGAGGTCGGCATTAATTTACCGACCTCAATCTTTTAGAGGTCCGCAGCAGGTCGGCAGAAAAAATTTGATACAAAGGTTATACCATAAAACATAGAAATGAGGTCAGCAATTTTTTGTCGACCTCAAACACTTATAGGTCGACAGTTAGGTTGGCATTGTCAAATGCTGACCCTAATTCTAATGGTTGGGAATTAGGAGTTGCACAAAAAAGTAAAAAACCATGTTGTTGTATAGTATAGTATGAATTGAAATCAACAAGAAGTAATTAACACATCCATGCCTTCCTAAATTAAAGAAATTAAATAGGAAGTATAACTTTCGGTATAGCGAAGAAATACAATGATATAAAAAAAGACTTTAGTGAGATATTTAGCTTACATGTTTTTGGTAAAATAGTTTGATTGGTCTAAATAACATCAAGAAAAATGAGGAGAAACAGGGCACAAGCTAAGATAAACAACACACAAATGTTAATAAATTGTAAAGGTAAGGTAACAACAAATTAAGAAAGTAAGTCATATAGGTTGTCAGCAAAGTCAAAAAGTTGACTACCTAGTAAAGTTGAGGTAAAAAATTTGAGCCTTAATGCCAGCATCTTAAGTTCACTAGTACGAAGGCCAAGACAAAAGATAAAGCAAAAATAATGGTGATTATAAATAAAAAAAAGCACATTAAAAAAATCACAGAATTCAAAAATGACTTGACAACAATTTTTTTTTTTTAAACATCTTCACTTCCAACAAGGCTGCAAGCAACCACTATCAGAGTTGGAAGTTACTGGGAAAAAAAAAGATAATGGTTGAAGGTAGCCTGCAAGTGTAGGTTCAACTATACTTAATATGCATTTTTGTATCTTGTCTAAAAGAGAAAGAGCATCATTCAAAGATCCACTCCAGATGGCAGAAAGTGGCAAGCACAGTAAAGAGATCCAACCTTAGCAGATGCTAAGTTTGCAATGGATTTAATATATGGTTTCCAAAAGAGATAGGAAGTAAGAGTTAATCTTAGAAGATAAAAGGTAGATAACTCATTTAGTACAATACAGTTCATAAATGTAGGAAGATCTAGATTGTTGTGATAACAATTAGCTGAAAAAAAATAATCAAGCAAATGGTTATCGCAAAGTTTTATCAGAGTTTAAGTTCACCAGCCATGCTGTAGCAAAAGTAAGATCCTTTTCAAGCTCAAATGCCCCCTCCTAGCAATTAGAGAGTGTTGGCTTCCTATTACGAAAACAATAACTAAGAGCAATAACCTTAACCTCTCCACATCTATCTGATGCTCAATAAAACCTATCAGTTATTACCATTAACAAATCAGCAGAAGAACAAGAAGATCAAAACCCATATTAATGATCAGAAAGTTATTAGATTCAAGATAAGAGATTAGGTGTTTGTTAATTAAAGACTCAAAAACTTGATATAATACCTGATATGATAATAAGAAGACTAATGGGATGGTAGTTAGATGAGTCAGATTGCTGTCTAGAATTTTTAATAATTGGGATAACAGATGCCGCTTTTCCAGCAGGCTGGAAAACAAGACTCTGATAAGCACTTGTTAAATAGTTTTGAAAGTATAAACGACAGCTCCGGAGAAAACTTTTGCAAGACTATAACAGGTATGTTGTCCAGACCACAAGCTGTAGAAGATTCTAAGCAGGAAATCAGTTTAGATACAGAAGATGGAGTGATACAAATGAAAAGCAATGGATCAACTGATTTGTTGGCTATATCAGGATATGATTAGTGGAATCAAGAGATGAGATTGATGAAAAGTTCTTAACAAATAATTCAGCTTTGTCTTTAGGTGAGGTAACAAAATCTGAACCATGTAGGAGAGGAAAAACAGATTTGCCATTATTATAGAAACTGTTAAAGATCCTCCAGAATTCTCTGGTGCCTAACTTTTGAGATGAAATACAAGATTTTGTGACTTAAGAATAGCAGGCTTTATTGTTAGACAAAACCTTTTTACAATGGTTTCTAGCAATGGTAAGCAGAGGTCAGTTTTCTGGAGTTGTTTTGGGGATAGATATGGAAGTAATGGTTACGATTGGAAATTGCAGCAGTACAATAAGAGGAAAACCATGAAGAAGATTGAGGCTTGAATTATATACGTCAAGAGGAAGTAAAAGATTCCATGAATCCAAGAAGTTACATAAGAAGCATATTTGTCAGCAGGGAGACTAAAGATTTCTAACCAAGGGCCATCACCAAGAAAACCACGGAAAGAGTCCAAGTCAGCTAGCAGTCAAGGTAGTTGTAAGAGGTATGATGGTAGGGGGATTCTGATAACGAAGAAGAATGAGATAATAATTTCAGAGTGAATGTGGAGAAATTGAGCAATGACTAGTATCAGAAACAAGTCATAAGTTGAGTAGAGAAGGTAAATTCGGATTCGGATTGTCTGGAAAGCGAGTTGAAAAGTTGACTATTTCTGTTAGAGATTATGAAAGGCAAAAGTTGTGGGCCTTAACACCTGCAGAGTCATGGACACTATAGACAAGCCATTCCGTGCAATTAAGTCACCAACAACAACAATATTAGCTGAAGGATATAGGGAAAGGGTTTGCTCAATTTGATCAGAAATAATACCAAAAAAAGTAGTCTTGAGATTAAGTAGAGCAATGTAGAACAAAGAGAAATGTGATAGAGTGATGTGGTGCTACACGAAAGCACAAACGAAAGAATAGTCTGTGGATTTAAAACCTAGTTTCCTGACAAATAGTTGAATTCTTAGGAATGTAAATGCCCAGGCCAAGCATGTGACTATTGGAGTCTTTACGAATTAAAAGTAGGTAACCATCAACACTAAGATCACAGGATAAGTCAGCCGAATTCAAATTAGTCTCACAAAAAGCAAGTAGGCCTGGTGAACTTTGCAAGAGATAAGACTCAACAGAAGAAAAGATACTTCGAAGACCAAGAATATTAGTGGCTGATAGATTTAGAGAACTTGTTGATGACAATGGTTTTTTGAGTTTTATAGTTTTTGATACTTTTGTCATTTTTTAAATTGGTTAAAGAACTTGACTCAAAGCACAGATAGTACTCAGTACACTATCAGTCCAAATATAACCAATTGCCTCACTACTATTAATAAACCCTAAGCGGTAACAAAGAGCTCCAAAACGTGGCCTCGAACAGGGACACCATCCACGCGCAACATGGTACTGTTAGTACTCTGATAATTTACAGCTGTTGATGAAATCAACATCTCTGATAGCTACCACAGAGTTTAGGAAAAAAACTGGAAACTATGTATTATAAATACATCTATGTCAGTCTAATAGATAAAGAAGGGTTGTGAAGCTGGTAAACAGATAGAATCTATTTGCCCTATAAGTTTTTGCCTTCTACAAGACAGTAGCCAGATACATTTAACATATGCCGGATTTCTAAAGATCAAAATCAACATCAAGCCATTTGCAGTCTATTTTATGAATGGTAAAGTACTTGATTAAGTTAAGGGAAATCAGGTCAAGTAATTCAGTTTTTTTTTAATTAACTGGATATTAAGTTTTAAATAACAGCCTACTTAAGTTTGTAGGATTCAGGTATATTCAGTTTGTGAGACAAAAGACAGCTAGACATTCTAGGTTTTTTTTATTGTTGCTAAACTTGGAAAAAAGGTAAAACACTACTAATTTTGGTGTTAAGTACCATTTGTTTCTTCTCATTAGAGTTGGTGCAGCATCAGCAAATAGAAGGTCTATGGCCCTATAGTTACAGTTTCTTAAACAAGTTCAAATCCTTAAAGGTTGCATCACAGCACCATCTCTGGTAGCATCTCTGCTACCAGAGGAGGAGTAAAGAATACAAATAATGCAGAGGAAGCATAAATATATGCTCAAGTCAAGCATGTGAGATTTGAAGTCTTTGCAAATTGGAGGATAATAACCATTAACACTGAAATCTAAAGATAAAACAGTCAATCTAAAATTAATTTGACAAAGAGCAACATTTGTTAAATGTTGAAGGAAAAAGGAAAGTAATATTGAAGGAATGTTGAAAGGTAAAATCCAATGGATGAATAATTACCTCAATGATACAAAATGTTTATAAAAGATAGATTGAAACAAATTGGTGGTAAAATGGTATTTTACATTTAAGAATTTTAAATGAAAGCTTTTGGAATGAAGTTACCTCATCTATATCACAAAAAAGGACTTTGTATTCAGCCTCAACAATGCAAACTAATAGTTGTAAAAAATATGTAGTTTTATTTACAAAATATATATATATATATATATATATATATATATATATATATATATATATATATATATATATATATATATATATATATATATATATACATATATAAATATATACACAGAGTTGTTAACAAGGCCAAAAGTAGCAAAAGGCCAAGGCTACATGTTACAAGGCCAAGGCCAAGACCAAGGCAAAAAGTTACAAGACCAAGGCCAAAAGTTACAAGACCAAGGCCAAGAGTTTTAAGGTCAAGACCAAGAATTAGAGTTTCAAGGCCAAGGCTTACGCAAACATTTTCAAGACCAAAGACTTAAATTTTTGCCTTACATTAAGGCCAATTATTAACAAATCTGTAGGTAACAATTGCTGTGACAATAAAACTACATGTTGTAAAAATAAACCAAGGTTATGCACAGAACTCAACGAAGTCAATAAGAAAATATACTTGAAGATAAATAAGAAAGCCGAAAAAAAAAATACATAAAAATAAAGAATGAAAAATTTTAATTCTTTAATTTCAGACATTTTTTTTAAAACCAAGGCTAATACAATCAAGGCCAAGGCTAAAACTTTCAAGACCAAGACCAAAGCCAACAGTTTCAAGACCAAGGTCAAGGTCTTAATTTTTGGCCTTAAGGCAAGGCCAAGGACTAACAACTTTGTATATACATATATAAATATATATATATATATATATATATATATATATATATATATATATATATATAAACATGTATATATATATATATATATATATATATATATATATATATATATATATATATATATATATATATATATATATATATATATATATATATACACATTTTCATTTTACTTTTAATTTTTTTGTTTTATCTAAATTTTGTTTTTTTAAAAAACTTGATTATTTAAAAATTTTTGGCACAAATTCCTTACAGAGTATAATACATTAAGTCTTATAGCCTTGTTTATATTTATCTAATAATGTGTCAAATAAATTTCAAGTTTTTAATTTATTTTACTACATGCATTTAGAAAAGAATTGACAAACAAATGACATCGATTACAGTTAATAGGAAGTAACCACTACCGTTTAAAGCTAACTTTTTGCCCACAGTTTTTTACCAGGTCCCTGTTAATAAAAGTAAATAAAACTGTTTAAGTAAATAAAGTAAAATAAAACTGCATAAGTTCAACGTTCTAATTTTAATGAAATCCTTTTTTAAAATATTGCATTTTAGCTATTTCTTATAGTTTACAACAATCTGATAATTGACCAACTTAAAAATTTCGTTTTACAATAGTTTATTTAAACAATCAACTACAATAGTTTAATGCCTAAACTAATAGGTTTAAAATTTAACAAGAAAATTTTGCTAAAATATTTGATATGTTTGATATTTGTAATTAATTTAAAGAGAATTGTATTGCAGAAGAAAGATCTAATTATAATTATAATTTTAGCAAAATCTAATATAACAATTTTTTTGTTATAAAATTGCATTTCAACTTTAATGTATTATAACTTCGTTCCTAACCTCAGTTTTCGTTGTTGGTGCGGTTGAAGAATTTTAACTTTATCTTTCCTTTGTTCAATAATTTTAATATGAGAATGAGACAGAATACAAAATTTGTATTTTTTCGGAATCTTTTCAACAGGCATATTATTTGATAGTTTTAGTAATACAAAAACAAATAATAGACGGGAGCACGTTTTGTTTTGTTTTGAAAGGCCATTTTATAATTGCCTTGCAACAAAGCCGAACTGATAGGAAACATTTAAAAAATGGCTGGCTCTGGTATGTTTTTATAGTCATCACAAAAAGTTATACAGATTGACGTCTGTGAACTGATTTATTGTTATTTTTTATTGTTATTTTTATACGTTAAAATTTTCTTCCATAATTTTTTTATTAAGTGATTTTCGGTACTGATTCTTTAATGTGTTAATTTGATACTTTTATATTGAATTTACAAAACAAGCATACGTACCAATATTATTAATTTTTTTCTGTATCGAAATTATTAATATTATTAGTATACATTACAAAGTATACATAATACTTATAACAATTAATTAATTAGTTTTATAATCAATGCCATTAATTAGTATTTGAAATTATTACAATTTAATAATTATAACACTTAATTAATTACATTGATTATAAAGCTAATTAATTAGTTTTTATACGTGGTATATATACTTTAGTATGTATACTATTTAGTTTCTCTATATTATAATAGTATTGAGGTTTTAAGTATATTTATTATTTAAGTAGTACTTTTTACAAGAGAATTTTTTTTTTGTTTAAATTTTGTAAATGGTACTAGTTGGTTAATAACAAACCTACATTAATTGAGCTCTATGTAATCAAATTAATTTGTAATCCAAATATATTAAAATATGAATATTTCAAGGTATATATCTACTGTATAATAAAATCTAAAAAATATACAATTATTAATTTTTTGCTCAGTATTTTTAATAAATAGTTCTAAAAAACAGATCTTCAGTCATAAAATTGAACAGCTGAATTTAAGTATGGATATAGCGAATAGAATTTGTTTTTTTGCTAAAAGTATTTTCCCTAAAAATTAAGTCCACATAACTAAGGTTTTCATAGGTAAAGTTATTTATATGTATTTAACATATTCATATACCAGATAGGCAATGAAACAGTAACAAATTACAACCATAAAAACAGCAATTTAGCTATAAGGATTGCTAACTGCATAAGATTGCAACCAGCTTGTTAAATTGCCTTGGAGTTTTTACAAGCAGTATATACATTTGTAAGACAAATTCGATATTATTGTTAATTTATTTCAGATCATATAGATCCATTGAATTAAAAACAAGTACAACAAAAAAATCAAACTAAAAACGGTTAGGAGCTCTTAACTAAAATGTTTTATGTATTAATATAAAAGCACAGTCAGCAAAACTGCTGTTTTCACGGACATTGGTTTATAACTTTTGAACGGAAAGTGTTATGGGGTTAATTAAAGACTTTTTGGAAAGGTTTTTATCTGTAAATTTTGGAAAAAACTAAAAAATAATTTTGCTGCAGGATATTTAGGTTATAATTTTAAAGAACAAAATATTGAAAATTTCATAAAATTTGCTTTCTTATAGGTTATAACAAAAATACGTATAAATGTTTATAAATATGTATGTATATTTTGTAATATAAAGATAACATAGGTACATCAATGACAAAAACAAAAAAAAATTATCAAAAGAAGTACTAAAATACATAATTTATTCATATGTTAACATTTTAAAATATGTATCATCTTCAGATACAATGTTATAAGAGATTTTGTTTAAGACAATATTTATCAGAATGTCCTGATTCATACCAAAATTTATAGAATGTTTTTGACTTGTATCTCTTGTGAAAAAAATTTTGATTAGATGATACCCATATCCATATTTAGGAGTTATTTCTTGAGAATCTAGTATGTATCAATCTTAATATTTTGTTATTACCTTTTAACCCTGAATCATAAAGATTTCCTAAATCACTTTCCTCATTATTCAAAATTAGTTCCCAAGAATGACCAATCAGTTTGTGAAGTGATTGTGTTATACTGATCCATGGTTCAATAGTTTTTATATTGATCCACATAAATTTTTCTTTTTGAGGAAAATACTCAAAAAATAACTGAGAGCATTAATTCAAACTTTTGAAATGTTGCATGATATTGAAAAGACAATTGTGCAATGATTAAATCTCTATATGATTTTTTGTGCAATAGTTCTCTAGCTATATAACCTGTTGTTGCTGTTCATCCTTTTCCTATTGTATCAGAGTAGTTCTATTTTATACCTGTTTATTTTAATATCTCTTTTTATATAGAAGAGTCTGCTTGCTTCAGAAATCTATTTGAAGCGCTGAACGGGAACTAAAAATCAAAAACACTAGCTTTTACATGTACAACAGTCTTAATGAAATGGTCAAATGTACCCAGTAAAGCATAAAGAACCTATAAAAAAATCAGTAATTTTTAGATGCAACAATTTTTAATATCAAGTATGTTCACATATTATAAATATAGAATAATATGAACATTATTACAAGATACTAGTTTACTTGTATTGGTTTTACATCACAGGTTGAAATTGGTTATAAGGTTTTTCCCACCCTTGTGATATAATTGGTTTTTTTTTTAAGTATAGAACCTCTTCTTGTTCAAATTGGTTAAATATTTCATTCATAGTTATAGTGTCTTGATTGATTACAAAACCATTTTCAATTCTTTCAATATTCAAACACTGATCTTTTGAGCATATGCCTAGATCACAATGTGCTCCAACTCCTAAAAAAAGATTTGATGCTTTTATATACATCATATACGACTGCACTTTCACCTTTACATTAAATTATTTTCCCTCTTTTAAAATAAGGAAATCTTTATTTTTTAACTTTTTAATGTCAGAATTAAAGACAGACAATGATTCTCTTGATTCTTTTCCCATTTAAAGACTCAGCACTTTGTGACTAAGTGGGGCATTTTGTGATTTTTGCAACCATATTAACAAAGCTGCTTCTGTTTCAAGTGAAAATGGATAAAACATTGTCAGTATGATATTGCTAGTGTTAACATTATCTTTTTAATTAAATATTTTATGGCTTCCACTGCCATCAAGTCAAAACTTTATTTTCATTAGTATATTTTCAATATTTATATCTAAAAAATGTTCTCCAATATCCTTTGCATCGTCAGTGTAATAGCCTGGAATAGACTGAAGTAAACACAAAATAATTTCAAGTTCAAAATAATTCATAATAATTGGTGTTACTTCAGATTGTTTTCATCTAAGATGTTTCCAACTTGGCAATATATTAAAACCAGCAGTTAAAAAAGTTTTTTTGTTTTGTTTGTAAATGAATGCCTACCAAGAGCACAAACTGTTTAAATTGTTTCTATTGGAAACTTATTGAAAGAGTTGTTCTTTAACATTTATTTAAGTTGCTCTTCAAGCATGGTTTCTTTACCAGCCTTGAATTGAATGCCAGCCCATTTTTTTAAGTTTTTTTTCTTCAGATGCAGATCTTTGCCAGCTATTCTGAACTATTGTTTTTTGTGCCAATGTCAATTCATCAGAGCCAAGTGCCTTAGCAATTATCAGTATAACCTGTTATATGTAAAAAAAATTTTTTGCAATAAGCTATGAAGTTAACTTATTTCATATTTCCATAAACTACAGTCTAATTGTTTCTGCATACAATTATCACATTAGCACTGCTTATATAGTGACATTTTTTCTTATATAATACCAAAAATGACTTTTATGTATTATTTGTACCTATTACATATATAACTTTTGCAACGAATTTACCTTATTCAAACTAGTATATTTCCTGTAGTATATTTCTGTAGTATTTATAACTATTATAAATATAAAGTATAACTTTATAAGTTTACTTCTGTAGTATATTTATAACTAGTATATTTCCATGCTTTTGAATTAATTTTTTTTTTAATGAACTGGAAATTTATTTGGCTTTCAATAACAACTAACTTAAATTTTAATAACATTGATTTTTGAGCAATGTCCACTGTTTTGCCCTCTGTGAAAAGGCCCTAAGTGAGTGTTTGAATTGTGTTGAATATAGATGAATCAAATTAAAGAACATTAAAGTAATTAGGGAAAGGAAAACCGGTTTCCAAAAACCGTAAAATTTTTGGAAATAGAAAACCGAAAATATTATTTTCAAAACCGGTTTTTGGATATATATCTTTTGTACAAAATTTACTTGGTTATTTGGCAATTCTAAAATACTTTTCTTAATGTGTAGTTGCTCGAGAAAATAAATGAAAACATTCAATTTGCTTCCACTTGAACTTTAACAGTAAGTTCTGCAATGTATGATGTAAAAAAATGAAGCAAATTTTCACAAAAACGAAAATGTCGTTTTCTGAAGTCCATAAGGATAACACACCAGTTTGGAAGCACTTTTTGCACTCAAAAGAACTTGATTTGGCCAAGTGCAAGCTCTTCGACCAAGAAATTAAGTGCAAAGGAGAATCCATAAGGAACCACCTGAGGACAAAGCACAACATCACCTTTGCTCTGTTGTTACTCCTGAGAGGAAGCTCGAAGTCATTAAACCTATTGATTCATTTTTTAAGACAAAGGGTCCTGTTGATGTTGTTTTGGCTGAGCTTATTTCATGTGATGAAATAAGCCCTTTCGTGTTTTCTCAACTGGTCAATGTTTGAGAACAGCTCTAGAGACACAAGGATATAAATTATCCACAGATGCTAAATTGATTAAGGCTCTGCTGATGAAACATGAAGATATCAAGAAAACATATAAGCAGCAATTTACAGAAAATAAGCTTGTTGGTCACAAATTTAGCTTAACCCTTAACAAGTATACTTCATCCAGAAACAGAAGATATATGAACATAAATGTTCATATGGAAGGTGATTATTGGAACCTTGGAATGGTGAGGGTACATGGGTCTATGCCAGCAGAGAAATGTTGTGTAATTGTTGACGAGAAACTGAAAGAATTTAAACTACATTTTGCCTGTGATATTGCTGCAGTAACAGACAGAGCTGACTGTAATAGAAAAGTTTGGTAGCTCAATTTTACCAGACCATCAGCTCTGTCTCTCACACGGAATTTTCTTGGCTGTCTGTGATGTTCTATATAGGCAATTTAGGAAAGAAGATAATGGCACACATGAGCAAGTCTCTATTCTAGAAGAGGACAAAGAAGATGATGACAGTGATGAGGAAGGAGGATTAGAAGTTTCAGCAGAAGCAGGTGCATAGCTCTTCCAATGATCAGGGAGGATGTCACAGAACTCATCAACAAGGTCAGAAAATGTGTCAGATTGTTTCGAAAGTCTCCAATTAAAAATAACATGGTTCTGCAAAAGCATGTCCAGTCTGAGTTTGGAAAGGAGCTGCAGCTAATATTAGACTCTGAGACACGTTGGAACAGCTTACTAGATATGATTTCAAGATTTGTTACCCTTAAGAAATGTATTCAAATGTCACTGATTGAGTTATCAAGCGATATTATGATTTTTGAGTCTGAATTTACCATCATACAAAATCTAGTAAATGCTTTAGAACCAATCAAGGTTGGTGCTGAAGCACTTTTCAGAATAAATTCGAACTAGCTCTCATCTGATGGCATTCTGAAGTTCATTTTCAAGCGGCTAAAAATCCAGGAAAACACCTTTAGTCAAGAGCTATTTGACTCAGGAATGCTATATTAGTAAACTTAGTTAAATATCTGAATAATCCTGGTGTCATTAATGGAGCAACTCATGACATTTTCGAAAATTCCATGCCTAAGAGAAATGCAATTGCTACTACTGCATCAAGTTTGTTTAATCATTTGTTTGAGCAAAAGAGAAGTGAGTCTATAGATGAGGAAAATTTCTCAGATAATGAAACTAGTCAGGAACAAGTACAGCATTTACTTCCTTGTCAGAAGAGCTTGAGTTCTCCATCAGAGAGACAGTCAAAGGGGTTTCACCAAAGATACAAAAAATAGAATCAACGTCTAAACTAATGCTCAAAGAAATGACAGTATTTGAGCTAACAAAAAAACGAACAAGCAACTTAGATTTGTTGCTCACGGCTTTGAAGTCAATCCAAGTAACAAGTGTGGAGGCTGAAAGGTCATTTTCCGCAAGTGGTCTATTTGTCATTAAGCTAAGGTCAAGGTTAAATGATGAAACACTTAATGCTTTATGTTTTTTATGAGCTTATTGTCTTAAGAAACATAAAATTAACCATTAAAAAGACTTATTTGTTTGCTGCTCAGTTGTATTAAATGTACGTATATGACATTGTTGCTATATATATTTATGTTTTTGCTGCTGTTGTTCCCCTGAAATATATATAATAAAAAAGTACACTAGAAAACCGGAAAAACCGTTTTGAAAGAATTAAAAACCGCGGTTTATTCGAAAAACCGGTTTTAGAAAAAACTTAAATATTTCCTTTCCCTAATTGTAATGTTTATAACCATTATATATATATATATGTATATATATATATATATATATATATATATATATATATATATATATATATATATATATATATATATATATATATATATATATATATATATATATATATATATATATATATATATATATATATATGTATGTATGTATGTATATATATATATATATATATATATATATAAATGCATTTATTTATTTATATACACACTATAGTAGATATATATAGATAATTATATCTAATGCAGCATATATAAATCAGCAGTTGCTTACTAGTTTTTGTTATCTTTATAACATAAGACTTTTCAGAAAAACAAGGAAAAGACAAACAATAATGAAAGGAAAAACTGCTGCTCGGCCCAAACCTTTATTTAATTAAGCAGCATAATATAAGATAGTTGATGTATGTACTAAAGCCCCCAGCAACAGGCTCAAAACATGCATTTATATATATATATATATATATATATATATATATATATATATATATATATATATATATATATATATATATATATATATATATATATATATATATATATATATATAGTTTTATTTATTTTGTAACTCAGAACATTTCTAAACAATTTTGAATAAAGTTTGTAAATTTTTTTTAGTTTCATGTTAAGCATTTTTTCAGGTAAAGACAATATACAATCTATAAAGCAAGAGTTGCCAAAGTTTATCAGAGAATTTAAAGCCAGAACAGGTCAAAGCGAAAGACCTAGCATTGATGAAAAAAAAAAAAATTCTGTTTCTGATGAAGATGACAAAATTCGAGATGATGAAGCTCCATTAATAGAATTATCAGAAAAAGTTTCTAAAGATGAAGCAGCAGCTTTTCTTAAATCAAAATTTGGTCAAAATGTTATTATTGACTCAAAGAAAAGGTCTTATCAACTTGATGAACTTGAGGGTAAATATGTTATTTAAATATTCCTGAGTAGAGAGTAAATATATCTACCTAGAAAGATTCATCTTTTACACATAGTAAGATTACATTTTTACAAATTCATTTAATTTAGGAACAAAAATATCATATAACAAGAAAATAATTTTTGTTTTTATAGTCTCAAAAACTATCAGTTTAATTTTGATTATAGGTTGCAAGAGTCTGAAGGATGATGATAGTAAACTAACTTTTAGACAGCCGACTAATCGAAAAGAGCCTTCAAATAAGAAAAAAAAAAGTGAAATGAAGCAAGTTAAAAATAGTAAACTTTTGTCTTTTGGCTGCGAGGAAGACGAAAACGAGGATACTTAAAGAAAGTATGTGGATGGCTAACTTCTTTGATTTTATTTAAAGTATCCCCACTGCTTCTTTGAGTAGAAATCCATAATCGTAAAGTGCATCAGACGCTTTACTTTAATAAAGTGTCACTTCAATAAAATGGTTACAAAAATGTGTTCCAATGACCTTTTTAAATATATATACCTCAGTTGTGTATATATTTATATTTTTCTTGTGGTTGTTTTCTAGACAATGGATATCTAATAAAAGAACTAATGTCACAGTGGTACATCGGTAAAAAGTGTTTACTAGAGACCAGTATATATTAGTAACACTTTTAAATCCGTAAATCTTGTCTACCAAGGCACGGTAAAGCAAGAATCAAGTTGATTCCATTTTTAGCTTTTAAGTTCTGTTGTAGTTGTTTTTTTTTTAAATTTTGTTTCTGAACATCTGAATACAAAAATTATAAAAGTTTGGCTATTATATTCAAGTTTCAAACATTTAAAAATGATTGAGGGTCCAGTTGAATCCTCTATTCAGAAAAAACGTGTACCAACTTTGCCGGCAATGGATTAAGTTATAACCACAAGACAAACATGCGAATATATAACCACAAGACAAACATGCGCACTATATACAAAGTGTATTTATTTTCGTGTAATCTTTTTAATGGAACAATTTTGTCAGTAGATAATTGTTTTAATAAGTTCAAAACTATTATCAACAAAAACTATATGAATACTTTAATATCATCGTTACAGTTGTCACAAATTTATAATAATATTCGACATAATGTAGGATTTGTTTGCTTTAAGATAGCACGCGTGTCACCTTGGAATTTAGATTTTTCAATTAGAATTTAACTAGATTTCTTCCAAGGCCGTCTCGAGGGGGGGGTGTCTTCCTATGAATTTTATTAGAATGAGGAATGTTTATATCTGCTATGTGTATAATAATGTATAAAAATATAATACTAAAATAAAAATACTACAATACTAAAAATTGATGTTAAAAATTAATAAATAAAGAGTAATAACAACAGTGTAAATGAAAAATAATAATAAAAAGTAACAGTAAAAATAAACGAAAAATTATTGAAATAGTTATAAGCACGTGATTGATATGTCACTTAGATAAGAATATGATTAAATGAGGGACATCAAATTTATTTTTGTTCCAAATATTAATAACTGTTTAGAAAGAACTTTACAAATAATGTCCGTAGATAATTATTTAGCAATCATTACAAAAAATTTCATCAGATTCTTGAACTCGAAACTGGGTTTTAATACTGAGCCTTAAAATCCTATTTCGCTAAGCGAATAGTACTATTCGCATAACGAATGCTAACTCCTGTATAAATAAGTCCATTAAAACAGGAATAATTAAAACTGATATTTTGGATCACTTTCCAATTTTCTTTTTTTTTTTTTGTTAAATATGCAAGCATAAGTATCACTTCTAAAACCGAAAAACTTGTAACGAAAAATCAATGAACATTCTATACTTAATTTTAAAGAATCTTTATCATTAATAAATTGGATAAATGTATACCAAAAATGTAATCTTAGTAACACAAATTCCGCTTATAACCCATTTCTTGACATCTTGCATGCATTGGTTTATGCTTTTATAGTCATTTAATATGTAATGTATTCTGAACTGATTATTATGTGAATGAATTCTGACTGATTGCCTGCTTCATTATATTCCATTAGAGAGTGGAATAATGAAATAGACACACAGACAGTGTATTATTATTAATGTATATAGTCGAACTGCTTTTTTATGCGATGTTATTTAAGTGGAGATAATTCCAATAATAAATGCAAGTGAACTTTATATTTAAAAATAACTGTGTTACATTTTTTTGATTTGTTTTAGTAATAAAAAGGTTAATAAATGTGTTGTTACAAACTGTAAAACTGGTTACTCTAACGGTTCAAAAAAGTCAACATTTCATTTTCCTGAAGAATTTGATTTGCGAGAACGATGGATATACTTTGTTAATAGAAAAAATTGGGCTCCATCAAAATATTCAGCTATTTGTGTAAATCATTTTGATGAAAAATTTATTAATTATGGAAAAAGATGCACCTTGAAATGGAATCTTCTTCCAGTTCCAACTATTCAAACCGATGAAATAAGTGGATCGTCGACTCTAAGGGTTCCAAAGTTGCCCCGAAAAAGAACCAACTTTAAGATATTTAGGAAAAGATGAGTTTGAAGATTTTCAAAGTGTTGATAAAATAATTAATCTTGATTCTTTGACAAAACAACATTCTCCGCCAGGCTTTACATTTAAAAAAGTTCATGATAGTGTTGTTTATTATAAACTATGTTTTGATGAAAAATCAGGCATACCAACTGTTTTTGAATCAATAACTGTAAATAAAGATCTTTATGTTTCATTGTCATATAAAGGCTATCATATTTCTTTACCTGAATGGTGTCGTAGTGGTCATAATTACAAATTAACAAACTGTAGTATGTGAGAAAATTTTCCTGTCTATATTACAAATAAAGACAATGATATGAATTCAATTTTGACAGAGTTAAATGAAATTAGATACTATTCTCCTAAAGGCAGACATCCATATTCTACATCCATTATACGTTATGCGCTAATTTTACGTCACACTTCAGCACAGTCTTATAAGTTATTGTTAGAACAACTACCTTTACCAGCTTTTAGTTTACGTAGAAAAATTCAGTGGTAATATAAATGCGTATAAAGCTATAACAGTTTTGTTACAAAAACATTGTGTATCAAGTGATTGTGTGCTTCTAGTGGAGGAAATGTATCTGCAGAAATCAGCCCAATATCAAAGGTGTTGTTGTTTTTATGATTGTAGGGCTTCAAAAAGCTATTCCTTATGTTGTGAGATCATCACCTGAAGTTTGCACAACAGGATCATGGTTGAAAAAAGAAATTGATGAGTGGATTACCTCATTGCACCAATCAGGTTTTAAAGTAAGAGCTATTGTTACAGATAATTATTCTACCAATGTTAATGCATTTTCAGAGTTACATAAGTCATATACTGGAGATGGAAAACTATTTATTTATCATCCAGCTTATAATGGAGTTTTAAAAACATATCTATTATATGATATAATCTATTTAATAAAAAATGTTAGGAATAACTTGTTAAATGGAAAAAAAAATTTTTTTTCCTTCTTTTTCGTTCGATTTCTTCAGAGACAAAGTTGAAGTTCCAGCTGGTTTTATTACTTGGGATTTATTTCATAAAGTTTATGAAAAAGATCAATTATTAAATGGAAACTTAAAAAAAGCCAGGAAAATTAATTATCAGGTCACTCATCCTGAAAACAATAAACAAGATGTTAACCATGCATTAGCAATTTTTGATGAACTACAGCTGCGATACTAAGTTATTTTCCTGAAAGAAATGATGCAGCACAATTTTTATCATTGTTTCATAAGTTATTTATCACACTTAATTCAAAGCAGATGTTTAATACATCCAATCAGCTCGGCAATGCTGCTGTAAAAGGAGATAAAAAACCCACATTCTATCGAGAAATAGCAAATTGGATTGAAATTTGGTCAACAATATTTTACTTTAACCAAACAAACTTCTCATGCTCTTATCACAACATTACGTGCAACTGCATCTCTTATTGATGATTTGCTTGAAGAAAGCCATACATCTGTTCTTAGTTCCAGGTTACAAAGTGATCCTTTGGAGCTACGCTTTAGTAAATATAGACAAATGAGCGGTGGTCGATTTCTTGTAAGTCTTTTAGAAGTTTGCAACAGTGAAAAGTTTTTAGCAGTAAGAAGTCTTCTAAAGGAAAATATTAATTTCTGGGATGAAAATATTTATCAAACATTTGAATACTCTACATTAGAAAACATTATGCAAGATATTACATTGTTGTCTTCAGAGATATTAGAGTGTCAGCTTTCTGAAGATAGCATGGAAGTTGCTGTTACTATAGCAGGCTACATTGCTAAAAAATTGAAAAAATAATTTAAATGTCTATCTTGTGGTCAAAAAATGGTTTCTACAGACCAAGATGTTTTTAATAACGAATATCTGAAAATATTATCCAGAGGTGGACTTATATGTCCAAGTCAATCCTTGTCTGATTTTATTTGTCATCTTTTTAGTATTCTAGATATTATTTCTCCTATTCTAATCAAACATTGCAGTTATTCTTTATCAATTTAAAGTTTTGCAGAACAAATTTTTAAGATTTATTGTAGCTGTGTTGATTTTTCATGCGAGAATCACCAAGAATGGGAAATTAAATATGGATCTCGAATTGTTATTAATATTTTTTATAATAATTTACAAAAAGAAACTACAGATTCTGTAAGAAAAGATCAGGTATAAGAGTTTAAAAAAAGACAAAAAACTGATAGCTAATGCTAATAAAAGATTTTTTCTCAAATCCTTAATACATATAAAATTACAAACCTTTGTTTTTATTTCCTCATAAGAGTTGTAAGTAGTCTTTGCAATATGTAAGTTTGTTTTATTAGCATTTTGATACATAGCTATTTGAAAGCCTATTTCAGTATTTCATATTTTATTGGAATATACTGAAACAGAGAATCAGTTAGCGAAAAATACTATATAGCATAATGTAATTACATGATGATAATCTCAAGTATTCCTCGACCATCTTAATAAAATAAACATTTGCCGAAAAAAACTGGCCTCTAAATTTTTTACGGAAAATGCAACATATCAGGCCGTATAATAACAGTAGGCCATGACACGGAATAAGAAAATCTTCACAAAAAAAAAAAAGTTACAAATCAAATATTTAAAAAACAGTAACAAAGCTGATCTTAATGTTTATAAAGAATATAAAACTTATTTAAAAAAAGCAAATCTAAATAAAGATATTCTCTAACAATTAAAAAATAATAATGGGAGCATAAAGAAAATGTGGGAAAATATGAAAAAAATTATTAGTAGTAGTAAAATAGCTTCTGACATTTTACCCTCCAGAATAATGGAAAATCTTAACTGAAATCATATTAATTTAAAAATTTCAAACTTTATATTTCGCCGTCAGAAACATGCAATCCGCGTAGTTAATTATGCGGATCGCTTTTCACATTCAAAATATTTTTTTGATTATATGAAGGTTCTAGATGTTTATAAACTGAACGTATTTAATGTCATATGTTTTACTTTTATATGGAAAAACGATTTATCTTTATTTGTTTTTAACGACCTTTTTTTTTTAAAACCAATAAATAAATACACATTAAGAAATTTTAGTTTTTTAAGTGAACCTTTTTGTAGAACTAAGTTCAATCAGTTTTGTATTTCATATCGTGCACCCCATCTTTGGAATAAAATAATATTACCAAACTTTGATCCTTCTATTACTCTTCCTGTTTTTAAAATTAAGTTAAAAAAATTAATTCTTTCTATAGACAACATTCTATAATTCTATTAAAAATAAATGTAAAATGTATTTGTTAAATCTTCAGCTTATTATATATTAGAATGTGTTGTATCTTTGCATAATATAAATACGTTAAATCTTTTATATATATATATATATATATATATATATATATATATATATATATATATAATATATATATATATATATATATATATATATATATATATATATATATATATATATATATATATACATATGTATGTGTGTATGTGTATGTGTGTATGTATGTATATATATATGTATGTGTGTATGTATATGTATATATATATACATATATATATATATATATATATATATATATATATATATATAAATATATATATATATATATATGTGTGTGTGTGTGTGTGTGTGTGTGTGTGTGTGTGTGTGTGTGTGTGTGTGTGTGTGTGTGTGTGTGTGTGTGTGTGTGTCTGTATATATGTATATGTTTTGCATATATATATATATATATATATATATATATATATATATATATTTTTTATTTTATATATACGTTATAAATATTACTTTTTAAGGTTCCGATGATAAGATCCTTATGATCTTCTTTTGGAAACGTAGCTTTATATTGTTAGTACGCTGAATTGTATTATTTGCGTAATTGTATTACGACTTATGTTTATGTATTACGGCTTATGAATTATGTAACACGACTAACATTGTAAACTTAAATAAAGCAACAAAAAAAAAAATATATATATATATATAAAAATCTTTCAGCGTTCAAAAATTATGGCAATATTAAATTTATAATCCCTCAAATTGAGGGGAATTGAAACTTAAAATGGTCGTCATTTTTGAACGCTAAGAAATCATTGCACGAAATTCGAAATTTCTCATTGAAAATGATTATAGTTAAGAATACTTAAAAAAATAATTTGTTAACTTGTTGCTCAACCATACCAACATTTTTTTTATTTATTTGACATAAGTATTTAAATGTTTGAAGTTTACCTTATGTCTAGAAATTTGCTTTCTCAAACACCAAAAAATGCTGAATTCGCCCCTGTCTCAACATTCTAAATACTTGGAATACCTCTAGAATGAAACAATATAGAGACAAATACTTAGTAATAATTTTTGCAAACGTTTTTTATACATGATTACTTCTTATACTTACCATTATGCAATATTTTTAACTATGTAATAAATTATTTACATTCTCATTGTAGAGTAGGTTACGGTCATTTTAAGAAGCTTTTCTCCATGGCAATTGCTCAGCAATGTCGTGTGTGTCGTGTATTCTATTAGATAGTGATGCAAGTTGCACATTTCTAAGACAAATTCCTTAATATCTCTGCTGAATTCAAGGAAAAGCTTCATTCCAAAACATCCTTCTGTCACTAGAATGAACAAGTTTAAAAAAATTATGCTTATAAAAACTAATAAATATACTATAAATTATAGGTGAAAAAGAAACAATTAATTACGTACCCTTTTTTAATTTCCTTAAAGTCTCAGTACAAGATATCATCAGGAGAGAAGCTATAGTTATAAGTTCATCAAAGTAAGAAAGTACTTTTTGACAGTTAGGTCCACCAAATCCTCCTCCATTGTAACCGTGCCTTGTAACAGTTTTACTAATTAAGAACTTTTTAGTTGAGTCCTCAACCATCATAACATCTGTTATTTGTGTAACAATATGTTCAAACAAATGTAACTCAATAATAAGAGTTTCTCCAGGCTCCTCAATTAGACATGGTCGAACAACATTTTTATAGTTTTTCGTGTGCTTATAAAGTTAACCATCCTCAATAACTTTCTCATGCCAATTAGTCAAACTTTAAAAAGTCCTCAACTTTCTATTTTTGTCATCCTTTTCTCCTTCACAATAACAGCAAGCATATTATACCCCGTGTGCCTTTAAGTGTTAGTATTAAAAAAAGACTATTTTAAAATATTAAGTTCAATATTAATAAAACAATAAAAAGCAATCACTTTTTATAAATTATTATGCAATTATACAAATTAATTAATGTTTAGCTTACAGAAATGCCCAGTAAAAAATTGATAAGCTTCAGGTCAGCTGCCACTGTGTATTTTAGCTCATTGAGCCTAAGTAACTTAATAAGCCTCTCCAAATTAAAATTACTTTCTTGTACTCCACGTATAGGACTTAAAATAAGAATTGTATTGACCCCTGTATTTTTCATTTTTTTTTTTTCTGATTGTAGTTCTTCTGAATTGAGGTGTTCATTATGAATTTCAGTGAACCTCAACGCCCATCAATACCAACTCCTATAAAGCAATTGTAGGGATTAAGTTTTCTGTATTCGCCAATATAGAACTTGAAGTTAACAACACTGTTTTAACTGGCGGCCATTTTGTCAGCTGTCAAGTGATTTGTATTTAGTTTGGTTTGGTATTTCAACATGAATAGAATGACGCCTGAACAACGCTTCCAAATTGTGCAAATTTATTTCGAAAGTAATAGTTCGAAATACGTATCGAGCACTAAGTCCGTTTTACGGTCAACATAATTGTCCATCAGAGCAATTAATTCGACTGTGGACCGTTTTTGCACCACTTTTACTCTACATGATAATACGCACCCACAGAGATGTCGTACAGTACGTACTGCTGCTGTAGAGCGCAGTGTAAAGGAAGACCCGAATCAGTCTATCCGGCATCGTGCACAGGAATTGGAACTGTGTCCATCCACTTTGTGAAAGATTTTGCGTAAAGATCTTGGTTTGCGTACTTACAAAATCCAACTCGTGCAAGAATTGAACCCACGCGATCACCTAGCAAGGCGTACATTCGGTGAATGGGCCCAAAACAAGATTGCAGTCAATCCCCATTTTCATAGGAAAGTTTTGTTTAGCGATGAAGCTCACTTTTGGTTAAATGGCTACGTCAATAAACAGAACTGCTGTATTTGGAGCGAAGACAATCCTCAAGTGCATGTTGAAACACCGTTGCATCCAGAAAAACTGACTGTTTGGTGTGGTTTAGGGGCTGGTGGAATCATTGATCCGTACGTCTTTAAGAACGATGTTGGCCAGAACGTAACAGTAAATGGTGTCCGCTATACAGCCATGTTTACTGAATTTTTCGCTCCTCGATTGAACAACCATAATGTGCAGGAGCTGTGGTTTCAACAAGAAATGTCACACAGCTCGTGCCACTATCGATTTACTGAAGGAAACGTTTGGTAACCGCGCAATTTCAAGATCCGAGCCCGTGAATGGTCTCCAAGATTTTGCGACTTAACGCTGCTTGACTATTTTCTGTGGGGATATGTGAAGTCGCTGGTCTACGCCAATAAGCCCGAAACAATTGACCACTTGGAGGACAACATTCACCGTGTTGTCCTCCAAGTGGCGATATACGGTCACAAATGTTGGAAAAAGTAATTGAAAATTGGACCTCCAGATTAGATTACGTTCGAATCAGTCGTGGCGGTCATATGCCAGAATTCATACTTAAATTATAATGCCAAAACATTATCTTTTGAATAAAGTCAACTACATGTCATTTTATAAAGTCAACTACATGTCATTTTATAAAGAAACACCTTGTTTTATTCTATTTTAAACTTCTATACCTCTAAAAAAAACACCCGCTACTTTCCTAAGACAAATGTTCAATTCACTAATGTTTAACTTGGATATATACCTATCTGTATTTATTATAATAAAATTAAAAATTAATATAGATAGATAGAAAACTACATATACACATTTACCTGTTGCTAAAGTTAATTCTTTATTGCCAGATGTTTTATTGACATATCTTTTAGTACAGATGGAATAACTTGTTGGGGGGTTTTTGAGTCTTGAGGAAAAATGAGCTCATGTAGAATTTGTTCTATTGCAGATTTTGCGCAAGGGTCTCTCATACCTTTACCTACTCTTTGGTAGCAATCTGTGCAAAAAGATGCATTATTCACATCTGAAGACTTAGGCTCTTTATGACTTCTTTTCTTTTTTGCAATACAGCAAATAGGACATATGTATAGACCAGTATCCTTTAATCAACATAGTTTCCGTAGTGATCTTCTTCCAATCTTTCACAAATCTTCTATGCTTTAAGAAATATTCCCTTTTGTTTAAAATTGTTTAATATAGTATTTTATATACGTTTACATATATTTACATTTTCATGTATCATCAATAAATCAGCATTAATGAAAAACTTTTGTTCAATCTTTTTTAAATGAAGACACTTTTTACATGTTGAACAAACTCCATATGGTAGAAAATTGATTTTCAAACTAAAACTTGGATCCACATATAGAATAATGAGTTTTTGTAGAGTTGAGTTTTTCGCTAATTTAGTGATGATTACAGTTAGCGATGGTTATAATTTCACCTCTCTTGTACGCGTACTAAATCTAAACCGTACGTACGGTTCAGATTTTGTAACCTCACCTAAAGACAAAGCTGAATTGTTTGCTAAGAACTTTTCGTCAATATCATCTCTCAACTCCACTAGTTGCGTTCTACCCGATATTGCTGACAAACAGGTTAATCTATTGCTTGACATTCGTATCACTCCAGCTTCTCTATCTTAAGTGATTTCCTGCTTAGACTCTTCTACAGCTTGTGGTCTGGACAACATACCTGTTATAGTTTTGCAGAAGTGTTCTCCGGAGCTTTCGTCTATACTTTCAAAACTATTTAACAAGTGCTTATCAGAGTCTTGTTTTTCAGCATGCTGAAACTCTTTAGAAATGTCAAGGCTATCGCTTTAAACATTTCTAAAGCTTTTGATAAAGTTTGGCATTCTGGTCTTCTCCATAAGCTTTTTTCTTACGGTGTATAAGGTGTCTTTAGGATTATTGAATCATTTCTATGCTAGAATAAAAATTGTTCTCGATGAATAGTACTCTTCTTGGTATCCTGTAACTTTAGAAGTTTCTCAAGGTTCTATCCTTGGTCCTATACTCTTTTCAATTTATATTACGATCTTCCAGATATTCTCACATCTAAGATGGTATCGTTCGCTGATGATACTATTTATTCTTGTCTTGATAAGAAGCCAACACTCTCTGATTGCTTGGAGGGGCATTTGAGCTTGGAATGGATTGCACTTCTGCTACAGCATGTGGCTCACAGTGGCTGGTGAACTTTAGTTCAGATAAAACCCATTTTTATTTAGTCAATTGTTTTGCAACAGTTTAGATCCTCCTATAATTATGAACGGTAATGTACTCGATGAGTCATCCACTCTTCATCTTTTAGGATTAACTCTTACTTACGATCCTTCTTGAAAAATATATATCAAATCCATTGCAAAATTAGCATCTGCTAAGATTGCATCTCTCTATTGTACTCGACAACTTTTTACTCGTGATTTTATTCCTTATCTTTATAAATCTCAAGCTCGTCCTTGTATGGAATACTGTTGCCATATATGGGGCGGATCTTTCAATGTTGCCTTTTTTAGACAAGGTGCAAAAGTGCATTGTAAACATAGTTGAAACTGCACTTGCAGCCAACCTCCAACCATAATCACATCGTCGTAATGTTGCTCCTCTTTCTCTTTTCAACAAATACTAAAATGGGCACTGATTCATTTAATTTGCAACCTTTTAAGTTGTCTGTCAATTGTTATCTTGCTCCATGAACCTAATATTTCTCTTCCACCAACTTCCAACTCAGTAACTGCAGTCTTTATGGAAACAAAGATATTGGGAAAAAAAAAAGTTCTGGTAACAGAACTGGGAGGTCCGTGGTTCGAAGCCGACTCTGGCTATATAGGCAACTAGAGGATATCAATTTCTTAAACAAAAGTATAAACAGAAGACTAAAATTTAATAAGAAAACGGCATTCATATTTTATATGTTATTATATTTCAAATTTTTATCTATATACTAAATTTGTATGCATTATGGTGGAGTGATTTTAAAATTTTTTGATTCCTCTTTGGATTCTAAATTCTTGAAGGGTCCTAATATTGTTGAAATTTCTTCAAAAGAAGCATAATAATATGCTGATTTTGAAAACATTATATTTTTTTTATTTAAAAGTAAAGAAATAAAAAATAGTCATTTTTTCTTTTAAAACTCCCGTTTTTAACAAATTTGGGGTTTTAGGTATATTTTTGTAAATATTTTTTTTGCAAAAACTTTTTATTTAATTAAACTATTATTTATAAAACATATACTTTTTCCAAAGTCCAAAGAGCCCAAAGTTAATATAGTTTAGAAAAAAATTCAAAAATAGTAAAACCTGTGAAGAATTTAGAGCTCATCAAAATCGGAAAATGTTTTTTTACTATCTTCTTAAAATTAAAAGACATTGATTTGCGTCTCAGGAGGATCTATTTTCTAACTTTTTTTTTAAGTCTATTTTTCAGTCAATTTCTTCAAAATCATTTATTTGAAAATTTATTGGGGAACAAATGCTCGAGTTGCCCCCCGGTTATTAAGGGCCTGCACAGTTACTTGAACCAGCAATTTGATTGTCATTTAAGTTTCTTTTCTTGATAATAATGTTATGAACATGTTGCAAATGTCTTATTAATCCACTGTTTGACGAACCCTTTCAATTAAATAATTTATTCAGACATTTCAAACACTTGGCTTGTTCGCCTGCCTTTATTTTTGTAAAATATTTCCACACATAATCAGCCATGATTAAAACAATGTTTCAATGGCGAATCTAAATTAAAGAAATTAAAAATATTAGAACAAAGAAATAAGTTTTGGGGTTAAAGAATAAGAAAATTTTAAAACTTTCTCAACTTACCAATACGTGGAGAACTGAATGTTATTCGAATGATAATAATTCGAAAAAAGAATGAATCTTGAATAATAGATTTAATTACAAATTTTAAAGAGTAACAAGCGTTTTGTATTTAAAATTTATGTGTTTGTTTTGAACTACGTTTTACAAGACACTGAGGAGCATTTTGCGTTTGTATAAGAAATAATGACTTTTGTGTTTGCTTTAAATCACGTTTAATTTAAAAAATTATGATTTGGTATTTTCATTTTTCTATATTAAAGATGACTTTTAAAGTCAGATTATACACATAAAATAGCTTTGTGGACATTAATATATTTTTATTTTGGATAAATAGTTATCCTAATATAATAAAATATATAAACAAGTGTTTCTTTGATTTTAATATTAGAGTTTGAGGGGGAGAATTAAATGTAAGGGCTTTTTTGTTACCAGCCTCAAATCATCGCAATTTTTTGCAAAGCATCATTATTTGTCATAAGTATAACAAAAAAATATTTGGATTTTGCTCCGTGTCTGAAAGTTAGTTTTTTTTTTTAACATCTTCGCTTCCAACAAGGCTGCAAGCAACCACTAATTGAAGTTGGAAGTTACTGGAAGAGAAAAAATGAAGACTATAGAGCAAGATAATGATTGACAGACGACTTGAAGGATTTTAAATAATATGACGCAGGACAGCAAAATGAAGGAAGCGAATTCCAAAGAACTGATGGTCGAGGAAAAAAACTAGACGAATTAGAGTTTTTGGAGCTCTCAAGAACAGCCACAGAAAAAGGATGAGACTTAACTGAATGACCAGTAACACGAGAATGAATTTTAGTAGATGATACAAGAGGTGCTAGCTTTTTAAGAGCAATGCCCATTATAGATTTGGAAAAAAGAGAAAGTGAAACAGCATTACAACGATGTGATAATGGTGGGAGGTTGGCTGCAAGAGCAGGTCCAACTATGTTTACAATGCGTTTTTGCACCTTGTCTAAAAGAGAAAGGGCATTATTAAAAGATCTGTCCCAGGTATGGCAACAGTATTCCATACAAGGCCAGATTTGAGATTTATAGAGAGAATAGAATCCGAAGGAAGAAAGTGTTGAGCTTGATAAAGAGATGCAACCTTAGCAGATGCTAATTTTGCAACTGATTTTATTTATGGTTTCCAAGAAAGATTGAAAGTAAGAGTAAATCCTAAAAAATGAAGAGTAGATGACTCATCGAGCCAAACTTTATCAAAAGCTTTTGAAATGTCAAGAGCGATGGCCTTACCCTCTCCACTTTTATCTAATGCACGATAAAACCTATCGGTTATTACTGTAAGCTAGTCAGCTGAAGAAGGAGAAGATCAAAATCCATATTGATGGTCAGAAAGTAAGTTATTAGATTCAAGATTAGAAATTAAGTGTTTCTTAATTAAAGATTCAAAAACCTAGCTTATCATAGGAAGAAGACTAATGGGACGGTAGTTAGACAAATCAGATTGCTCTCCAGAATTATTGAAGATAGGGATAACAGATGCCGCTTTCCAGCGGGATGGAAAACAAGACTCTGATAAGCACTTGTTGAATAGTTTTAAGAGTATAGACGACAGCTCCGGAGAACACTTCTGAAAGACAATAACAAGTATGTTGTTCGGGCCACAAGCTGTAGAAGAGTCTAAGCAGGAAAATACTTTAGATACAGAAGCTGGAGTGATACGAATTTCAATCGATGGATCAACCTTTTTGTTGGCTATATTAGGTAGAACGCAACTAGTGGAATCAAGAGATGATATTGATGAAAAGTTCTTTGCAAACAATTCAGCTTTGTCTTTAGGTGAGGTGACAAAGTCTAAACCATACAGGAGAGGTGGAAATACAGATTTGCCCTTATTATTGATACTATTAGAGATTCTCCAGAAGTCACGATAGCCTAATTTTTGAGATGAGATACAAAATTTCATGACCTGAGAATAGTGGACTTTGGCGTTAGACAAAACCTTTTCACAATGGTTTCTTGCAGTAATAAACAGACGTCTGTTTTCTGGAGAGTTGTTTTGCTGATAGATATGGAAGTAATGGTTTCGATTGGCAATCGCAGCAGCACAGTGTGAGAAAAACCATGGAGGAGAGTGAGGCTTAACCTGGAATCGTCGAGAGGGAATAAAAGATTCCATGCCAACCTGAATCCACAAAGCTATGTAAGAAGCATATTTGTCGACAGGAAGACGAAAGATTTTTACCCAAGAGCCCTCACGAAGAAAATCACGACAGAATGCCAGTCAGCGTTATGGTAGTTGTAAGAGACACGATGATAGCGATATTCAGATGATGAAGAAGAATGAGATATTAGTTTTAGAGAGATCAAACTGTGATCAGAAGCACCTAAGGATGAATGTGGAGAAACTGAGCACTGACTAGGATCAGAAACAAGACATAAGTCGAGTAGAGAAGGTAAATGATTCGGATTGTCAGGAAAGCGAGTTGGAAAGTTGACTATTTGAGTTAGGGATTGAGAAAGGCAAAAGTTGTAGTCTTTAATGCCTGCAGAGTCACTGACACTAGAGCCAAGTCATTCAGTGTGATGAGCATTAAAGTCACCGACAACAATAATATTAGCTGATGGATAAAGAGAGAGGACTTGGTCAATATGATCAGAAATAACATCAAAAAGAGTTCAGTGTTGAGATGAAGGAGAGCAATATAGAACAAGGCAAAAGGTAATAGAGTGAATTGTTTCCAAACAAAAGCACATAAAAGCATAGTCTGTGGATTCAAACCCAGTTTCTTGACAAATGGGTGAGTTCTTACGAATGTAAATGCCATGCCAAGCATGTGACTATTAGAGTCTGTACGAATTAAAGGGAGATAAACATCAACACTAAGATCACAATATGAAACAGCTGAACTCAAATTAGTCTTAAAAAGAGCAAGTAGGTCTGGTAAACTTTGCAAGAGATAAGACTCAACAGAAGAAAAGTTACTCCAAAGACCACGAATATTAGTGAATGATAGGTTTAGAGAACTTGGTGATGACATGGTTTTTTGTGTTTTGATGTTTTTGGTACTTTATTTCTTATTGAAATTTATTAAAGAACTTGACTCAAAGCAAAGATGGTATTCAGTACACTGTTTAATAGCCCAAGTAATTGCCTCATTACTATTAATAAACCCAAGCTATAACAAAGAGCTCCAAATGTGGCCTCAACAATGCACACCAAAAGAACGAACAGGGACACCATCCATGCGCAACATGGCACTTTTAATACTTTGATATTTTTCAGCTGTTGATGGAGTCAGCCTCTCTGAGAGCTACCACAGAATTTGGGAAACCTGACTACCAGCCGGCCTCAGAATCATAAAATTGAGTTTTAGAGCTGTACCCTCATTAGGAGATAATAGAATGAGCTGCCTAGTCATAAAAACAGAGACACAAGCAGAACCCCTGCATTGAGTCAAGAAGATCTAGCATTCAACATCCTAAACTGTAAACAATGTACTAAAAATACATCTGCGTCAGCCTAATAGATGAAGAAGGGGTGCGAGGCTGGTCAACAGATAAAATTTGTTTACCCCTTAAGTCTTTGTCAAGGAGGCCTTCTACAAGACAGTAGCCGGATTTGGCATCTCCTAGCCTTTGTCTAAAAATGCGTATCCTACAAGGTAGCAGGACGTGAAGCAGATTGTACTGGGTTACATGTTACCAGTAGCAGGATAACCTGACCTGACATAGATACATCAACAAAGTTGTTATTCTTATTATATACCTATTTTTAGTATTATAATTGTAAAGGAAAACAAATATCTTATTGCTAATGTTGTTGTTCTTGCTTTTTATGTTGATAATTATTTTTTACCATGTCTTGCTAGCTTTAGGGCTGACGACACGGGTTTCAATTGTGTGTGTGTGTATGTGTGTGTGTGTGTGTGTGTGTGTGTGTGTGTGTGTGTGTGTGTGTGTGTGTGTGTGTGTGTGTGTGTGTGTGTGTGTGTGTGTGTGTGTGTTTAAGTGTGTGTGGGAGGAGGGGGAGTGGAGGTAAAGGTTGGGGTGGAGGTGAAGGAGGGGGAGGTTGCGTGGGCACAATTGTCAATTTCTAAAAAAAGTTTCTATATCTCTATCTGAAATATATATTTTGAAATTTCTATCTAAAAAAAGAAGATATTTTGGGCTTTGGCTGTGAGTTTACATTGTATCTAAATTTGTATATGTATTTGTATCTAACCTGACTAAATGGGTTTTCGATAACCGTGTATTTACGCATTCGAAAACCGTGTATTTACTAAATTTTCCACTAAATCAAAACAATTTAAAGGGCATAACAGAGCTAAAAGAAAAAACAAGACAAAAAATGAAATCTTTTCTTATATCTTTTTTTTA
>NC_088934.1:47202500-47205000 GCF_038396675.1 Hydra vulgaris | reverse complement strand
ATATATGTTAATAGTCAGTAATCAGTATTTTGTCCATTTCTTTCTATGCATTGGGTAATTCTCCTTGGCAGGCTTTCTACTAGGCGAAAACACTCTTCTTGCGTAATGGCAGCCCACTCCTGTTCAACACGTCTGATCAACTATTCACGATTACGAGGTCGAGGATTGTGTAAAACACTGTCCTGGAGTCTTGAACAAATATGTTCGATGACATTTAAGTCGGGCGAGTTGCCAGGCCAGTCGGTCCACACTGCTGGAAAGTCTCTGTTGATCACATTCATTGTTGCTCTTGCCGTGTGGCAAGTTGCTCCATCTTGCATCAGAATGACTTTATTTCCCACAGGAAAGATGGTCTTATCATCAGCTGCACGTTTGTACACAGGTAGAATAATATCACGGTAATATTTTCCATCAACAGTTTTATTTTGCTCAACAACAACCAGATCAGTTTTGCCATATCGAGAAATGCCGCCGGCTATCATAATCTTGAGACCGAATTTCGGACTTCGAACATAAGGTATTGACTTTGGTGTTCCTGTACGTACTCTTTGATTTTGACGGTTTGGAGCCGGATATAATTCAATTGGACTCTCATCAGTCCACAATACGTGAGCTCGTTTCACTTTACCATCCGGTGAGTCATCTGCGAATCCCTCTTCTTGCAAACGAGTACAAAAATTTACGCGATCAGTGATGTTTTTCTGCGACAACATGGGTTTCACTTTCTGTTTATAGGCATGCTTTCCCCATGTGGTCTTGCGCAAGTATTTACTGATAGCACTGTGTGAAATTGTTTTTTCTCTTTCTTTGTAACTGTCTGAAAAATTCAGTTTCTTAGCTACAGTTCTCGTTCCAACTCCGACTTTGTCTTTGACCCACTTTCTGACCTTGTCCTTGGTTCTTGGTGAAAACTTTGTTGGCTTTCCAGGTTGCTGAGCATCTGTGACGTCACCCTCTTGTTTTCTTGCCCACTTCCTTACAGTATTTCGAGAAACTTTACACTGTCTATTGGTTTCTTTAATGCTTAATCCTTGACTACATAAAACTTGAATTCGGTGACGAAGTAACTGTTTATCAGAACTCATTTTCAGAGTAAATTGCTAAAAAACACATGTTATATAATACATGTTAGTAACATATACATATAATACATATAAATACACACAGAGTAATTAATGTAAATCATAAACAGACACCAAGTATCACTGATATAAATAAGGCAAATAAAAATAATGCTGATTATTTCTTGTAGCCAAAATGCTAAACATTAAAAAAGTGTAAACTTAATTTCTGACCCCGGTTTCGAAGAGTAGTAATACGTCATAAACAGTGAAGAAAAAATGTGTTATTAATTGCAAACTAAGATCACATATTAAGGAGTAATAAGGACAATTTACTTAAAAATCGTGCTAAAACTATAGTCATAATGCCAAAGGCCGTGGAAGACAAGGAGAATGAAAATATCATTTTTATCTATGTTGACAAAATGGCTCCCATAAACATTTTCTGAGGTCATATCCTATCTGAAGTGAGCGTTTTACGTGCAGAAAGTATAGTTACACCAAAATACATACTATAGCATTTTTCGGGCTAAAGTAGCATTTAAGAGAGCAACTCAAAATCTTGTGTTTGTAACATGTGGGGGGTCAGAAATTAAGTATACACCCTGTATATATATATATATATATATATAGAACTCTTATATGTTGTCCAAAAGTTTTTTCCATATTTTGTTGACAAAAAGTAAAAATTAAAATGCAAGACCGGAATTTTTTTTTTATTAATTGATAGACTGCCTGCCCCAACCAAACCCTCAGTCGATGTAGCAGCACTCCCTTGCGGGTCAGGCTATTTATCAGTCAATGTAGCAGCACTCCCTTGCGAGTCAGGCTATAAGATTGTCGATGTAGCAACACTCCATGCATGATTTACAGTAAAAAAAATAAAAATAAAAACATTTTATTAAAAAAAATAAAAATAAAAACATTGTTTATATTGTTAAAAACATTCAGAATGTTTTTAAAAACATTAATTTTCAATTAAATTTGCATTTTTGTGGTTTTTTTAAAAAACGATTATTTTGTAATTAAATTAATGGTTTTGACTTTCGTCCAACACGCAAACGTTGGATGAAAGTCAAAAGTAATTAAAAGTGACGTATGTGTTAGCGTAAAAAGTATTTTTTTCCTTCCGTGCTTCCCAAATGCAACAAACTATATATATATATATATATATATATATATATATATATATATATATATATATATATATATATATATATATATATATATATATATATATATATATATATATAAATATTTATATATATATATATATATAGATAGATAGATAGAGCTCTCAGATTCGGATCGGCATTTGGCAATGTCGAAATCATTTTAATGTTTTATGGTAAGAACTTTGTATAAATTTTTTTTTGCCGACCGACCAGATTCTAACCTATAAAAGATTGAGATTGAATTATTGCTGACCTCATTTTTTT
>NC_088934.1:47185000-47200000 GCF_038396675.1 Hydra vulgaris | reverse complement strand
AAATTTACTACATTTGTGTATTAAAGTATGTTAATATATAAAATAACTTATGACAAAAAACAATGTATAACATAAAATAATGTACAGAAATAGCATTTGTGAGGGCATTAGTACATAAAATAACTGAGGGTTTAAGTTTGTGCAATTCAGCATGTACATTAATGCATCAAAAATATTAGTAAAAAATGTTTGCTCCTCTATCTTCTTTTTCTTTTTATTCTTCATTTCATCTTTTTATAAAAACATAAGATTAGCACTTTAAGTTAAACTTTTGAACCTTTGTATATATATATTTTTTTATATAATCTTTTTCTTATAACTACTTCTACTTTTAAATATATACTTTAACTTTTAAGTTAAAGTATATTCGTTTAATAATAGAATAATCACATGTGGAACAGAAAATAGCAAGTTTTATTTGGTGATTAAATAAGTTTTAATTTCTCTGTTAATGTAACATTTTTTCAGTGTTTTTTTTTTTTTTTTTGTATATTTGTTTTTGTATTTTTTTGTATACACATACATTTATAAAGAACATTACAAAGTTATGGTATCCTACTATGTATCATAGACATCCACTTTAGAACACCTACTTAGGCATCTACATTTAAATGTCATTTGGCATGCATGCAAATACTTTATTTACTTGTTTTGAGTGCTTGCCAACAAAAGAGGGCATTTTAAAAATAGTTTTAAATGATTTTTTGTTCATTAAATATTTGAAATTATATATTTGTAGTGTGTGTTTTTATGCTTATGAATCTCTGAAGTTTATGACCTGATTACTCATGGTTTGTTAATAGTTAAGTCTAAAGCATTTGAGTTTTTTTATGAAAAATTAAACTTTTACTATTATGCTTAAGTTATTAAAATCGAAGGAACTATGATCATTATTTTCTTAATGATCATTATTTTCCTAATGATCATTATTTTCCTAAAGTGTTTTATTGGTATAATTGTGATAAAGATCAATCTTTGGAATTTTTGGAGTCTTTTCAACATTTTTATAAATCTTTTTTTATAAATAATCTTTTAAGACTCAAAGCTTCTTAAGCCCTTCACAGCATCTGTAGGAGATTTGACTTGCCTTTGTATGAAATGCTAAAGTTTACACACTTTAGCATTTTCATACAAATTTTGTTTATTATTATTACAGGCCTTGTCATTTTTACAATAATTATGTTTGATTATTTTTTGTGCTATATTTATATACAATTATATATATATATATATATATATATATATATATATATATATATATATATATATATATATATATATATATATATATATATATATATATATATACATACATGAATTCCATGAATAACATGAATTCCATATATATATTTATATGGAATTCATGTTAATATGTGTTGTTTGTACAGTTTAATGTGTTGATCTTTATTTTTTTAACTACTTTAAAATTATAAACTTTAAATAAAGTTTAAAAAAAATAAACCAAACAGAGACTTTACCCAGTTTCTACCCAGGCCTTTTAGCATATGGCATAATGAATTAATAGGGAAAACACTGTTTTCCAAGGGTGATGAACTGTGATAATGAAAATCTAAATATAATTAAATTTTTTTAAATTGCCCACACCATTACTAGTCCAATTATGGGACTAGTGGTGGTGTGGGCAATTTGACTCTGGCCAGCTATTTTTTTGTGTAGCTGTACCAATAAAATAAAGTTCTCCAAAGAAAAATACAAATTAAAATTTTTATATCAGTTTGTATCACTAAAAAGTAGTATTGGATGCACTACTATATTGAGATACTGATGGTTTTGCATTAATTTGTAATGAAGATGGCTTCCCAATTTTTTTAAACATTGGTGATTGGTTAGAATTGGAAAAAAAAGCGCAATTAGCATCAAGGAGGAAACACAGTCATGACACTGAATACCCATGACTTTAACCTTTATTACCCTTTTTTAAGTCTAAAATTTTGTACAAAAATAAACATCGTTTAACAAAACATTTTTTAGCAACTTTACTTAAAATGGTGGCAGATTATGAAATTTAGATTTCCTATTTATAAATTTGAATATTCAGTTTCAAGTTGGAAAATGGCTTAGCATGTGATGAATTTGTTTCAGAATGAAAACAAAAAAAGTAATACCATTCTAGAATAGTGTTATTTGCTATCATTTATGAAGTTTGATTAATCTAGTTTGTATCTTCACTTTTGCTTTCTTAATAGTAACCTTAACATCTTAGTAACTATAGTAACCTTAACATCTTAGTAACTTTAGCTAACATTATCCATATTCTTTAAATATTCTTGTAAATAAAAGTTTGTAGCATCATCCTAGAAGTGTAATATTCAATTTTTCTTTCTTCAATAGATTTAGATTATTCACCTCCCCAAGGCCCGAGGGGGCAACTACAGTCGAGGAGGCTACTCATTTTTTTGTGTTTTTTGTTTTTTAGTTGTTATTCGCGGTGCAACACTCTCTCAACTCTCTAACTCCGAAACACGAACCTTGCCGAGCAAGGCCGCTGCGCGGAGAAACTAAGTTGAGCGCGGTACTTCCAGGGACGTGGTGGGAGTCAAACTCCGAACCTCTCGCTTACAAACCGAGCGCTCTTACCACTACACCACTACCGCATGTAACTTCATGCACAGACATTAAAAATCATGCACAGACATCAAAAACACTATTTTTAGTATCTGTGTGTGAAACAAATTCTGTAGATGAGAATAAGTATTGCAAAAAAAAAATAAAAAATAAACTATGAACAGATGATATGAACAGATACTATGAACAGATGATATGAACAGATACTATGAACAGATACTATGAACAGATGATATGAACAGATACTATGAACAGATGATATGAACAGATACTATGAACAGATGATATGAACAGATACTATGAACAGATGATATGAACAGATACTATGAACAGATGATATGAACAGATACTATGAACAGATGATATTCAGAGAGAAAAAAGATAAAAACTAAGAAGAAAAACATATTCACAAGTCAACAAAAGTTATAGTATTTTAGTTATAGCGTTTAGTTGTATTGCTAAAAATACAAAATGCACTAAAATCAGGATAAAAACCATTAATACAAACTAAAAACAATACAAAATAAAAAATATATATAAGTGAGGAAAATAAGATGGGAATATGGAAATAATGGAAATATGGAAATATGGAAATTAGAAAGATCAAATCAATTGAGATTTAATATTAATATGTAAGTAAGATCAAATATTCTAACATAGTGTATGTGATTTATCCTATGGTATATGATTGTGTTATTGTTGTGTTTTGAAGAATTTATTCCTAGTCTCTCTCTTTCTCTTTATCTCTCTCTCTCTTTTTATATATATATACATATATATATATACATACATATATATATATATATATATATATATATATATATATATATATATATATATATATATATACACACATATATAATATATATGTTATTATATATATACATATATATATACATATATATATATATACATATATATATATATATATATATATATATATATATATATATATATATATATATATATATATATATATATATATATATATTTATATATATCTATATATATATGTGTATGTATATATATATATATGTATATGTATATATACATATATATGTATATAGCAGTAATGAGTGAAAGTGCAAAAGTAACCAATAAAAATGAAATCTATATGATAATGCTAATGTTAACTAAGAAAAATAAAAAACTATGCAAAAATTACAAAGGGGTCTAAGAAGTTAAAACCAAACATTGTTATGAACAAATAAAGTATGAGACTTATATGGTGTTAAAATATTAAAGTAAAATAATTTTCTTTATTTAAATTAGAGCTGTGCTTTCTGCTGACAAAATGGAAGAGTGGTATCCAGGGTGTAAGTCAATTTATACTTAATATAAATTTATTGTCTACTTAAGAAAGCACTTGTATCTATTTAATTATAGGCTAGTCAGCGCCGTGCTGTAACTTTTGGGGGCCCTGTGCAGAAACTAAAAAAAAAAATTTTTTCTTTTAATTCGTAGTAATTTATGGTATTGGAGAAGTTTTTCTAATTTATTTAATAGGGGGCCCAGTGCGATTGCACTTGTTGCACTTGCGATAGTACGGCGCTGAGGCTAGTCTGTAATTATGCTAAAACCTACATTCAAGCTCGGGCAGAAAAGTTGTGTTTCTATTTCTGACGTGATTGATGGATAAAAAAACTAGGATATTGTTTTATGCATTTTTTATGCATTTTTTATATGTTTTGATCAATTATTATCTTTATTACTTATTACAATTATAAAGCATAATTTTTTTTAAATTATTATTAATACCTCTTATACCAAAATTAGAAAAAAAAGTTCAGATAATAAAATTTATACTATACCTAGTGTGAAAAAAAAACATTAAAATATTTTTTTAGTGAAAATTAATTATAAAATTATAATATAAAGTATAAGTATTAAGTATAAAATAAAGTATAAATGATGATCTTTTTTTGTTTGTTTGTTTGTTTTGTTCGTTTTAAGATATTTTTTCAGAAGTTTAACTTTTTTCTTTATGTGTACTGTGTTTGTAAAAAAGTTTCACATTTTTGAGAGAATAGCGTCAAAAAAAACTTTACCTTCTAAGATGGAAAAGATTCTAATTCAAACCATTTCTGAAATAATTCAGCTTGCTGAAAATAGTTTTGGTTAAAGGAAATAGTCACGTTGCCATAAAAATAAATGAAATAAACATTAGGCACCTCAAAACCATGTTTGATCACCGTAATGAAGTTTCCTAAAGGCTACTTGCAAGTTTAGATTTAACGCAGCCTTGATTAATCACTTATTAAATAAAAAGACATCATCAGTTGCTGCAAAAAAAGACACCAATGTGAAGTTAGGACAAAAGATATAAAGATGCAAAAGAAAATCAAAAGATGTAAAGATGCCTGTGTAAAAACTTTGTGCATCATTGATGTCTTATTTCACTATTTTTTATTATTTCATTCATTATTCTTTAGGATAATGAATGAAATAATAAAAAATACTCATTTCATTATTTTTTAGGAGAAACTAAGTTGAGCGCTGTACTTCCAGGGATGTGGTGGGAGTTCGACTCAATACTCTAGTTCAATCAATACTCTAGCTAAACATGTTTCATATCTTCATTGGCTTAACGCATGTTTCATCATCTTCATTGGCTTCATCTCATTATGCTAAAACATTGGCATCATTCTTTAAAGGGAATTCTGTAAATTATGTGGCTAAAGTTCATAACCTGTCAAACATCTCAGAATGTTACCAATTGATGATTTTTGGAGAATTCTAAAAAAAATGGTCTATGCAGGAAACTGGCAAGCAAAAAATTAGAAACAATTTTGTATTAGGGTAAATAGCTGCATCAAAAGTTCATCAACCTTGCAAAAGATCTCACTGAATCAACTTATCCTCAAATTTAATTGGAATGATTAGATATATTAGACTGATAGATAAAATTTAAGAAAAATACAGGAATAAATAACCTATATAATTATATTTCTGGTTGCTTAAAAACTTAAGCAGCTGATATTTTTCACAGATTTTTATTGAACGTTATAAAGCAAAAATTGAAATATAAAATCTGTAGTTAAATTTTCAAAATGTTTAAAGTATAGAAAGTATAAATATAAAATATGTAATGTACTTTTATTTTCAAAATGTATTTTCCATTTTAATGGCTCACTCTGTGCATCTCAGAAAAAATTACACCAGTGTCAAAATGTTACTAAGTGTCTTGAAATATGATGACAGGGGCTATTCTAGGAAAATAATTTGGGCGGCAATACCCTCCCCCCCCTCCCCAAAGAAAAAAAAGGTCCTCAAATGTTAATTTGGGCAGCGCCCAAATACAGTTGACGTTGTCAAAAATGGTCTAGAATAGCCCCTAAATGATAAATGGGAAGTCATCAGAAACTTAAATTATGTCATATCTCACAGTTTTTATGTTGACTTCATAAAATTTTCTTGCTTCCTTTGCCTTTGGGTCAGCAGTGACACTAAGTATCACAAAAATAGCTAGCCACAGTTTTTTGTGGGCAAGAGCAATTAGAACAGTTTTGTTGCAGTTTTTAATGTTATTCTGGGTAATCACAAGGTTGAAAACTATGTTCAGATTCTCATAAAGAGTTATGCTTGAATGGGATGCAGAATGTCACTCAAAGGTCATTTCTTTGACCCTCATTTTGATAAATTCAAGGAGAACATTAGTGCTTAGTCAGAGAAGCAAGACAATTTCTTTCATTCAGATATACCGGACTTTGAACATTGTTATAAAGGACAGTGTAGCAACATGACAGAAACTAGATTTAGGGGTTACTTTGTGAAAGTGATTTACAGTACACTCACCGAAAAAAGAAGTCATTACTTTTTGAGTGATTTATTATTGTTTTTGTCTATTCAATATGCAGTTGTTGTTTCTTATAAAGTATAATTTTTTTTTGTTGTCTCAATAAAAATAAATTTTTTTAATGCTGTGGTCATAAAATTAAAGTTTGTGGTCCACAGTCACATTTTGAATCCAAGTCCAATAATTGTGTTACATAGTATTATTTAAAACCTTGTGCATAATTTTCTCAAAAAAATAGTATTTTTAAAATAATGATGATGATGTTGATGATGATGATGATGATGATGATGATGATGATGATGATGATGATGATGATGATGATGATGATGATGATGATGATGATGATGATGATGATGATGATGATGATGATGATGATGATGATGATGATGATGATGATGATGATGATGATGATGATGATGATGATGATGATGATGATGATGATGATGATAATGATATATAGATATTAGGTTATGATGATGATGATATAATTATATTTTTTATAACTTAATTTGTTGATTTGTTAGTATCAAGCAATCCGTTGTCTGAAAATTTCCATCCTGCCAGATTTTTGTTGGAAAGACACCTTGACACAAGGTTTATAATTTTGTTTAATTATTTTTTTTAATTTTCAAAAACAAGTCTAATTTTGCAATGGGTAGTGCTTTTTTGTTATTATAACAAGATTGTTTATAATAATATGAATGTATACCCCCCACACACACACACACATACACGTACACACACACATGCATGCTTTTTTTCTTTTTAAAATGTTCTTGTTAATTAAAGGGATCCCCAAGTGCTGGGATAAGTTGTGTTTATTTTATAATTAAATATTAAAAAATAAGTTTTAAATTGATTAAACTAATAAAAAATTATTTATTAAGATATTAACAAAAAAACATATAAGCTGTTTTGTTTGTTTTTTCTTGTTTCCATTTTTTAGCCTGATATTTTACTTATGGTTATGCACTCCTCGTGGTTCTTGAGATATTCAAGTTTCAATTTTGCTATTTTATGCCTACATTTTTTAATGCATATTTTTTATTCATTATTTTTAACAGTCTTCTACATGGCAAGTTTTAAAATTTTATTAGATCATCATAGCTACATTGTGAGTTAAATGATAAATTATATAGTTTTGATATATTTTGACTGTCAAATGATGATGTCATCTAAATTTATTTGGCCTTTTAAAAATTTAAACCACTTTTAAGGCAAAAGTTAATATTACATTTTATCTTTTTAAAATATAGTCTTTCATGCGAAGCTTATATAAATGTTGAGTCAGCATAAAATTTGTTTACTAATTTGTTTATAATAAAATCAACTGTATCTTATTTTTAAGATATTTTTGCTTTTTTAAAGTCTTTCTGAGGTTAATCATGAATTAAAATAATATTTTTTTAAAGTTTTATTACTTATATCAAAACTTCTAGATAACCATAAAATATGTCATATAATGGGTGTGGGGGTGGAAAAGGTATGAAAGATGAGTTGTTGTTTTTTCAACAATACTATCTACCTAAATTTAACTTATAAAATTTTTTTTGGAGGCATTATCATGATTCCTCATGATTTTGGAGTTAGTCTTAATATTTTTATTTTGGCTGAGTAAGGTTAAGTGGGTATTCAGCTGAGTAATGTAAAGTGACACACTCATTCTAATGTGTCAAGCATTGAGACATTAGAAAATAATTTTTTTTTCTGTTGTGACAAACTAAATTTTGTATGCAATATTTCTATGTGTTTAACAAAGATATTGCTGCCATAAACTGATGAAGAATTTAATTAGTTAAAATTGAATATAAGTATTATCATAGATATTATTAATAGATAATTAATTTTGTTGTCGGGATTCAACAGTCAATCTTACCCCCACATCACACTTGGCAACAATCACATATGGGTAAATTTTGACAGACCCACCGGTAAACTGACAGTCCCTTGGGGTAACTTAAATATTCCAGTCAATGTTACCCCAAAACCAAAATGTGCGTTTAAAAAAAAAGCTACTAAAAAATCATTTTAAATGGCATTTAAAAATAACATAAAAATACATGTAAGATATTATTATAGTATGGTTTTACTTACCTTTTAAACTAACCACTTCAACACGGACTTAATGGACATCGTATTCTTACTTTTTGCTATAATCTTACTCCATCAAATAAAATTGTCAATCATGCGCTAAAAAACCTATGTATCATAAAGGGAACTACAGTAATATAAACAATTACTTTGATTCAATCAATTGGGATAAGCTCTTTGAAAACCTTAATGCAGATGAGTGTTACAATAAATGGTTACAACATTATGATATGGCATGTACTCTATATATCCCGCAATCAAATATGAATAAAATCAAAAGAGCACCTTGGCTTAATAAGAAATTAGCAGCATTGATAAAGTTGAAAATAAAACTATTGATCAAATGCAGGAATTCCAATGTTAGAGACCTAAGGGAATTAAGGGAATACAAAAATATCAATAAAGTCACAAAAAGAACTGTAAAATCAACAATCCGAGAATATGATTATGAAATTGTTCATAAAGCCAATGAAAGTCCTAAATTGATATACCAATATATAAACAGTAAAACTAAAATCAATCAGAAATAAGTGCTCTGGAAATGGAAGATGGAACAATATCGATAATTGAATCGGATATTACTAAAGTACTGAATAATTTTTTTCATTCAGTTTTTCAAATGGAAAATGACAATGTACCAACGTTTGATAAAACATTACCTAAACCAAGTGCAAATTCGGATATAAATATTGACACCGTTATTAAAGAGTTAAGTAAATTGAATGTTTATAAATCTACTGGAAAGGACAAAGTGCACTCAAGAGTTTTAAAGGAATGTTTTAATAGCATTTCAACTCCATTGTCAGTTATTTTTAATCGATCCAACTCAAGTGGCATAATTCCGAGATTATGGCAGTGTACAAATATTATCCCTATATTTAAAAAAGGTGACAAATTGAAAGCAACAATCTATCATCGTGTTTCATTAACGTCTGTCATATGCAAAGTACTGAAGAGTATAATAGGAGACGCTTTGATGGAATATCTTTTTGAAAATAAATTAATATCTGATTTGCAGCATGGCTTTGTCTGTAGTAAAAACTGTTTCACAAATTTACTAGAGTCTTTAGATTTAATTACACAGTCCCTGGAATGTGGTTTTTCAATTGATATAGCTTTTTTGGACTTCTCCAAAGCATTGGAGGGAATAAGTGGAGTGCCACAGGGCTCAGTAATAGGTCCACTATTATTTGTTATCTATATTCATGATATATCACAAGAAATAAAAAATTGCTGTAAGTTGTATGCTGACGATACAAAAATTATTTCGGTGATTACAAATATGAACGATAACTATGCAATACAAGGGGATTTATTGAACTTTTGTAAATGGAGTAAAAAATGGTTATTACACTTTAACAACGAAAAATGAAAAATTATGCATATAGGGAAAAAAAAACCTCGCTATAATTATTATATGAGCCAACCAACGAGCAATGAAAATCATTACACAATGATAAAAACATCTTTGGAACAAGAAATAGGGGTCCTAATATGTAATGATATAAAATGGAAAAATCATATAGATATGATTGCAGGAAAAGCAAATAGAATACTTGGTCATATAAAATATTGTTTTATATACTTAGATAAAAACCCCACTTGGAATTTGCTTCACCAATTTGGAATCCTTATTATAAAAAAGATATCAATAAAATAGAACAAGTACAACAAAGAGCAACAAGAATGAGATGTTCAAAAGGTTTAAAATATGAGGAGTGATTGAAAGAATTTGGATTGATGTCATTAGAAAAACGAAGAGAACGGAGCGATATAATAGAATATTATAAAATTAAAAATGACATTCATAAAGTAAATTGGAAATATCCTCCAATAAACGACTTATATCCAAAATTAAGAGGTCATAATCAACGTTTGCACAAACAAAATGTTTGTATTTCCGAAGCAAGAACGCATTACTTTACTAATAGGATTCTTAATAAATGGAACAGTCTAACCTATGATGTTGTTAACACTGTTAATTTAAATACTTTTAAAAATAAATTCGAGGAACATGAGAAGGGCAATTCTAAATAAAAATTGGATTGTTATTATTTTGTTACATCACAGATTTCATTAGTATTTTTCATTTTACTGTTAAAGTCAACTATGCAACAATCATGCAACTACAGTTGATTGATAATAATGTTAACTGTACATATTTTCATATGAACAGTTAACATTATTATTATTATTAAAGTTTTTTACCAATAATTAAAATAATGAGTAAGTTTTAATTATGGCTGCCATATTGAATTGTTATTTATATGTACTATTATGCGAATGAAAATAGTTATATTTTTTCATTTGACAGATGGCTGTAGCATAGGTTAAAAAAATTTGAACATATAGTCAACCAGTGAACAATAAAAACATTGAACTTATCACATGTTAATGTTACCCACCTGCCAATGTTACCACATGTTACTTTATGTCACAATTGTTAAATTGTATTTTAGTTCATTCAAAAATGCATATAGATTTTAAATTTTTTATTTGTTTAAGTTAATTATTTACAAAATGTTGTAAATGTAGTCATAGGATTAATACCATTCAGTTTCTTTTTGTTTTCAGCTTCAGTTACTTTGTTTGTTATTGCTTTAGTAATTTGACCAAATTTTTTTGCAGCTTTTTATTGTTAGAGTTGGTCATTTAAGCTTAATAGGCTTAATAATTATTGTTAGAGTTGGTCATTTAAGCTTAATAGGCTTAATAATTATTGTTAGAGTTGGTCATTTAAGCTTAATAGGCTTAATAATTATTGTTAGAGTTGGTCATTTAAGCTTAATAGGCTCAATAATTATTGTTAGAGTTGGTCATTTAAGCTTAATAGGCTTAATAATTATTGTTAGAGTTGGTCATTTAAGCTTAATAGGCTTAATAATTATTGTTAGAGTTGGTCATTTAAGCTTAATAGGCACTTAAGGATTTCATTTAAGCTTAATAGGCACTTAAGGATTTCATTAAAAAATGAATTCTTGTTTAAACATAATCTAACTATAGTCTATAGTAGTATCATATCATCCATGCACAAAATGTCACATTTCTTAAATAAGAAACAATCACTTTTAAAGATTAATACCATTTTAATATCTATTTAATATTCACCAGTAAACACAAAACATGTTTAGTATGTGTTAAAAGTATTCACCAGTAAACAAAAGACATGTTTAACATGTGTGAAAAATATTCCCCAATAAACAAAAGACATGTTTAACATGTATAAAAAATATTCGCTCAAGTAAAATAGTAAACACAAGACATGTGTAAAATATGTTTAATTACACGTTCACATGTTACTTTTACACGTTTTTTAGACATCTAAAGCACGTCTTTTGTTTACTGGTGAATATTAGTTTCAGCATATACAATTTTTTCATAAAAAGATTTATTTTATCTTTTTATAAAGCATTTTTCTTATTACTTCTTTAAAATATTAGGGTTTATGAATCTAGTTTAAAATTGCATAAAATGTGCTTTTTGCTTTATTTTTCTTTTATGTTTTTTAAATAGATTTCTGGGTTTTTAAAATTTTTGTTTAAAAATGCCATTCCAAAAAAAAACTAGTTTATAAAAAATTATTGATACACTTCATTTGTTTGTATCATATATTGCTTTCTCTTGTAAATGATATATATATATATATATATATATATATATATATATATATATATATATATATATATATATATATATATATATATATATATATATATATATATATATATATATAAGCATATTGTGTGTTTAGCTAAACAATATAATATACTGAAATAGGTAGCTTCGAGGGCTTTAGTGCATACATCTAGGTAGAACTTACAAGGAAATGCTGCTACATAGACTAAGGGTATTGGGTTAAGGCAGCAATTTATTTATTTATTTTTTTCTTCTTTATTTTCCATTAAAAAATCCTTCTGGATTTAAGTCAAAAAACAAGGTCAACAACTGTGTATCTATATATTTATAATTACATTATATAACTGTATATCTGTATATATATGACTATGAATAAATAAGTTTATTTATTTATTAAAGCGAACAATTGACTTCAAAGAGATATCACAAAAAAAATTTTATTATCTAAAATTAAGGTATAGTTACTTTTTTCATGAATTTTAAGTTAGTATTTATTTATTCTTTGTGAATTAGGTTTTATGTTGATTCTTCTATGTATAAGACTGTCTATGTACCAAACATCAGGTTGTTACTCCATTTCTTTCATTAATATTGCTATTTAATGACAACAAATTATGCTTCAAAAAATGCTGAGTTGTCATGAATCAACAGTAGTGAAACATTTCAAGAACCATGAGGGTACTCTAACTTTTAGGTTTTTCCTAAGCTCTTTAACATATAAAAGTAAATATAAAACACTTTTACATATGAGATAACAAAATCCAAAACACAGGGTGGCATTTTTAAGTTTTTTGTGCTAATTTGACATGAATGTCCTATTGGTTTCAAAACCAATAGGACATTTATGCATTCCAAAATTGGTTGCATATTTTTTTTTAATTTTAGTTTTGAAGCTCTCAAAAGTGGATACTATCATTTACAATCTAAAGATACGCGCACTAGTGTTGGTCCTTCTTCATTTGTTCGTGGAAATTTAACAACTATCCTTGAAGCTTTACAGACATTAGTTGGCAAGTCAATTGTTTTTTACACATGATTTGTAGAAGAAAAAAAATGTTATGAAACTGTTTACTTTGTTTTTCTTTGAAAAAGATTTGTGCTGCAAAGTTTAGTGCTTAAAAAAAAAGATTTCCAAGGCTTAAATTCCTGTTTTAAAGTATAAAGACTTTTATATTTAGTTTTTTTTTCAGTCTAGTTTAATAGTTTCTCAGCATTTTTGAAGCTTCTGGATAACAGAGACCAGGATTAATTTGTAATACAAAACTGGGTCCTTTTTTTAGGACTTCTCATCCTTAATAGTTTGAATGATTTTTTTTTTTTAAAGTAATTTAAGTTTTTTGAAATCAAATAATCAAACAATAGAAAAATAGTTGCAAAAAATATTTTTAAAAACCAGAAAAATTTTTACTCTAAGTTTTTTTTTAAAATCTTCTTCTATAGAAGTTTATAAGTTTTTTAAAAATAATCTTCTTACTTTATAGAAGTACAGCGGGTAATGACAGCTGATAATAGAGCTTCACCTGGTGATAATATATGTGCAGAATTGCAAGGAGTTGTTGGAAGTAAGTGGTTTTAATGCTAAAACTGGTTTGTTCTTTCCTCAATTGTTTTAGTTCCTTAGTTCCTTTCTCTATTATATTGTAATTGTATTTCTCACCAATTACCAAATGTAAATATGAAATCATGAAAACAAGTGTGTTGAAATTATCATAATAATGCATTAAGCTGCATTTAGGTTGTGATGTGGCTTCAAACAGTCTGTTTAAAGATATTCTTGCACGAAAAGATGAAGCAGATGCAAAGAGAAATGTTTTGAATATATTACATAGATTTCGCTTTTTGTTTAATCTTCAAAGGAGCATCGAAAAAAACATACAGCAGGTATGTACTTTGTTCATTTTAATTTAATGTAAAAATATATATAAATACTTTTGTATTATCATGTATAATTTTGTAAACTTACTCAATAGATAAACTAGAGCTACATAGTATATATGTTTATGCCACTTGCAGTACCAGGAACTAGCTAAGTGGTAATATTTATAATAAAATATTACTACTCAGAGTTTCATGTGTTACCACAATCATCAGGGAAATAGTTAAGAGTTAATTTTGATACAAATTGCTTAGTAAAAGTTATGATTTGTATTCGTTTATAAAATTGATTAAGAGTAGAAATTGTTTGTTAGTTAGGGTTAATGTTAATATTAATTTGCTATTAGTTATTTATTAAAGCCAGTAGAAATTCTTTGTTAGGGTTAATGGTATTAATAATTTGTTATTTAATAAAGTTTAATGGTAATAATAATTTGTTATTAGATGGTTAATAAAGCCATTCTTTAATATAGGAATGTGGACAGTATTGCAATAGTTGTTTGCAGTAAATAACTGAGTTTTGTTGGCGTTAAAATTCAAAAAAACACTACAAGCCCATGTTACAGAAGTAAGATCGGATTCAAGATCAGCTGCCTGTTCTAAGGGATTGAAAAGAAAATACTTTTTGTCAAGACAGGAGTATAAATTTGAGTCATCAACAAATAGAGCCACTTTAGATGCAAGATTGTGATGAAGATCATTGATGTAGATAAGAACCAAAAACCACTCTACTTCATTTCCAGTAACTTTTGGTATCCCTGAAGTTACTGGAAATGTAGTAGAGTATTGGCCTTCAAGGATGACTTAAATAAAGCTATTAGAAAGAAATGATTTGATAATCTCAAAAACTTTCACAGATACACCATATGATGCAAGCTTATGGAGAAGATCAGCATGCCAAACTTTATGAAAAGATCAACAGCCTTTGCCTCACAGCCTCCATCTAATGCATGATAGAATTTTTCAGTCACGGCAGTTAGCAAGTCAACCCTAGAACAAGAAGATGGAAAACCATA
>NC_088934.1:47035000-47180000 GCF_038396675.1 Hydra vulgaris | reverse complement strand
AAAAGTTTTCCGTGGAAGCAAGTTATTATGCAAGGCCTACAAGCCATACTTTAGCGTGCCGGTTTGGAACCAAGACAAATCTTGGGCACCGCATTTCACATGCAAATATTGCAAGAAAACACTTGAAGGTAAGCGTAAACTGAACAGTTGCTTCTTGCATAGATGTATTTTAATTTATTTTCATAAAATTTCAATGCTTTAGATCTAGTTCATTTCAAGGAGTTGTAATTTACAAAGTTTTGTCATAAGTTGTATACTGTAGGCAAATACATTCCATCTTGAAATCGTTTTATATTTTGAAATTTCCTGTCTTCAAGTTATTATAGTTCTTATGTATTATTATGTGCTATGTTACAGGCTTGTAGATGAAGTTTGCTATCCCCGAATTTGGTAAGAGCTGACGAACCATCAACTACTACTTCTGCATAGTAAACCCAAAAAATCGTAGCACCAACAAAAATGCCTTTCAGATTATTTATCTAGACATACCTTCTTCCATCGCCCCAGTACCACACATCTCCAATCTGCCTGTTCCAACTCATCCTAGGCGGTATCTACCATCTTTAGGAGACAGCAGCAAGTCAGATAGCAAGGCAGATCCTGGAGATATGGACTACAAATCTGCAAATGAAGTTTAGGATAGAAAGCAATTTTTGTTTTTACCTATTCATAATGTTGAAAATAAAAAAAAGTCTGTATATTTTTACAAAAAAGTGAGCTTTCTTTGTGCTATTGTCATGTAAGTAAAGTTTGTGCTTAATGCGGTAGTGGTGTAGTGGTAAAGCGCTCGCTTCATAAGCGGGAGGTTCCGAGTTCGATCCCCACCACGTCCCTGGTAGTACCGCGCTTAACTTGTTTCTCCGCGCAGCGGCCTTGTTTGTCAAGGTTCGTGTTTTGGAGTTATAGAGTTGAGAGAGGGTTATAACCACTATTAAGTAGCCTCCTCATCTGTAGTGGTTTTATCGGCCTTGAGGAGGTGAATAACAAAAAAAAAAGTCATTTTTCACATACTTTAGACATAAGCAATTGAAGTATAACACTAGAAAGCCAGGAACAAAAATTGTGTTACATAATGATATTTATTGTTACTAAGTGCTATTTGATATTGTAAATTTTATACTCGCTTATTTTGTGCCAGCAGTATTTTATACCATTTTTAAAACTATTTGTTGCTAATTTGGCAGCTAGAAGAGATAAGGTAGCTGCGTCACATTTACAAGCGTTCAAGATTTGTACTGTTCTTTCATTTTTTTAATTATCTTTTCTCTTGTGCAATTTTTTTTATTTTACCTATGCATGCACTTATTACATCAATAAGCAAAAAGAGCAACTTATTCCGTCTTGTTTCAACACAAGGTATTATAATCATTTGTTCTTGATTTATTTTTTCTGTCCACTTAACATGTAGGTATTATTTTTTTCACTTAAAACAAGTCTTACTACTCTTCTGGATATCTATCCTTTCAGACTTTCACTCTACAAATTTACACTCAGCAATCTGTAGGTAATCTACATATGATAGTGGTGTAGTAGTAGAGTGTGCTTCATAAGCTGGAGGTTTCGAGTTTGATCCCCACCACGTCCCTGGTAGTTCCGTGCTCAACTTGTTTATCCACATAATGGCCTTGTTCCTCAAGGTTTTTGCTTCAGAGTTCAGAGAGGGTTAAAACCACAATTAAGTAACCTCCTTGTCTATAGTGGTCTTCTTAGCCTTAGAGAGGTGATTTTACATTGAAAAAAAATCTGTTTTTCGTATCAATTTTTTCATATCAATCTAACTGGCTTTGTTGGTTACCTGTATTCAATCGTTTGTTAGTTACCTGTATTCAATCATTTGTTAGTTACCTGTATTCAATCATTTGTTAGTTACCTGTATTCAATCATTTGTTAGTTACCTGTATTCAATTATTGTCCCTAAAATATTATTTTCTTATTACTTCTTTATTTATATTGGCGTTATGTATAATGACGCTATGTATAACAGCCCTCATAATTATAAAAAATGAGTTCAGCAATAATTTGCCAACCTTGATCTGTTAGTAGTCAGCATCAGGTCGGCAAAAAAAATTTGATACAAAGGTTTTACCATAAAACATAGAAACTTAGGTCGGTGATTTTTTGCCAACCTCAAGCACTTCTAGGTTGGCATTGCCGAATGTCGACCTTAATTCCTAAGGCTGGTATTAATATTCTATTTTCTAGCTAAAGAGTTATCATTACATTTCTAAGTTAAAGTATGAAGCAAAGTATGATTTCAGTTTAATAATTTTTCTAATAAATTAATAAAATATTTATAAGTTAATTAATTTTTATGAAAGCATTGGCTGAAGTTGACAAGAAAGTTGCAACCTTCTCGCAAAATTTAAAACACAAACTTTTCGATTTTCCTACACCCATTGAAGAACAAAAGAAAATTATCAGGTATCAACAGCTTCCTAATTTACACATTTTGATTTGAATATTTTTATACTTACATTTAATTTAATTATAGCTGATGTAATCATATTTAATATAATTATATTTAAGGTATTTAAATGACCTTGATTATCCTGGCAATGCTGGTCTAGAGTGTATCAATAAACAGGCTTTGTGGATCAAATCAATGCTGCTTGATTGTCAGCTTGAGCATCAAAATCATGGTTTTCTTTTATTTATTTTCTTATATATATATATACAATTATATATATATATATATATATATATATATATATATATATATATATATATATATATATATATATATATATATATATATATATATATATATATATATATATTATATATATATATATATATATATATATATATATATATATATATATATATATATATATATATATATATATATATATATATATATTTAAACATTTATTTAAAAATGTATTCTACAAAATAGAGTGCTCAATGTTCTTAAAAGAACAGAGCAGTTATAAATTAGTAGAAAATCACTTAAAAATTTTTTTCATGTGTTTCATCAATAAAGACTCATCAGAAATGAAAGATCAAATTAAAAAAGAAAGAAAAACATTACTTTATAGAAAAACCTTACTTTATTTTAATAAGGAAAAAGAAAAACATACATGACTGCTTTGATGTAACAATGGGCAGTTATGGCGGAGCAGAGATTTGTGAATTTGTTGGACAACACATATTAGATAAAGTAAAATAATCAATATAAATGATTTAAGCCTTTATCGTGACGATGGTTTAATAGTAATGCGTAAAAAATCTGGTCCACAGCTCGATAAAATTAGAAAAGATATAAAATTTTTTACAAATATTGGCTTTCAAATCGAAATAAACATAAATTTAAAAATTGTAAACTTTCTTGATGTCACATTTAACTTCTCTGAAAATTCATATAAGCCTTTCAAAAGACCAAACAATGAATTATTGTATATTAATATTAACTCAAATCATCCACCCCAAATTCTAAAACAAACTCCAATTTCAATTAATAACAGGCTAAACCAAAACTCCTCCAATGAAAATGTATTCAATTCCTCTAAACGAATATTTGAAGATGCCCTTAAAAAAAGTGGTTTTGAAAATTTTGAGTTAAAATTTGACCCTGAAAAAAAGAATATAAAAAAGCGAAATAGAACTAGAAATGTAATTTGGTTCAACCCCCCATATAGCAAAAATGTTTCCACTAACATAGGAAAAGTGTTTTTAAAATTAATCGATAAGCATTTCCGGCCTCTAATAAGTTACTTAAAATTTTTATTCGAATTACAATTAAAGTTAGCTACAGTTGTACAAAAAATATGGAAAGAATTATAAAAGGTCACAATATTGCTTTGTTAAACAAAAAAGAAACCCTAAATGAAAAAACTACAGAAAATTGTAATTGTAAACAAAACAATTGTCCAATGAGTGGAAGTTGTTTACCAGAAAATGTGGTATATAAATGTTGTTTCCTCGAAGAATGTACCGGATAAGCAATTGATTGGCATAACAGAGGGTGAATGGAAAATACGTTTTGATGAGTCTTTATTGATGAAACACAATGTAAAATGAGAAAAATTTTTGTTTAAGTGATTTTCTACTAATTTATATATATGTATATATATATTTATATATATATATATATATATATATATATATATATATATTATATATATATATATATATATATATATATATATATATATATATTTATATATATTATGTATACATATTATATATATATATATGTATATATATATTTTATATATATATATATATATATATATATATATATATATATATATATATATATATATATATAAAATATATATATACATACATACTATAGAAGATATAGACTTGCATTTGCTGACTTTTTATGCAGGCCTAAATCCATATGGTTTTTTTGAAGAAAAAAAAATAGTGAAAATAATTTATTGTTGCTTCAACCCAAACTCTAAATTATTTTAGCAGCAACATCCTTGCATGTCCTTCCTATATCTGTCAATGTATGTACTGAGAAGCCTGGCAGCTTCTTATTTGATTACTAAGTCACTGGCTAAGTCACTAGTCACTATCTAAGTATTGCTTTTTTTATGTAAATATAACTTTAGATTGTATCAATAGAGTTAATAAGAAAGCATTTGAAGAAATAATATAGTTTTACAACTTTCTGTTCTAATCACATTAAATAATGGGGAACGGTACATATTTTTAACTACAAAATATAGTGATATGTATATGTAATTATGTACACATATACTTAGGTAAACGTGTATACTGAAATTTTAATCAAAATAACTTTTTTTGTGTCAGATTTGTATATCAATTTTTTTATTTGTGCCAGTATACATATACCTTTACACAGTTAATACATATGTAAAATATATGACTTTTTTGCTTTAAAATTTTTTATACTACAATATTCAATGTCAATTCTTTTTTTTTTAGAAAAAGCAAGTCAATCTGAGGTTCGATCTTCTGAATCTTCAATAAAATGTGATTGTTTATTCTATAATATTTTATATGTTTATGTGTATATAGGATTTTTCAACATCTTGATTTTGTTAAAATGTCATATATTAACAAGCATCTCTTATTACCCCCCAAATGTAAGTACTTTCAGCATTCTTGAAAAAGCATACTTAATACAAACTTAAAACCAAAAAAAAGTGCTTATATTAAACTTAAAAAACCTCTCAGCATAAAAAGTAAAAAAAACTGATTGTTTGGTACTCAAAACATCAACAAAAAAAATACAAAATTGTTGACCTTAAGTATACAAAAAATGTTGACTTTACGCTACTATCTCTTGAAATAAAGTTTTAATTTATACTCACTATACTCATTTTAAATTTATATTAAAGTTTACATTATTTTAGTTAATATTTTTTACATTTTAAATGTAAAATATGTTTTTAAAAGTTGTTAACTATTTAGATATATTGAATGATTTTTTCAATGCTTTTTTTTTATTGCATAATTTTTTGATTTTTTGTATAAATTTATTTTTCAATTAGCACACAAAAAGAATAGTAGCGATGTCACTGAACTTTTTTCAAGTAAGTTTTTTTTTTAAAGTTATTTAAATAACATAAAGAAAAAAAATATTTAAATAACATACTTTTTTAACAAGGCAAGAGATTTTTGTATAATTTTTGTATAATTTTTGTAAACAGAATTGGCCAAATCATTAGAAACACTGTTTAAAAAATGAAAAAATGTGTTTATTATTAGATTTCAATGCTCTACCTTTTTTATGTCTATGTTTTTTAAATTGTTTGTGTTCTCAGTTTAGTTTAAAGTTGTTTGACTGAAAAATAAGTCTTTTTAGAAAATAATTGACTTTTTGACTAGCTAAATTACTTAAAATTGAATAAAATGGGTAAATTAATAGATTTAACTCCATGAAAGGTTCCAGCAGTGAAAAAACTGATTGAGGTTCGAGCAGTGAAAACATTGATTAAGGATCAGTGCTACAGTGAGAGGGAGATTACTGAGATTATCTAAGTAGTGATCTATTATACTTTATTTTTTTAATTAGTACAAAGAATTGATAATTTTATAATTAGTTCAAAGAATAAACTTTAATAATTAATACAAAGAATGGACTTTAATTTTTAGATAAAACTTAAATATTTTGTATTCATTTTTAGTATCATTTCATTATAAAAAAAGTTTTTACTTGCACTACATGTATGAATTAAACTAATCTCTTTTTTGAATGTTGTGCTTAGTTACATGTACATACAGCACGGTAGTTACATATACATACAGTACAGTACTTCTTTTGCTGCTGTAAATGCACTTATACATTTGGCTTACTGTAATAGCAAATCCTGAGAAATATATTCCTTGCATTGTTTTATTATTGTAGGTGTACTAGAATGATTAGAAAAAAATTGGTATGCTTTAAGTGTCCTCGCTGTTTGTTAGATGACAAAGCAACAAAGCTCTTTTTCTGGAATGTGCAGCAGCAGCACTAAGCTAAATGTGGATGTTGGCAAAATTAGCTTTGCGAGGCCCTTTAAATAAAACAAAAACTAACAATTGACAGATGACTTAAATGGTTGCAAGTTATATATATCAGGAAAGCAAGATAAAGGAAGCGAATTCTAAAGAACTGAGGTTCGAGGGAAAAAACTAGACGATCAAGAGTTTTGGGAGCACTTAAGAACATTCACAAGAAAAACATGAGATTTAATTGAATGATGAGTAACAAAAGAATGAATTTTAGTAGATGGCACAAGAGATGCTAGATCTTTAAAGAAGCAACATTACGACGATGTGATAATGGTTGGAGGTTGGCTGCAAAAGCAAGTCCAACTATGTTTACAATGTGTTATTGCACCTTGTCTAAAAGAGAAAGGGCATTATTAGAAGATTCACCCCAGATATGGCAACAGTATTCCATACAAGACTGGATTGGAGATTGATAGAGATAGAGAATAGAATCCAAAGTAAGAGCTCGATAAAGAGATGCAACCTTAGCAGATGCTAATTTTGCCTTAGCAGATGCTAATTTTAATTTCAACCTTAGCAGATGCTAATTTTGCTACTGATTTGATATATGGTTTCCAAGAATGATTGGAAGTAAGAGTTAATCCTAGAAGATGAAGAGTGGATGACTCATCGAGTACATTGCCGTTTATAATTATAGGAAGATCTAAATTATTGCAATAACGATTGACTGTTTTATCTGAATTGAAGTGCACCAGCCACTGTGAGCCCCATGCTGTAGCAGAAGTGAGATCCTTTTCAAGCTCAAATGCCCCTCCAAGCAATCAGAGATTGTTGGCTTCTTATCATGACAAGAATTGATGGTAGTATCATCAGCAAACAATGCCACCTTTGATGTGAGAATATCATTAATGAAGATTGTTAATGTAAATTAAAAAGAGAAGATCGTTAATGTAAATTAAAAAGAGAAGATCGTTAATGTAAATTAAAAAGAGAAGATCGTTAATGTAAATTTAAAAGAGAAGATCGTTAATGTAAATTAAAAAGAGAAGATCGTTAATGTAAATTAAAAAGAGAAGATCGTTAATGTAAATTAAAAAGAGTATAGGGCCAAGGATTGAACTTTTATACTAAAATTAGAAAGGAAGGATTCAATAATCTCAAAGATGTTACCAGATACACCATAAGAAGAAAGCTTATGGAGAAGACCAGCATTCCAAACTTTATCAAAAGCTTTAAAAATGTCAAGAGTGATGGCCTTAACCTCTCCACCTTTTTTTTTTTAATTAATATTTAATGTACGATAAAAGCTATCGGTTATTACTGTTAGCAAATCAGCTGTAGAACGAGAAGATCCAAATCCATATTGATGATCAGAAAGTAAGTTATTAGATTCAAGATGAGAAATTAAGTGTTTCGTAATTAAAGATTCAAAAACCTTGCTTATGATAGGAAGAAGACTAATGGGACGGTATTTAGATAAATCAGATTGCTCTCTAGAATTTTTGAAGATAGGGATAACAGATGCTGGTTTCCAGCAGGCTGGAAAATTAGGCTCTGATAAACACTTGTTGAATAGTTTTGAAAGTATAGACGACAGCTCCGGAGAACACTTCTGAAAGATGTTAACAGGTATGTTAACGTCTTTCAGAAGTGTCCGGGCCACAAGCTGTAGAAGAGTCTAAGCAGGAAATCACTTTAGATACAGAAGCTGGATTAATATGAGTGTCAATCAATGGATCAACCTGTTTGTTGGCTATATCAGGTAGACCGCAACTAATGGAATCAAGAGATGATATTGATGAAAAGTTCTTAGCAAACAATTCAGCTTTGTCTTTAGGTGAGGTGACAAAGTCTACACCATACAAGAGAGGTGGAATAACAGATTTGCTCTTATTATTGATACTATTAAAGATTCTCCAGAAGTTATGAGAGCCTAATTTTTGTGATGAAATACAAGATTTCATGACCTGAGAATAGAAAAAACCTTTTTACAATGGTTTCTAGCAGTGATAAACAGACGTCTGTTTTCTGGAGAATTGTTTTGCTGATAGATATGAAAGTAACGGTTTCGATTGGCAATCGCAGTAGCACAATGTGAAGAAAACCATGGAGGAGAGTGAGGCTTGACCAGGAATCGTCGAGAGGGAATGAAAGATTCCTTGCCAGCCTGAATCCACAAAGTTATGTACGAAGCACATTTGTTGACACGAAGACAAAAGATTTCTACCCAAGGGCCATCACGAAGAAAATCACAAAAGAATGCCAGTCAGCTTCAAGGTAGTTGTAAGAGGTATGATGATAGTGGGATTCTGATGATGAAGAAGAATGAGATATTAGTTTTAGAGAGATCAAAATGTGATCAGAAGCACCTAAGGATGAATGTGGAGAAACTGAGCGCTGACTAGGATCAGAAACAAGATATAAGTCGAGTAGAGAAGGTAAATGATTTGGATTGTCTGAAAAGTGAGTTGGAAAGTTGATTATTTGAGTTAGGGATTGAGAAAGGCAAAAGTTGTGGGCTTTAATGCCTGCAGAGTCACTGATACTAGTGCCAAGTCATTCAGTGTGATGAGCTTTAAAGTCACTGACAACAACAATATGGTTTAATGGATAAAGAGAGAGGGCTTGGTCAATATGATCAAAAATAGCATCAAAAAGAGTGCAGTCTTGAGATGAAGGAGAGCGTTATAGAACAAAGAGAAAGGTGATAGAGTGAAGTAGTGCTAAATGAAAGCACATATAAGAATAGTCTGTGGATTCAAACCTAGTTTCAGGATGAATGGGTGAATTATTACAAATGTAAATGCCCAGACCAAGCATGTGACTATTTGAGAACTTTGCAAGAGAGTTCACCAGACCTAGTCACAAGCATGTGACTAGGTCTGGTGAACTTTGGAAGAGATAAGACTCAACAGAAGAAAAGTTACTTCGAAGACCACGAATATTAGTGAATGATAGGTTTAGAGAACTTGGTAATGATGATGGTTTTTTGTGTTTTATAGTTTTTGGTACTTTATTCATTTTTAAATTTGTTAAAGAACTTGACTCAAAGCATAGTTTGTACTCAGTACACTGTTTAATAGCCCAAGCAATTGTCTTATTACTACTAAAAAACCCCAAGCTGTAACAAAGGGCTCCAAATGTGGCCTTGACAATGCAACTACTAATAAACCCTAAGCTGTAACAAAGGGCTCCAAATGTGGCCTTGACAATGCACACCATAAGTACAAACGGGGACACCGTCCATGCGCACTGTTAATACTTTGATATTTTTCAGCTGTTGTTGGAATCAGCCTCTCTGAAAGCTACCACAGAGTTCGGGAGACCTGACTACCAGCTGGTCTCAGAATCATAAAACTGAGTTTTAGAGCTGTACCCTCATTAGGAGATATTAGAATGAGTTGTCTAGTCATAAAAAAAGAGACACAAGCAAAACCCCTGCATTGAGTCAAGAAGATACAGCATTCAACATCCTAAACTGGAAACAATATATTAAAAATACATTTGCGCCAGTCTAATAGATGAAGAAGGGGTGCGAGGCTGGTCAACGTATAGAATCTGTTTACCCCTTAAGTCTTTGCCTTGGAGGCCCTCTACAAGACAGTAGCCGGATGCATTTAACATCTGCTCAAGATGAGTATTTTTATGGAGACTTTACTCAACCAAGAGCCCTAAGGCAGCGGGTGTTTTAAGTCGGAGTTGGCATTTCCTAACCTTTGCCTAAAAAGGCGCATCCTACAAGGTAGCAGGACATGAAGCAGATTGATTAAGTTACATGTTTTTAGTAGCAGGAGAACCTGTCCTGACAGTCATATATTATATGTTACTTTCAAATATTAACAGGGAAATATGGACAGGGAAATAAAGAGGTTATGCTAGTTCTTATATGGTTGTGCAAGCTCTCGTATATAAACTTAATTTTGATATAAGTATTTAATTGTTTTAATTATAAGTATTTACACTTAAACTTCACTATAATTTATAATTTTCATTATAAATTATAGTGAAGTTTAGGAGTAGCATATGAGTTTTATTGTTAATCATGATATGAATTAATAACAAAAATTACACCCAAAAACACAATTAAAAAAGGCAAACTTTTTGGCTTTTAGCCAAATGTTGTATCTTTTTAAAATTTTTAAAATTTAAAACGCTGTATCTTTTTAAAATTGTGTCATAACTAACTCAAGTGGCTATTTCAACTTTAATTGATTTCAAATTCAAATATTTATCAATCTTTCAAACAAATTATACCAATAATTTTGAGATTTCCCAATCAATCTCTCATTATCCTCATCTATTGTTTTTCCATGTTTGATTTATATAAAATTCCATCTATTTAGCTGTGCACTCCATGTGTTCTTGATTTTTTTATGTCTATGCAATATCTGACTCATATATTTCCAGTCACAACATCCTTCTTTTACCATCTGAGTCTGTGTATGTGAAAAAAGTCTACAAGGAAAGCAATATACTTTATCAATTTTAGACAAGGAGTAAACTAGCCATCTGCTGTGCTGATTTTCATTGTTAATCAGTTTTCACATAAAATGAACTTTAGAAAATGTTATTTTCGTATTTAGGGGAAACTTTCATCAGATTTCTCTAGATTTTGTTGGGGACTGTTTTGAATTAAGTCATGACGCTGAGAGTTCATTGTTGGAAACGTTCATTTTCCTGCAATTAAGTTTATAAATGAATTGCCTAAATGAATTACTTGCTTTTGATTTACTGAGTCACAAGTCTTATCACTTTTCAAATCATTACTGCGTTCAAACTCTTGGGTCTTAGTTGATACATTTGATTCTGAGATTTGATTGGTTCGTTTTCAGAAACCAAAGAAACTTGGCCAAGAGATTCATCAGAGGACTCTGGAGCAGTAACGGTTGAAAAGGGTTGTTTAAGAAATGTCATCATAATAGAACTTAGCTTGGTTTGATTTCTCTGTTTCAGTCTTTCTTTTTCTTTTCTATGCATCAGGTTCGCATTTTCTTCCTATATCTCTGTTTCTTGTTGGTTTTCCAGACATGATTTTTGAGTGAATTGGCATGAATTTTAAGTTTTGATTTTAATTTTTTTTTATGGTAGTAACTTTAGGTCAAGATAGTAATAAAAAAAGCAGAAAATTTTATATTTACTTGTGTAATTAATTAAATAATGAGTTAAATTTTTATTTATAACAGTTTGTAATATTCACTTACTTTATTATTGTTAAAGATGTTTGTGGTAAATACGTAACCTTGACAGCGATTTGAATTCAAATGTGTTAGAGTATGACTCAAATAATTATATCCGATATATCGGATCATTTTCCAATATTTATTGCAGCTCAAAAATGTAACCTTGCAAAAAACTCGCAAAAAGTGAAAATAACTAAGTGAATCATAAATGATGTTTTTATTGAACTTTTTACTCAGTCTTTATCTTCTAAAAATTAAAAAAATATATTCCAAATAAAAGCACTAACAAAGCATATGACAATTTTCGTCAAATATTTCAAAAATATTGCAGTAATGCAATTCCGGAGATAACAAAAATTATTAAATCTAAAATGTATTTGAACCCATGGATATCTATCCGAATATTAAAATCATCAAAAAAGAAACAACGTTTGGCGAGCTAGTTATAAATTGTTCAAAGAAAATGTATTATTTAAACCAATTACTGAAATTCAAAGACAAAACTCAGAAAACCTGGAGTCTCATTAAAGAGCTAATTGGTTAATAATTGTCTTCCTAAAATTATAAACTTTAATGGCGTTGATACTTAATCAAAAATTACATAAACATTTAATCATGTTTTTGTTAGTGTAGGATCTAAGGATGGCTCTTTTACTTATTTCGATGTTAATACGCAAATTACTTTTTAACTTAAATTATAAAACATAACACATATTGAAATATATAATTTACTTACATTTAAAATTTTTTTTTTTTTTTTTACATAATTTATATAACGTGTAAAACTTAGTTACTTAAGTTTAGTTCAATTACACTATATTTAATATTTAAATTATAACTTAATAAACCTAACTAACTTAATAAAAAAACTTTTTTTATTTAGTTAATTAAAAAAAGTTCAAATTCGTTTCTCAGCTTTTATAATTGTTTTACTGATAATTTGGCGCATATCACATGTTGTAACAGAATATCACATGTTGTAACAGAATATCACATGTTGTAACAGAATATCACATGTTGTAACAGAATATCACATGTTGTAACAGAATATCACATGTTGAAACAGAATAAAAATATAATAGAATGAGACAATTGAATCTTTTATTGATTGAAACCATTTACACTTGAATATTAACGTTCCTTGTTACAATTGAATCATTTACAATTGAATTTTTTAAAGTCAAATTTTTAAAATTAAATCATTAAAACTTGTTTCAGTCAAATAATATAGAATCTCCATCTGAAACCAATTCTTCTAAAGCAAAATCTTCTTAATTCAAATTTGTTAATTAAATGAAAATAAAATTTTGATTAATTAAATTAATATAATAATAAAAAAAAATAAAAAATAAAAATTTGATTAATTTGTTAATCAAATGAAAATAAGGCGACAAATAAGCGTATTTTTGTCCAGAAAAACAAAACAAGAAATGTAAAAATATTATCAGTTATAATTAATATATAATAGGCAAATTTTCAATAAAATTTGCAAGTCCCCTTTAAGCGCAAGGCTGTTGGCATTTTCTGACGCCTAACCCCGCCACTGCCGTCATGCATTCCACTTTCGTTATGGTTTGGGAAAATCAAGGTTCATGCTATCTGCTCATTATGAATGGGACCATGGGCCAAGACCAATACATTGAAATCCTGTGGTCTAGACTGCTATCCAAAATGGCTGCTACCCAAAATGGCTTTCTCTAATGGCAATGGACTCTACATGTAAGACAGGGCTCCTTTTCATGTGTCATAAACACTTTCATCACTTTGCTTAGCTGGACAAGAAAATCAATTTTTTCCAAATTTAATGCTTTAACCAGATCTGTATATGTAAAAGTTGTGTTCGTTGTATATATGTAAAAATCATAATTATTTATGCTATGGTTTGTACTGGCTTTTTTTACAAAATGTTTTTTTTCTGACTATTAAGAACAACTTGATGAGTATCAATAAAAATTTGAAGTGTTAAAATGTTTAAATGTAAAATTAATGTTATCTATAACCTAGAAGTAAATGTATTACATATTACTTATCTGTTGTTGCTTCAATTTTTTCTTTCAGAAAGTTCTAAAAATCAACTTCCAGAAAGTTTAAAAAGAATACATTCTGTTTCAAGTATGTCTTTAATTTATTATGATAATATTGATGATTATTCAGATAATGGTCATGGTTTGTGATAACTTATATAATGGTCATTGTTTTCGTCATTCCTATTGTCATCATGACCATCACAGTTATAATCACATTTGTTATAATGTGATGTGGTGATGATGATGATGATGATGATGATGATGATGATGATGATGATGATGATGATGATGATGATGATGATGATGATGATGATGATGATGATGATGATGATGATGATGATGATGATGATGATGATGATGATGATGATGATGATGATGATGATGATGATGGAAATTATTTGTATATTTAAGCTTATGAAGCTCCTCAATCTATTTTGATGGTGGAAGAGCTATGTGAACTTACATCACGACATGTATCTGATTTTTGGAACTTGGGTCAAGCATATTTAAGTAACCAATTGGGAGAAAAGGTAGTAAATAAATTTTCCAAATAAATATCACTTTTGGTTTAATTAAAAGAAATGGTAATAAATAGTTATGAGAACTGAGTAGTTAAAATCAAAATTGGTGGATGTTATTTAATTAAGTTAAAAATCAGCATCTTCAACATTTTAAACCCAATCTTTTTTATTTTTACCATAGAACCTAGTTTCTATATTATTATGTGCTAATACTAATTGGTTCCTAAAAATTAAAAAATGTATATATCATGTGAATTAAAGTTATTTCAATATTTTAAAAATGAACTTCTGTTTAGTTATTTATTTTAATATTATAATTAATTATTAATAAAAGTTTTATAAATAAAAAATTTAATTGTTTAATTGTTAATAAAAATTTCTTTAGATAAAAATACTTTTTATATTTTTAGAAAAATGTTGAAAAATCAAAGTTAGAAAAAGAAAAGTTTCAGGTTTTTTAAATTTAAATTCACGATAATTAGACCACGATAAATATTGGATCATAGTATCTATATCAAATAGTTTGATGTTGATGTTGCCATATACAAGTCATTGATTATTGCTGTCTTTCTAAGTAGTAAATATTTGTATGTGGTACATTTAGTTATTTTTTTGGTATTTGGTTCACCTGATACGTTATTGAAAACCTTAAATACGACTTTAATTTGATTTAATGTTTAAAACATATTTTTGAGCTGAAAATTTTAGAATTTTATTATTTTGTTGGATTTTCATAATTAGGAGACTGTCAAAGATGTTATTATAGTGTTTTGTGAAATGGTGTACTCAGTTTTACTTCCAGACAATGATTTAGAAGCGGATGGAAAGGTGTTTAAGTTTGTTCTTTTAATTCCATGGTTACCTAGTACTTTGCAAGCAGTAAAGTAAGAATTTTTCAAAAATTTATTTTTATTTTTTGAAATTGTTTTAGTAACAAAAAATGTTTTTTTTCATAGATTTTAGTTAAAATATCTTATTGTACATTAGTAGAAATTTGTTGCGTATATGTCATGATTGAGACTTTATTAATGATGGTTTGAAAAAAAATTATGGTTTGAAACTTAATAAAGAAAAATTCAATAAGCCCACTCTGCTACTCCAGAAGGTACTACTTTGACACAAAAAAAAATGCATGTAGCTAGTTAAAACTTAAAAAATTAATTTTAACAAGTAAAAGTCTTTTTTGATATATTTATTTTTTTGCTATTAACATATACAGCCAGATTGAAAAAAATTGAAAATATATTGTGCAAAGGGGTTTAAACCCTTGCAAAACAATTGATAGCACACTAAACCACTCAGCTATCAAAGTTATGCATGTTAAAGGCCAACTAACCATTTTATAAATCTCTTATAAGCTCTACATATGCAGGAAAGGTGGGTATGTTAACTTTTGCGTATCTTAAAGCAACTTTTTTTTAATGAAATGTTTTACTGGAAAATATTAAAGTAAAAAAAGGATTAAGTATAGAACAATCAGTGTGGAACAGACAAGTATAGAAATGATCAGTTAGATAAAGACTCGTATTTTATGAGTCCGGACAAATTTAATACAGATCTGTTTAACTTGTAAAAACTATTTTTCAATCAACCAAAAATGTACTTTTATGAAATATATAAAAAATATTTTATAGCTTTTGAATAAATAATTTGAAACATCATTAAAGAGAAATATTATCATTTATTATACCTTATATCTTATAATATATTATATCTTAAAATATGTTCAAAAAAATTAAAATTTTAAATTAAATTATTATTTGGCTTTGAGTGCAAGGTAAATCTCAATATTTTGTAAAAATTTTTTTCTAATGCGATCATAATGGTCTAAAGTTTTTTTTTAGATTGTTGCGTATCCTAGTTTTTTCATAATTTTTGTTTAAATTAAAAAAAGATTTTGCAATCAGTTAAATAAAGACTCGTTTAATAAACAATATTTAATAAACAAAAGATTCAGTAAAATGGCAAATAAATGCTGTAAATCAAAATTAAGGATATGTTGCCACAATGCAATTATCATCAAAATCAATTTTCAATCAAAATGTAAACCTTGAAAATTTTAAAAGTAAAAATGTAAAACTTGATATAGTTTTTAATATTACATCATTTGAAGTTTACCTAAGTTATGTATTTGTGTACGCTTTTGTCCGCATTTTCTTATAAAAAAAGTGGTGTGACTCCTTGTTATTAATTTGGATTTAATGGCTGCCCTGAGTTTCATGTCAAATACGCACAAATGAGTAACAGCAGCGACAGTATTAAGTTCAATATTAAAGTATTATAAGATATTTAGTTTTTTGTTTTTAAATATATTTAGTTCTTCATTTATAAATATATTTAGATCAACATTATTTAGATTTATTTATTATTTAGATCAACACTAGATCGCTTGACTAAACTTGGTCTAACTTCAGATATAATTACACCTTTAAACAATCTAACTTCTACACTTATATCTGAATGTATAAGGAAAATTCTTTCGATAGCTATCCAAGGTTAGTATTTAATTTTTGTATTTTAAATATCAATTAAACTAAACACCATTGTTTGAAAACATTAATATTGAATAGATATCAATGAACTACATAAGCGTGAGCTTTGGGACTTGGACTCTAGTGAAGAATGTTATGGTACATCAAAACTGGCATGTTATACATTTTTAATTATTTTATTTTTCATTTATTAAAAACATATTTGGTTGATTTAAGTGGACACAGTGCTGCTAGCCCATATTAGCCGTCTAACTATTGCTAGTCCACTCTACCCATTCAACTCTTTTTTGTAATATATTTAGAAATATTAAATAAAGGAGGAATGATAAATTTGTTACAAAATTTATATTGGAGGAATAATAAATTTGTTGCATGGGAACAAGAGTTCAATGGGCTGCATGGACTAGTTGCATGGACTACTTGCATGGACTAGTAGCACACCGTTGGTTGTGGTGGTGGCATGTCCTTTAAATATAGTTCTTTAAAAAGTTTATTATGATATTTGTTGATGCTTTGCAACTAATTTTTTTTTCATCAATTTTCATCATAAATTGAAGACTCAAAGAAGTCAAAGTCTGGTAAATTTATAGTAATTTTTTGATAAATTGTTAGTTAAGAAAATATTTTATTGTTTTTAAAAAAGGAAAGAAACAAAAAATTTTTTGAGATTTAGAAATAGTTACCATAAAATGATGACTTTGCTGAGCAACATTAAATTTTATTTGATAGAGTAAGTGGTGATTTTCTCAAGAAGCAACTGTACTATTACTTTAGTATAACTTTAGACTTTCCTATTTGACCAACAATAGGACAAAGGCTCTAACTTGGCAGCTAGAGCAGGAGAGCAGGTCCAAAAAAAATAAAAAAAATTTTTACCCTGGTCTAAATGAAAGAGAGCCATTATTAAAACAATCAGTTTATATATGAAAACAGTATTCCATACAATGAAGAATTAAAATATTTTTAGGGACAGAGAATAGAATTGGGAGTAAGAAAATACTAATGAAGATTTAATACTAATGAACATTAATAACACAGGACCAAGGCTGGAATCTTGTGGTACCCCAGTTTTTACTGGAAATGAAAGGGAGTATTTTCCATTGAGGACAACTTTAATACTGCAGTTAAAAAGAAGATGTTTTGATAATTTTAAAAAACTTTTCCATATACATAATATGAAACAACCTTATGGAGTAGACCAGCATACCAGACTTTTTTCAAAAGCCTTTGATATATCAAGAGCCTTTAGGATAGTTTTGAGATCTGCCAGACTTTTAGTTTTTAATTTATATGAGGCGGCTGAAACCATATTAGTTACAAATTAATGACTAATTATCATTGGTGGAGTATTTCCACCAATAATAATAAAGTTTATTTTCCAGTAATATTGATGGGTAATGGTTAATAATTGAGCAACAAATATTTTAAAAAAGTCAATACAAAAAATCAAGTCAAATCAATAATATTATATATATTATAATTACTTATAATAGTTCACTATAATAAAGATAAAAGTATAAATTTACTAATGTTGACATAAATTAAATACTTTGATACTGTATTTTATACTATAAATAATGTAACAATATAAAATTAATAATAATAATAATAAAATTTTAGTTTTTAACTTTATTTATTTTAATGCAATATTTTTTATATAATTTTTTAAATATTTTTTATATACATTACAGCCAGCTATGTTTGAAAAAATTTCTACAGAAACTTTGCAGTTTGTACACGAGTTTATGATAGATACAAAAATTGAGGTAATGTGCTTAGTTTAACAATCAGGTGAGAAGATTTACTTAAGAATGAGTTGAAGGGGTTTGTCTTAAGATCAGTAGTGTAATTATAAATCTAAGGCTCTCCCCCCTCTCTCCAATAAAAAAGTAATGGAACCCTCCCCCTAAATTTTTCAAAAAGTTAGATTTAAAAATAAAGTATAGAAATAGTTTAATAACGGGTGAGGAGAAATTAGTTACACAAAAGTTAACTTAGTTTTGCTTGAAATCCATAATTTTATATTTTAGCATTCGAATGAAATTTGTATTTTTAAATATTCTAGGTTTATTTAAAAAAAAAAATTATTCAAAAAAAGATGTCAAACGGCAAAAAAAGAGCAGTTCTTCAAGATAATGTCAAAAGTTGTTTTGTAAAAAATCCAAAAGCTGAAGCTGCTAACCATTTTATTAAAGAAAGAATTAGTTGCAAAACAGATATAATTATATCAATTGACACCTTACAAGACAGTGTTTAAAAGTTACAAAAAATTCTGGACGCCCATCATCATGGACTCAAGAAAAAAGCAAAACTTTGCAGGTTGACCAACAATCAAAAGGGTGTAAGTCAAAGAAAACTTGCACGTAAATTCAACGTCGATCAAAAGAAAATTTGTTCACAATTGGCCAAAATGAACATTAAGTACCGTAAACTTGAAAAAACACCCAAATACAATGATAGACAGTGTCAAAGGGCACAAAAAAGAAGCCAAAAACTTGTAAATCACCTCTATAAAGAACAGAGTGTTTTAATTTTAGACGACGAAAAATACTTTTGCTTTGAGGGCAATGAAATGCCTGGAAACAGCAGATATTGCACGGACGACTAAGACAAATGTCCAGATAATGCTCGTTTTGCGGGAAAAGAAAAATTTTCAAAAAAAATCTTGTTTGGATAGCACTTTCTGAGCGCAGAATGTCAAAACCACTTTTTCGGTCAACAACATCGGCTGCAATAAAATCAAGCATTTATATCAAAGAATGCTTAGTGGACTTATACAAAAATATACAAAAAATATGTCACCAAACGAAATTAAAAAAAAAAAAAAAAGTAAATAAATAAAATAAAACAAAAAAACATTAATGCTAATGTATAAACGTAATTTGTGTAGTGATTAAGTAATAAATATCTCCTCAGAGTTGTGTCTATTATTACTGGCATTTCGATGAGGATCAGCACTTATAACTAGTTTATCCCATCAGACAAACATCATCGCCACTTATGCTTTACCTTGCGACTTACACCTATTCCATACTGCAGTAAAAAAGGATTCACTACAAATAGCCAAAACCCAACCACACCCAAATTTGTAAAACAATAATATTTTTTTGATGATATGATATAAAAAGTGTTGATCTACTGCACAATATAAATAAAAATAATTAAATAAATCACTTACCATACCACCGGTAGAAAAAACTAAGCACAATAAATTAAAATTAAAATAAAAACGCCAGAAACAAAACTAAAACAACTAAAGTGTGCAAACATAAAATTCTAATAAATTTTCCCCTAAGACCATTTAAACCACATAGGTACTTCCAGCACAAATAAACCAAAAACAATCAAATGGCAATATATCCTATTAAAAACCCTTTTAAAATTAAATAAAACACAATAGAGTCTTCAAAAAACTCTAACGCTGTCATAGAATGCTTAGAAGAACGACTTATACCATTCATCGATAAGTATCATCAAGACCTAAATTAGAATTTTTGGCCGGATTTAGCTAGTGCTCATAGGTCTAAATGCCATTTCCTGGATGGATAAAAATATCAATTTCTTGCCGGTTGATATGAACCCTCCTAATGTCCCCAAAACCCAGCCAATCGAAGACTTTTGGGGAGTATTGGCTCAGAATGTGTATGAGGGTATATGGGAGGCCAAATGTTCACAACAATTAATTGGGCGTATCAATGCATATTTAAAAAAATTGATGCAACATTTTTACAATTACTTATGAAGGGTATCAACACAAAATTGAGATTAATAGCCGACAAGGGAGTGCTTTTCGGTTTATAAAAAGTAATTTTGTTAAAATAAATATAGTATTAACTTAAAAAAAATATTTAAAAAAATTTTGCTTTTATTTCTTTAAAAATACGAGGCTTTGATTTTTGTGTAACTAATTTTTCCTCACCCATTATCATAGTTTCTCCTCACCTGTTAATTTAAATAATTACTGCAAATAGAAATAAATATAATTTGGTAACAAATACCCTCTCATAATACTGTTGCCAAAAAAAGATTTCTAGGAAAGTTAAAAAAGTTTGTTCACTTCTCTACAACTGTGTCATTTATAGCAAGGTTTAAGTTGTGACATTAATGTTGTTAATTTTTTTTTCTGAATGTCATTATTAAATGTCACTCATCACATTTGCACTGTCTTTGCACTATCCTTGACCACATCATTTTTTCAAGTTGATTTTGATAATTATTTAAATTGATTAAATAATTATAATAATTAATTAAATAATTATAATAATTAATTAAATAATTATAATAATTAATTAAATAATTATAATAATTAATTAAATAATTATAATAATTAATTAAATAATTATAATAATTAATTAAATAATTATAATAATTAATTAAATAATTATAATAATTAATTAAATAATTATAATAATTAATTAAATAATTATAATAATTAATTAAATAATTATAATAATTAATTAAATAATTATAATAATTAATTAAATAATTATAATAATTAATTAAATAATTATAATAATTAATTAAATAATTATAATAATTAATTAAATAATTATAATAATTAATTAAATAATTATAATAATTAATTAAATAATTATAATAATTAATTAAATAATTATAATAATTAATTAAATAATTATAATAATTAATTAAATAATTATAATAATTAATTAAATAATTATAATAATTAATTAAATAATTATAATAATTAATTAAATAATTATAATAATTAATTAAATAATTATTGATTAGTTAAGCCTACTGCTTGATGTTCTTTTATATTTTGAGTTAGGTCAAGAGAGACTTTACCAGGCTATTAGCATAATGTCTATTTTTTTACTTAACCCTTTCCTATCTCAAACTCTCAAATGCCATTGATAATTTTTGTCATTTTGAAATGACTAACATTATTCAGGATATGCTGCATCCAGAATTTTGGAATAACAGAGCCAAAATCGTAGTGCACAATCAAATTTATATGCATAATAATAATTTAATAATAAATGTTTATAACTTTGTATAAGATTTTTTCCAAATGGTTTTTCTGGAATACAATAATAAATCTTTTTGTGCTATCATCTACAAATTCATTTTTAAAAAATCCCATATCTGTTGTTAATGTATTTAATTCCTTTAATTTATTGGATTCTGTATCTGTTTTCTTTAACTTGCATTGCTATCATAAGAAAATATTATTATCATGCTATCGTAAGAAAATTATATTATTATGCTATTGTAAGAAATTATATAATCATGCTATCGTAAGAAAATTATATTATCATGCTATCGTAAGAAAGTTAATTTGTTAGAAGAAAGTTATACAGCAATACATAATCTATAACTGTATAACTATTTGTTATAAAGTTTATATAAAATAAAATATAGTATGCAGTAATATAATAATAAATTATAAAGATATATTGATAAATATTTTTGTTTAAATAACAGACATACATGTCAAACCTTGTTAATGCATATTTATTCTTCAATTTTAAGTCAGCATTAAGTTTTATATCAAATGTGTATAGATAACTTGTATTTTCTTGTTAATTCACAATCTTTGTAGTGACATCATAATTGTCAGTAGCATTTTTTTTTTACTGATGAAACAGAAAAAATGAACTGTGGTAGTAAAAAAATTAGTTAATTATTTTAAGAAGTTGTTTTACATTTAAGAATACGTAATAAATAAAAAATTTTAAATTTTTTTTTTTAAAGCAGAGATTATTTTCACTCATTAAAAAAGTGAATGAGTAAATTTAGTTTGATCTTTGTAGGGCCTCTAGAGCTCCAGCTAGATCTTCGAGGGCTCCATACAGATCAAACTAATTTTACCCTCCCCTGGCATATTTTTGGAAACAATGTGTTGCCAACAGTGTGTCACGGGGGTCATGCCTTGCTTGGTTATGTTCCTCCTAGTTACGTCACTTCTTCAGATTGTGATAATGTTTTATACTTATGATACGAGTTACTCATAGTTAAGTCAAGAGATTTTTTATTTGAGATTGAGGTACTTACTCAAGGTAAGTTTTTTACTAATTCAGATTAGGTTTTTTACTTAAGATTGAGGTGCTTACTTAAGGTAAGGTTTTTTGCTCAAAGAGTGGTTCAGAAATGAGATTTTAGGTGAACTAAGTTTACCTCAAAAAGTTTCCTTTTCTTTTTGAGAAATAGTTTATAGATCAACTTTTTTATTTGAGGAATTAAAAAAAAAAAGAATGAATTAAGTCAAAACTTTTGGTTATTATGTAAAATTATTTTGGTTTAGGGGGATAACAATATGTTGCCAAAGGAAATTTCTGCTCTACTAAAAAAAATGTTTGAGGTATGCATCATTAAAAGTGCTTAATTTGGTACAAGATATTTTAAATGTTCTAAGCTTAGGTGGAATTATTTACAAAGTAATAAATTTAGGTTATTTAAAATTGTGTAAATATTTTTTTAGGGTTACATTTTGTCACTTGAAAAAACTGTTTACCCTGATTTAAATAACAGGTTTTATCTTTTTTGTGTTTTTTTTTAATGTTTTTAATTTTAACTTTTTTTTTAACTTTTCAATTTTCAAATTATTTTTTAATTTCTTATTTTTTAAATTTTGATGTCTGATAATTTTATTTCTATTTCTCTAAAAGCGAAGAGCAACTTCATACCCAGATTCCTGATGGTTCAGACTCAATGAAGAAGTTATCTAGAGTAAGAAAAAAAAATTATTTTATTTTTTTTTTACATTATAAAAAAAATATTTGGTCACTTAATGTTTTTTTTTTTTGTTATTGTTGTTTTTTTATTTACAATTTTTTTTGTAAATTAGATATTTTCTTTTTAAATTAAGGACATGCAGTTATTAGTTGTCCTTAGTAACTGTGAGCACTCAAAAATGTTGATGTTACCTCGTGTTTTATCACTCTGTCTCAAATATGGTCATGTTGAAATGGAACATTTGAGAGAGGTAAGCAGTGTTCCAATATTTTTTTATCTCTGTTGGTAGCACTGTGAGTGTTCTATGTTTAGAACTCTTGAAAAATAAAGCTATTTTTGAAATTTGTCCAAGTGTTCTGAAATATATGTTTAAAGGTATCACTATATAATATAGATATATATAATATAGATATAATATAGATATATATAATATAGATATCTTAAGTAGTAAAGATATCTAAAAGAATATTGTTTATGTGGCTTATAAGTTATGACTTCAGTTGAAATTTCAAAGAAGTTGAAGTTAAATTTGTTTAATTAAATTTATTAGTTCTTAATAAATTAAAACTTTATATTTATTGTTGATTACAACAACTGTTGGAATTAATAAGTTCACATTTTTATGTTTCAGGAAATTATGATAGCAATTGATAAACTTGACGAGAGAGTGTTTAGCGCATATATTGAATCAAAATCTAATATTCTTATTAATGCTATTGAAGAAGGAATGTTTGTTTCTGAGTTTTGTTACAATGGTTTGCTGCCAGTTACAGGTATGAGAATTAACTTACATATAAAGTTGCTAACCAGTATTTTTTAATCATAATTTAGCCAGTATCAGCTTTTTATTTTTATAATTTTAATTTATAATTTAGATTTTTATTGCAAATAATATTCAGACAGTTAAATTAATTAAAAAATTGTAATACTAAAAATTTATAGTAATAAAATAATCTATGGTAATAATAATAGAGTAATAGCAAAAATACAGTAATATATAGAAATGTTTTAAAATATATACGAATAATAATAACATTATTATGTAGTGAACATATACATTACAATCTCAATACAAAACAATGATTACTATTAATGTAATCATTGTTTTATGATAACAATCTATATATATGTTCACTATAAAATTCAATATATATATATATACAGCCCTTGGAATTAGAAAAAATGAGGTCGACAATTTATTGCTGACCTTAAACTGTTAAACAGTTGGCAATAAATTCAGCAAAACAATTTTGACACAAAGGTCAAAAAAAAGGTCACAATAAAGCATAAAATGAGGTTGGCGATTATTTGTCAACCTTAAACACTTTCAACTTGGCAGGTAGGTAGCTTGGCAGATAGGCATTACAGAATGCCGACCCTAATTCCGAGGGCTGTATATACACATATATCTGTATATATATGCATACATGCATTCATGCATACATACATACATACATACATACATACATACATACATACATACATACATATATGCATACATACATACATACATACATACATACATACATACATACATACATACATACATACATACATACATACATACATACATACATACATACATACATACACACATGCATACATACATACTTACATACATATATACATGCATGCATGCATATACTTACATACATATATACATACAAACATGTATACACACATACATACATACATACATACATACATACATACATACATACATACATACATACATACATACATACATACATATAATAATTGTTTTGATAAATAGTATAGAGTGTATACAAAGTAGAGCAAATTATATTATGTAAAATTAAATAATAACACCTAGTAGTTAAAGAAATATGACTTCGAGTTTTAGGCAATTATCAGGTATTACCATCATTATCATATTATATATAAGGTATACTTAGGTAATAACTGATGATTGCCATAGGCATGAAACTCGAAGTCATGTTTCTTTAACTACCAGGTATTATTATTTAATTTTACATTATATATATATATAAATATATATATGTATATATATATACATATATATATATATACATATATTTATATTTATATTTTGTATATACATATACATATATTTGTACACATACACAATAAAAATTGTTATTTAGGGGTACGCCATTATATTAAAGATATTATCATGAAGCTTATTACTGTTCATTATGAGGTAAAACTTATTTTAAATTTTCAAGCATATTTTCTATATAATCAAATTAAATCAACTCAATGATTCAACGATTTTATTTTTAATTGATCGAAAAGAATATCAAGTACTAAAAGATTAAAACAATAAGGATTGAATTTAATCTGTTAGTTCAATTTTACTTTCAATTGAACATAACAGAATGTAACAACAAGTTTGTGCAAATGCATTCTGTTTAATTTTTTAAATTGGAGTTTTGAGTGGAGCATTTGGAGCATTGGAGCATTGGAGTACCAAATATGTTAAATTACACAATAATTCAAGGCCTAAAAAAAGAGGTGGATAATGATTGAATCCAAAATGTGAGGATTTTTAAAACACAGGTGTAAATCAGGACACTATTTAAAAATTTTATTTGCTGTCAAACCTAAATATGCTTACTGTCTAATTTAAATATTGGAATATTTAGTTTTGACGACAATCATATTTAGGCAAAGCATAAATATATATTACTAGAATGCATAACAATTTTTTACTAGAAAGTTTGGCAGAAGTTTAATACCTTTTTTATTATAATGTACTTGTTTCTGGCTTCAATTTAGCTCCATTTGAAAACATATTTGTTCTTTATACTTGATATAAATAGGTTTTATTGAAAGAGATTAGCAAAGGAAAAATCACTAATTTGTGAATCAATGGTATACAAGCTTTTTGCAAAAAACTTAATCAGTTATCAAATGAGACAAATGAAGACACTAGCAATTTGTTTTGATCATTAAAGCATATTATTTGAGTCAACTGTAGCAGTATTTAGTGTTTATTGTTGTTATTCATAAGGATTTCAATTCAAAAAAAAAGTTGCAAAGGAGTTCACTTTTATTCTTGATGTATATATATATATATATATATATATATATATATATATATATATATATATATATATATATATATATATATATATATATATATATACATATATATATAATTTTTATTCATATATGTTTTTAAGGTGTCTACTATTTCATCAATTTTTGTACAACGTGTCTTCAATATTTTGATAGAAAAAGTTTGTTCTGAAGTGAAGCGTGTGTTTTTAACAGTTAAAAAGTTTTCTGAATATGGTAGTATACTCGGCAATCTAGAGTTAAACGCAATTAAAATTGTTTTTGGAAATTACATTAACCAGTGTGCTGGGTAGGTTATTTAATCTAAAAATAATTTTGTAATTATAAGTAAAGTTTATAACAAATTAAAAGTAATAAAAAGTTGCTTGAAAGTTGTAGTACATGAACTATATACGCATTTAATTAAATAGAAAATAAAAATGCATTACGGAGAATTATTTTAAATGTGTAACATTGCATTTAAAATATAACAAAAATATTTTTATGGGTAAAAGGAGAGGTTAGATTATCATTAAAAACCAATGTGTTACGTAGGTGTTAAAATTCCAACTTACTTAATTTATTGACAGTCCCTAAGTTAACGTTACTTATAAAATTAATTAACGTATTCGGGTATTCAACGCAACAGCTGGTTTTTTTATTGGTATGATAAAAAACTTTTTTTTTTTTTTTTTTTTTTTTTTTTTTTTTTTTTTTTTTACTTTACCTCCTCAAGCCTGAGAAGGCCACTACAGATGAGGAGGCTACTTAACTGTGGTTATAACCCTCTCTCAACTCTATATCTCCGAAACATGAACCTTAATTAACAAGGCCGCTGTGTGGAGAAACAAGTTGAGCGCAGTACTACCAGGTGTATATATATATATATATATATATATATATATATATATATATATATATATATATATATATATATATATATTAAAAGTAAATCATAATGAAATGCAATAATATTTCATTCAGTTAATACTTTTTAGAAACTGTATAGAAAAAGCCATACAAGTGGTTCCTACTATTGAATCAGCAAAAAGGTTTTGTTTTTTAAAGTTACAATTGTAATAGTTTGTTTATAATCCGAGTTGGCCTAACTGACCTAATATAATAGATATACTGACCTAATATAATAGTTTATGGGTCAGGGTAGTAACATCAGTTTTTGCTATTTCTAATAACATCTGTTCAACAACACCTGAAGTTTCATTGATGTTGTATAACATCTTTGTAAAATGTATATGATTACTACAGATGTAGTTACATCTTTTCAATTATCTAAGTATAACAACATCTGTGCAACTACATCTGGAATTCTACAGATGTAGTTACATCTTTTTAATTATGTTAAGAATAACTACATGTGTACAATACATCTGTGAATTCTACAGATGTAGTTACATCTTTTCAGTTGTATTAAATATAACTACAGGGTTTTATGAACTTATTAAATTATGATGCGTTATTTTAACCAGATGTAGTTACATATGTGGGTTTTTTCAGATGTAGTTATATCTGGAAAAAGTTATTAAATAATAATGCATTATTTTAACAAGATGTAGTTACATATAAAAATATTTTCAGATGTAATTACATATGAAGGAAATTCTTCAAATTCAATAACTAGTTGTTATTGAATTTGGAGAAAAATTAGTTACATCTTCCTAAAGATAATGTTAGGGTTCATTGAATTTTCAGATGATATTGGACAGTTGTTGTTTACACAAAAATGTACAGATGTTCTTGGACTACTCTACAGATATTATTGGACAGATGTAATAATCTTTTACCTAATTTATCACTCCATTTTTTTTATATGATTTTTGTTCATGAAACTGATTATTATCGATTACTGTATTGTTATTACCTGATCTATATGAGAACATAATTAAGTTAATAAACATAAATTATTTCTAATTTAGTGCATTGGTGGTTATTGTTAATTTAGTTATTAGTGTTGTCATGATACTCGGTATTTCAGTACCAACACAGTTCTTTAGTATTAAAGAAATTAAAACTAAAGTTTTTTAAGAAAAAACTGCTTTATATCTTTTTTGATGGCACCATTACCGTCATTTAAAGCCTAATTTGGAATGTTTTGGAAATACCTAGCGGCCTCTGATAGGTAGGATGTAAGTCATTTACCAAAAATTGTTTTTGTAATATTTCTTTTTTTTTGTCAAATATAAAAAATTTGATAACGCAATTTACATATAACAAAAGAAAAGTAAATTTTAAAAATTAAAAAAGAATTTTAAAATTTATAAAGTTTATAAATCAAAACGAGCGTCAGAAATATTTTTATATACTTTATTCAGAAAGTTTTTAGAAAAACAGACTAGAAATACAAAAGACTCAAGTTTTGGTTAAAAAATGCGAATTTATGATGTTGTGACCACAAGGAATTATATAAGTGTGCACTATGCACACTTATAATTTGGTTAGTGGTCAGTATAATTCCTCCTTCATTTAGGTAGTGAATTTGGTACCGTAAGATGAGGTAAAATTGGCCCTTTGAGGGTAACTTTGACCTAAAGTTGGAAATAGTTTTAATGCACTGTATTTTTAGCAATAGGATTAAGATATTAACTTAGCTTATGCATCACCTTTTAGGTGGCAGTACTAGTATGACTTCTTGTTGAATGTGTAATATTATTGTTCACCACCTATGCAGTAGTACACTATCTTGTTTATAAAAAAGTGTTGCATTTAGTTGTCTTCCTACTTTTACTTATGAAAGCAAACTCTTTGGGAATTTTTGGCTGGTTAATGTATTTTTATTTTATTTTAGTAAGTTGTTAAAAGTTTTCTTAGTGCATAAGCTTACTTACCCTGGTTGTTTACAAACTGGTGTTATTTTAATCGTTTAATACAACTTTAGCCCTGATTTTGGGTAACTTTGACCCAAGATCGTTGCTAGTCTAAGGTTACTCCAAATTACGTATTTTGAATTTGGACATTTATTTTTTAATTTATGCATGCAAATACTGGGTATTTAAATTTTGTTGTGGATTTTTAATATTTATTTCATTATTTGAAAACAATGGATTGTGAAAAAATTTATAGAAATCTTTGCATTAAATTTTGTGTATTTAAAACTTAAATATTTAAAAAGTAGTTTGTTTTGTTTTTGAATAGGTTTGTTATTTAAATTTTAAATATTTTTTGTGATTACAATTTCATCATTTGCAAATTTTATTTTAGTACAAATTTAAAAATTATTTGCTTTCACGACTAAAAGAAATTTTGTAAAACTGCGGTATATATTGAAAAAGATAATGAATAAGTTAGATCTTTTTTTTGCGAAGTGTAAGAAATCAAAAGTGGCTGAAAGTTTTCATTGAGGATAACTTATCTTCACATATCAGTTTGCATGTGCTTAAGCTATGTAAAGATCACAATGTTCGGTCTCCCTCCAAATTCAACTCAGTTAACTCGACCATTAGGTGTTTTCCTAAGAAATGAAATTTTCATGGCTGGGTTTGAAAAATGAGGCATTTATACCTTGAATAAATAAAAACTGCTAGACTGCTTGCCTGAAAACCACCCTGTATATAAAAATGGTTTGGCAAAGTTTTCCTTAAACTGTTGGGAAAAAAAAGGGGCTTTCTTTCTAAAGATGGCCAAAAAAAAAGAAGATAATCCAGCTGCCTGCTGGCAAGAGTGTTACACTTTTAGATGTTGAAACAGTCATTTTTTAAGCAATCACCAATCCCTCTACATTAAAGTAAAACCGCCCTACTGTTAAATTTATTTCTGGTAACATGGCTGACAATGCGAGTTTCGAAGTGGAGGGACACTATAGTCAATTTCTAAAATAACTCCTCTATATCTAGAATTTTCTTTAAAAAAAAAAAAGGTCCTTTAGAAAAAAAGTGGAAGGGCATGTGCCCCCTGGCACCCTTGGTGCCGTCGGTCCTGGTTAAATCACTGTAGTATTTTTGAACTAGCTTTGAATGCTAAGATGACTTTAAGTGCAAATAAAACTCTGTCTGACATCATAGTGTAATTTTTTATAACAATAATGTTTTCTCATTGATTTTATTTCAACGGATTTCAGGAATGTTTTAAATCGAAAACTAGGTAAAACTTAATGCAAACATACATGATAAAGATACATGCTAGTAGTTTTTATTAGTTTAACTTTAATCTGATCCAATGCATAAGAGACATAGGGTTTATTGATATGGGCCAAAGTTACCCCAATCCAAGATGACTTTGGCCCATAATTTTAGTATAATAATAAAATGGTTTTATAGTACTTGGAATTTTCAAAATAGTCATAAATTAAAGGATTATGTTTATTTAACCAAACCAACCACTTAAAACACCAATTTGTAATTTTTTTTAAGGTCAGCAAAAACCTTTTTCAAAGAAAACACAAAAAGTTGGGGCAATCTTACCCAGTTTTACGGTACCGAGTATTTTGATAGGTATTGATACCGAATACTGATGTTTCAGTACCGTGACAACACTAGTAGTTATTGCTGGTTTATCGCAGTATAAAATATAAGTAAAAAACAAGAAATTTAAAAAATGTTGATAGTACAGCTTCAGTATAGACTTTCAGAAATCTTTGTGATTTCAAAAAACAACGATTTTGACTTTTAAAAATTTTTTTTATACCTTCTTTATATTTTTATGACTTTTTTTTGCAAAATTTTTTGAAAAACTGAAATCCGTTATTTGAAATACTCTCTATATATAATATATATACTATATTATAATACATGTAATACTAAATATATTGAAATACTATATATATATATATATATATATATATATATATATATATATATATATATATATATATATATATATATATATATATATATATATATATATATATATATATATATATATATATATATATATATATATATATATATATATATATATATATATATATATATATATATGTATGTATATATATATATATATATATATATATATATATATATATATATATATATATATATATATATATATATATATATATATATATATATAGTTGTTCTAGTGTCGTGGTAGTTACTGTTAATTTAACACCATGGTAGAAATCTTGACTCCTTGTTGTTACTTTTTAGAAGTCTTGATTTAGTTATCAACTCAATTTCTTACTAAATTTTATATGATATATAAATGAAATGAAATTTTACTATTTATTTTAGTGTACGGATGAATAAGCTTTTATGCAATACAAAATTTTTTGTTTTTAGTCAAATAGATTCTCTTCTTTACAAATTTAAAGCTTCTATGCATTATCAAATCTCAATATTTGGAAGCCCTGAAGATTCGACCAGTTCAGAGACTTACCCAGTTCCTAACACTAGGAGAATCTCTGTAGGAGCGAGAAGTAGAGTATTGAGTGCAGGAGAACGTTCTTTGGCTAATGTTAAACAAAAAAAAATGATAAACTCTCGTGCTTCTCCTTTATCACCAAATGAAGCTGCTGATAATAAAGCGAAGCCACTTTTTATGAAAACTGATCTTAAAAATATTTCCTCTACTACCGAAGTTGAAAGTTCTTCTGTGACTAATGACGAATCTACGCCATCTAGTTTATCTAAAAAAACAAAACGTCAAGCACCGGCTCCGCCATCAATTCTAGTGGACGATAAAAAAGTTTTGACTAAATCAAAATCTTTGTCAAATCCTTTTACCGACTCACTAAATCCGTTTAGTGATGATAGTGGAAACCCATTTATAGAAGATATCGAGTCTTCAAACAGCCAAATTTCAACAAACCCCTTTTTTTCCGATGATTAGTTGTTAACCATTAAGTAATAAACAGTTTAATAAATTATAAATATTAATACACTTTCATTTATATACATACATACATACTAACATACATACATACATACATACATACATACATACATACATACATACATACATACATACATACATACATACATACATACATACATACATACATACATACATACATACATACGTATGTACATACACACACACACACACGATTCTTTTTTATCTTAAAATGTGAAAAATATTTTTCAAATTTAAATACAGGTTTAATCTAAACAAGTTTTAGTTGTGTTGAAATTATATTTAGTATGGTAAATATTATACAAAAGCAAAAAATGAAAAGTTCAGTTAATAAAGTATAAAAAATAAATTTTTAATAATATAATAAAATAAAATATATAAAACCTATTACGGTATAGTTTTTACATTTTAATTGTGCAAACTTAAATATATATATATATATATATATATATATATATATATATATATATATATATATATATATATATATATATATATATAAACTTAAATATATATATATATATATATATAATATATATATATATATATATATATATATATATATATATGAGTAAATGTTCCAGGTAACAAAAGAAAAACTATCCAAACTAAGATGAGTAAAATATATTTATTAGTTATATTTTGACAAATATTTAAAAAAAAAATTTTCTCTAACACAGAAAGCCTTTCATATAAAATCATCAGCTGTGTATGAGATTTACAAAACTATAAAAAACTCATTATATTGAACTTCCTATAAAAAGTTTAAAAAGGAAGTAATAAAGGTTTATATAAAAAACTATAATTAACAAAAATATAGCATAAGTTGATTTTTGTTGGTAAAGAAATTTTAAAAGTAATGTGAAAATAATTACTTCCTGTTTATATGTTCATTGTAACGTGACCCTGCTTTTGTAGGTGAGCTTCATAAATAAGAAGTAAATTCTCATTTGAGAGTTTTAACATTGGAAATAATTTAAAAAAAGGTTCATTTTTAAATTTTTTTAAATTACTTCCAATGTTAAAAATTAACATTAAATTTTTAATTCTAAGGGCTCTTTATTAGCTTCTTTTGCGGCCATTTTGCATACTTGCTTATATTCAGTAATTTTTGTTTATTTTTCAAGTTTAAGCAGTGCCGAATTGAGCAGGCGCCGAGCCTGATGCGAGTTTAGTTTGTGGGGCCCTTAAATAAAAACATATATAAAAAAGGGGGGGGGTGTAAAGAATACTAATGTACAAGAGTAAAATTATGCTTATTTATAAATATTTACTAACTCAATGATATTCACCATATTCTATTAAATAAAAAAAAGACGTTTTAATTTCTTTTGTCACGAAAATTGTATATAAGTTAATGAATAAATTTAACTGAAAACTATTAAATATAAATCTATAGATTTATATTTATATTAACTAGGAATACATTAACAAGACTGATGTTTGACTTATTTCTAAGTTTTTTTAAGAAAAATCTTGTACAGTAGTTTGCAAATCCTTGCTTCTTAAATTTCACTCAACATGATTGCTATACCTGTTTAACCTGTTTAATCCAGTGTTATTGTTGGTCATAAATTTTTTAAAGTTTTAATCTAGAAAGATCTCTCTTCAAAAGCAACGCTCACTGAAATCGTTAAGTGTACGTGAAGGGATATAAATAGTTTGGAAATGCCGTAGCCCTGTCATTCTCAGATAAAGGTTAAAACATTTTAAATGATTTTTGGGACTATTTTAATAAAAGAATAGATTTTTGTGCCTCCATTTCTTCAAATGGCATATTACCGTTTTATCCTGCTTCCAGCTTCACAGTATTATTAGATGTAACCGTTTGTATAATCTTAAAATCTGTCAGAGCAGTTTCTAAATCTGCTACATGTTTTTTTAGTTCTTCTTTTTTGTTATTTCAAAATCTTCCGAAAAATCCCAAATAAATTATGATTTTTTGATTATTCAAAACGATCTTCTAGTGATTGTATAGCTTTAACTAAAACTAACATGAAAAAAGATATCTTGAATGTATTTAAAGGGTTTATAATAGGCTCATCGTTACCTTTGCAATTAAAATAATGTTTTTGTTTCCGGAGCTGTTTATTTTGAAATTCTGGACGTATTTCCTAGTCTTCTACGAGTGTTTTTGCCTTAACTAAAATGTTAATGTAAAATTTACCTATTTGGAACCTTACTGCTTTAACACTGAATTTGACATTCCCGCATAGTATTACAAATTTTTTTCTCAGTAAGTTCTCTCACATATTTGAGAAACACTAGCAATCATTGTGTAGATGTCAAAAGCAAAACACTCAGGCGTTGAAGAATACCAAAAAATGTTAGATTTTTGGTAGAAATTTTAACAATATCTTCCAATAGGAGATTATAATTATGACGTGTACTGTTCAAATAAACTGGCCCTGGAACCTGGTAATGTACCACCTGAAACACATCTGAGTTTAAGAGACATTTGTTCCTAATGACCGATGTCTAGAGTACAGTCAAAAATTACAGAAAAAGACTTTCCGTATTTTAATCGTTCTATCATGTTATTTTTAATTTTACTGCTTATTACATTGATAACTTCATTTTGGATGGTTTTGCTTAGATAATGTTCATTAGTTGTTTTACTGGAAGTTTGCTGTAGATGGTCCTGTAGATGGTCCTGTAGATGGTCATATTTCGATCATTTGATAGCTATTTTTCATGTTGTGGTAATCTTCTGTGTATGTTTGATCCAATATTAAATCCAGAAGTAACAAGTGCACAAATTCGGACTTCCACACTGACTACAATAAAAATATTCTGTCCTTTGACACAGACTATATTATCCACAGACGGACTTTCTTTCAAATGCACTTTTGAAAAAACTTCTTCCATTGTTTCGAAAGGAAAAATCATCTGAAATAATTTTTGATCTTTCCTTAAGTTGCAGGATCATCTGTTAGACTCGGTTCTTTATTATAATATTTTTCTTTACTATCGTATTGGGTTGAATCATTTCCACTGTAACTTTTCCAGTTTACTGTTGTATTGGGATTGGGTTCCACTTTACTGTCGTATTGGGTTAAACTGTTTCCACAGAATGTTTAATTTAAAACTCTTTAATTGGCTTTCTAGTTAATTATCTTTGGCAGTATTTTCTTTAACACCTTTCTTATTAATTTCTTTGTTATTAATTTTATTTTCATCTTTATCATAATTTTCTTTTTCCTTTTTTTTCATCTTTTTCGTTACTTTTGTTTTTATTATTTTTTTTTTCATCTTTTTCATTATTTTCCTCTGGATCTTTATCATCATTTTCTTCTTAATCTTTTCCATTATTTTCTTCTGGATCTTTATCATTATTTTCATCCGGATCTTTTCCACTATTTTGTTCTGGATCTGTTTCGTTTTTTTATCTGTTTTTTTGACAGCATTCCCATTCATTCATTCCAATTCCGTTCATACATTTCATTCATTTTTAAGTATTTATTCAAAGCTCCTTTGAGCTTTTCATTTTCAGCTTTTCTTTTTGCAGTTAGTTTTCTTTTTGTACGACCACTTTGGGATTTCAACTTGAAAATCGAAATTCGAGAATTCCGGAGTTCGTTTTCATAGTATAGTTTGGAATTCCGAAAAGTTTTCCAGCGAATTCCGAAATTAAAATTTGTTCTTTCGTACTCTCTTCAACTTTTAAAATGTGTTTTTGTTTCTGTGCATATAAATATTCTACATTCTAATTCTATAAGAAGAAATAAAGAAAAAAATTGTAAATTCCATTATTTTGTTGTTCAGCTTTTATGACCCTATAAAGTTTACACCCCCCCCCCCCTCAAATTGAGAGGGCTGTAAACTTTATAAGGTCATCAAAGCCGAACAACAAGGGATTATTAAACCAAATTTAAAATTCGTCAATGAATATAAATTAAGTTTAAGATTTTAAAAAAAATAGCAAACTTGACTCACTGCCCTCCTATTCGGGGCTGGGGGAGGGGGGCTAATGTTTTAGGGTTTTTGTTGTTCCCAGTCTCCAATCACCGAAATTTTTTGCTTAGCGTCCTCATTCCTCATATATATGAACATACTTAAATATGGAGTTTTCTTCATGTTTCAAAGTTGTTTAGCTCAAACACACAAAAAGTTGTCTACGGCCTTAATTACAGTTATCCTGCATAATATAAGTAGACATAGAGAAAACATTCCTATATTATAGTTAACGGTTTCATGTCTTCATTTCATATCCATATGTAATAATTTTTATGTTTGGTATCATTTCGTGTTCGTGTCTTATATTTTACGATTTTCAACAGTGTTGAGATTTGCTTATGAAGTGCGGTGTGTATTGAATTATTTGGATCAATATTTTTTAAATAGGTAAGCAAATAATAGCAGGAATAATAGCAGTTTTAATTTAACAACATTATTTGATAGCTATTTAATTTTAATTTAAATTTGTTTAATAAGTTAAATTATTATCAAATGTCTTCAAAGGAAAGTTATTCGGAATACACAAAGCAATGTAAAAATCAAAATTCATTTTACTTATTATATTATATTATTATTATGTGTGTAAAATGCCGAACATGAATATTACCTTCTATAAATTTTACGAATTACGAATCTTCCTTCTATAAATTTTTTGTTTTTTTTGTTTTTTTTTTGTTTAAAGGTGTGTGTATATATCATATAGTTAATACGTTCTTTATAATGAACACAAGTTAAATGAAGTCCTTCAAGTAGGCAGGTCTGTTTTTAGTCCTTGACGATCTTCGCACGTCAGGCTGCGGTTCAGTCAATAGAGTTTCAGGAATACTTGTAGCTTCTTCTATTTTTTATTGTTTGCTGTTTCCTCATTTGATGAAAGAGGTGTGATAACTGCCGGTAAATCGTATGGTAAAGATAAGTTGCTTATGCTGATATGGTTGTGGTAGCTCGCTGGTTCTAATCAGATGTTTACGATTGCATTGATATACTCTTCCGTACTTATCTACCACGTTGTATGATCTGGGTAGTGTTAGTTTTTCTTTAACTGTCACTTTTTTCCATGTTCCATCTTTTCTCATCCAGGCGGTATTGTTTGCAACGAAATTTGGGAGTTTAGATGCGTTCCGATCATAGTATTGTTTTTGACGATTTCTGGACTTGGTGATCTGACTATAAGCATTTAATGGAACTGCTTATAAGTAAGTCATGGTGGACAGGTGGGGTTGTTCGCGTTCTTATGTTCATGAGAAGTTGGGATGGAGAATAGTCCATACCTGTGAGAGGCATGTAGAGGTATTCTAAAAAACCAAGTACAGGGTTATTGTATTTTTTTAGTATTTTCTTCATAATTTTTACGCTCATTTCACTGAGACCATTCAATTGGGGGTAGTTAGAACTTAATGGAGTGAAGTTTAACCCATATTCTTTTGAGAAGTTAAGAAACTCTACACTGCTGTAGGGGTTGTTATAGGCAATGAGATTTGAAGGTATTCCGTGACGAGTAAAATGGTTTTCATGAACTTGTTAACAAAGAATGCCGTTTTGTTAGGAATGACACTGTTCTCTATAAATTTAGAAAAGTAGTCTATAACAATTACATAGATTTTTCCATGCAACTCATATATGTCTGATCCTACTTTACTCCACGGTAAGTCAAGAATGTCGTGTTGAATGATTTTTTCCTTTTTGTTGTTATTACGGTATTTAAGGCATTTTTTGGCAATTGAGTATTAGATTATCAATATCGTTTGTAAGTCCTGGCCAATAAACAGCACTTCGAGCTCTAGCTTTCGTCTTCATGGTGCTAAGGTGTGAGAAGTGAAGCTGTCTAAATATGAGGGGTCTCATAGCAGTTGGTATAACTATTTTATTTTATTTTAGAATTATTCTCTCTGCTAGGTGTAAGCTGTTTCTTATGGTCCGATGTTTCTTTTCTTCACCGCAAAGCATTTGTCGGCGTCGAGGCCAACCATAAGTTATATAGTTTGTTATTTGAGAGAGCGCAGAATCAAGTTAAGTGTCGTGCTGCAATTGCTTTAGTCTATGTGTTGATATTGGCAAATTTTCAACTAAAGTGTGGACCATAACGTTGCTGTCCTCATTTAGGCTATCATCCTTGTCAAAAATGTTGAGGTGGGCACGTGATAAAGAGTCAGCAATGTATAGATCTTTACCTGGAACATATTTTGCTACAACTTGATATTTTTGGAATCTTATCAGAAGTCTTTTTATATGAGGTGGTACTTCTGACAGCAGCTTGTGCAAGATATATTCAAGAGGTTTGTGATCACTTTCTACGGAGACCTGTCGCTCATAGGTATATTGGGTGAAACGTTCACAAGCAAAAACTATTGCTAAAAGTTCTTTTTCTATCTGGTCATATCTCTGTTCTGCTATGGTTAAACTACGAGAAGTATAGCTGATCGGGTGACCTTCTTGCATAATACAGGCTGCTTACCCATGTGAAGATGCGTCTACCTGAATCTGGACATCATTTGAAGTGTCGAAAATGAGAGTACAGGAGAAGATGAAAGAAACTGTTTAATTTTTTCCATTGCACTGGTATGTTCATGGTTCCATGACCAGAGTATGTCTTTTTTAAATAGCTGGCGGAGGGGAGCTGTTACCTGTTACATATTTGGGATAAATTGTAGCAGATAGTTGACCATTCCTAAGAGCCGTTGCAAATCTGCTTGACTTGTAGGCAATGGGTATGCAGATATGGCTTTAGTTTTTTCAGGATCAATTCTTATGCCTTCATGGCTGATTATGTTACCGAGATATTTGACCTCAGATACTCAAAATTGTATTTTTTTTTTAGGTTGAACCAGATGTTTCTCTCACGAGCTCGTTGTAGGATTTGTTGGAAAATTGTATCATGCTCTGCATCTGTTTTAGTTGCAATAATTAAGTCATCGTGGATAGCCAAAACATTAAGGATATCACCAAAGATTTTCAATCATCTTTGTGCAGCATCTGATGTACATGCTATGCCGAATGGCATGTGGTTGAGTTAGTATCGGTCATAAGGAGTGTTAAATGTGCATAGCTTTGAAGAAGGTTCATCTAGTTTTATATGCCAATAGCAATCAGCCATGTGTATAACAGTGAAAACTTTGTTTTCACTGTTATAGACATGGCTGATTGTTTTGCCGCAAAGTTTGCTAGAGATTTCTTCTGTAGATGGAGTGGTTTTGTATTGTCTTAAAACAGAATTGTTTAGTTCTTTCGGGTCAATACATAATCTTAAGGATCCACCATTTTTTTCTATGATGACCAATGAGTGTACCCAAGGTGTCGCTTTAGAAATTTTTGAGATAACTGTGGCATTTACTAAATGGTCAAGGGTGCTTTTAAGTTTAGGTAGGATATTTATTGGTACTTTCCTTGGTGCATGAATGACTGGGATTGAATTTTTAGCAACTGCGATATGATAGTTTCCTTTAACTAAATCAAGGCCGGTAACAACGTCGCCATAATGTTTTAAAATGTTAGCTTTATCAATTTCAACATCATTAAAGTTTAGTATTTTAAGAGATTTGCAGTTTTCCATTATATAACTTAAATGTTATATTTTTGTTGTTGACTGTAATATTTGCTGTTATATCGATGTTACATTTGCTCTCATAAAATTGATTGTTTTTTCTAGAGTCAGCTCAGTGTCTTGAAGAAGTTGTTCTCTGGCAGCTTTAGAGTCGATACCAAAGACTACTCTGTTACGTATAAGGCTTTCTTCGAGGGTTCCAAACTCGTATGTTTTAGCTTTGTTTTGTAAATCAATCAAGAAGTCATTAAATAGTCTGCTATCTTGCATACATGCATTGAATGAATAACGTTCATAAATTATGTTTTTTTTTGGGTTGAAATAACATTCAAACTTTTGAACTAAGGGTGTTAATTTATCGCTTTCTTCGATTGTGAAGATGAATGTGTTATATACTCTTAAAACGTCTTCGCCAATCATATGAAGGAAAATGGCACATTGGATATCTTCATTTTTCTCATTGACTCCTGAAGCTATTTTATAAAGATTCCATCTCTGCTTCCATTTTCGCCAGTTTTCTGAAACATTGCCATTTAAATTCATTGCCTCTAATGGCCTAAGTTGTTCCATTTTATTTCAAACACAGGTTTACTTCTGGTATCATGTAATATTCTAAGGATAATGTTAGATTAAGAACTACATACAACATAAAGTTTAAGGCGTGCAGGCCGCTATATGTATTTCAAGTAATAATAATAACACGAAGCATGTGTGTAAAATGCCGAACACGAAAATTACAATAATACTTATAAATATTATTAATAAGTTTTATCAAATTAAAAACAAATTTAAAAACAGAGCAGATATAATGAAAGATTCGTATTTTTTTTATTTATTCAAATAATTCAGATTTTGAGATAATTTCTGATAATTTCAAATAATTCCAAGTTTTGCCAAAATTCAGCAAAACATAGACATAAGTTTTGCTGATTTGCCAAAACGTCTTTTTCTTGGCAAATTTTTGATGGTAACCATTTTTTTAATATTTTCTAATGATGTTTCCTACGCTATTTGGCCTAACATTTGCTACTTTAGAAATAATTTCATAACCTTTTCCATCTTTATATTGTTAAAAGATTATTTTCTTTAATCGATTTTTATGTCTTTACATTATGATTAACATACTTTTATCGCTTAAAAATTATTTTAATGAACCAAATTTGTTTTTTTTTTTCAACTAACTCTTACAACAGAAAAATTGTAAAATTCATTTATGCAACTAAATTTCAAAAAAGTAAAAAACCAGTTAACTTTTTTACTACATTTTGCTGCTATCATTCTTGTTCAAATCAAAAGTCTTTGTTAAATAATTGACACGGTCAACAAAATCTCTTCCAGTACTTTCTGAATATACAAGCCATATTCATTGTGTTTGTCATCTAATAACTTTAATGTTAATTTTTTCTGTAGGAGCTTGTGAAAACATTTCAAGAGTCAAATATGGTGGTTGATCTGGATAAATTTTTTCAGATTTATTGAATTTGACATCTTTATTTTGGTTGAATCCGTGGGTAGCAAAAAAGTCAACACAAAAATCATACATAATTCATTTTGCTGGATCTTTATCCTAATTATTGACATGAAGATATTGTAATTTTTAGTCAATTTTGTGATGGTTCGTTCGCTCTCGCAAGTCATTGATGTTGACTGTTTAGATTCATTAGATTAGTTCCTTTTCTTCTTCATTATCAGGAATAAATTATGCAGATTCATTATCAGTTGTACTTGATTTAAATGAAAGAAATCAGTTTTAATTGATAGCCTCTTTATTCTTTTCAAGCTTTTCTTCCGACATTTTCCTATATTGATTACCGTTTACTTGCATGCGATTTTTGAGAGGTTGACATAATCAAGTTCACCGTTTTTTATGAAATGATTCTAAAAAATCCACTTTACTTATTATATTTAATAAAAAAATCAATAAAAATAAATCATAAAAATATAGTAAATATATAAAAATAGTAAAAAAAAAACAACATGTTTCAATCGAGTTTTCTAAAAACAACACATGAAAGCGCTCTAGAACATATCTCCTTGACATCTGTTTATTATGTAGCAGTGGTCTTAAAAGTTTGTTCTTCAAGTCGAATACTTATCATGAATAAATTTGTAAAGGTTATCAAGTATATCTTCAACAAGTTTGTTGAAAAAAACGTGGAAACATTTGAATTTTATAGAAGCTTAAACTTTTAATAAAGATTTTCATGAATATTTAAAAATAAAAATAGATTAAATATAACTTGATAAACAAAAATGCTGGTATTAACAAGGCCAACCACCCGGGTTTTGATGTGGAGGGGCACAATCGTCAATTTTCAAAAAATATCCTTTATTATCTAGAAATTTCTGAAAAATAAAAAATTAAGGGCCTTTAGAAAAAAAGTGCACCCCCCCTCCTCCTTGGTGTCGTCGGCCCTGATTAAATTAAGGTTAAAAAAATGTTTTCTTGATGTAAAAATTTTTTCTGGTATTCATTTAGTTCATTTCATACTATTTGAGTATAATTTGCTTCAAAATTAGATTAAATGGATAAATATAGGTATTAAGCCATACACTAAAAAAAAACACATAAATAAATTGAAACCACAAGGTTGCCAAAAAAAAATTTGCCGCCCTTAAATATTTGCCTTCCTAGGCCTGAAAATATTTAGTAAATACAATGTATTACTATAAAAAAATATACTGTAAATACAATGAATCTTTTTGTATGACGTCAAATTATCAGGAAACGTCAAATTGGAACGAAAACTTTTATGCAAAAGTTATTGAGTTTTTTGAAGTTAGTTTTGAATCATAGCAGATTGGATTTATCATAAATCGAAGAAAAAAAAAATTTTACGTTTAATATATAATTTATATATAAAACAAACAATGAAATTGTTTTTTAAAAGTCGCGCTAAAAAGCATTCCGAATTTTTAAAAGGTTTTGGACCTAAAACCGAATCGGAAGTAACACTTTCATTTTCAGAAGAAGTAAGTTACACATTTTTTTTTATTCTATTTTTTTATTTTTAATATTAACTTAATTTAATTAACCAATGTTACTTCAATCTTTTTAATTTATTTAAAATGCATAACTTTTTCACTTTTAATATTTTTATTTATCTTAGATTTCATTTAAAAATGATAAGAATTCAGAGGAATTTTATTCAACATCCTCTCTCGAAAAAGAAAAGTTCCTTAGAGCTGATCTAAACAGCTCTTCTAAAAACGGTAAAAAAATAATTATTTGTCTAAGCATTTTATTTCTTTTCTTCATAAACTTTACTTCAATTTTTTTATAATAAGCAGGGACCCTTTAAAGCTAAATTAGTTAAAGATTGGGTAAACTCAAGTCCCATTTATTTCAAACATAACTGTACAGTGTACCTTGTAAACTATAATTTTCAATCTCCTTAATAATAAAATAGAGTGAACCCGTAAGTTATTATCTCCATTACACTAAGGAAGAGTGAACCAGTCAATCTTAACCTATGTTGTACAAATGAAAATGAAAAGTTTGAATGGATTAATGCTTTATTTAAATACAACAAAGAAGAAGCAAAAATGTTTTAAGGCATCGAAAAAAATCTTTGGTATCAAATTAAATATAAGTATATTTTTATTCAAATTAAATATAATTATAATAATAATGTTTTATATATTGAAAATATAATGACAATATAAAAATATACGGAGTTCTTCCCAATAAATAAAAGTTTTAATTGTTGGAGTTATTCTTTTTTCATTAAAAATTTAAAAAGTGAATTTTTTCACTTTTTAAGTTTTTGACAAAAGAAATAATTTCACAAAAGAAAAAATTGGAATGAAAAAACTCGATCATGTTTTTTTTTTTTTTTCTTGTGAACTGTAGTAAGTCTTTTATCAATAAATGCTAACTAAGTGTGTACGATGATAACGTTGTACTGAGGGTTCGTGGTTAGCCAAGTTCGAAATATTCTTGATATGAAATATTTTCATAACGGCATAAAAAAAGTTTCGTTTTTCATTTTCTGAAAATTATAATGCAAAAATTTTAGAAAATTGCAACCTTATGTAAATATTGTAAATATATATATAACTAAAAATGCAACATTTATAATGAAAACAACCTTTTCAACTTGCTACAATAAGTTTAACAACCCCACAATTCCCTCCACCCACTCTACGACTAAAGAAAGAGTACGCCTTCCAAACCCTCTTTTCAGTATACCTACTATAATTATTCTTCGCCACCATCACCACCACTGAATCTTGGATTCGCTCATGGGTTTTTTTTACATTCTTACAAGCTAGGTATAAAAGAACTATTTTATTTATATAAAGAAATATACCATTATAGTTTTACTTAGAATTGTTTTATTATTAACTTTTATTATTATTTTCAATAAATTTTCTAAGTACTTCATAACCATTTTTTTAGGGGTTGACGTAAGTGAGAGCGACGACGACAGTTTTAAATCTTTAAATGAAAAATTAAAAAATACAAAATATTGTGTAAAAAAAACACCAACACTAACACCCGTTCAACTTGTAAAAGAACCTAAAAAAAAATGGACAGAAAAAATTAAGAAAAAGTTTCAAACAAAGAAAAAGTTTTCAAACAAAGAAAATATGGTAAAATTTTTCATTAAAGTATACAATAGTTCAAACTTTTACTTCATAAGTTGAAAGTATTTTTATTGTATAAGTTGAGAAAAAGTAACGCGTATAATAGGCTAAAATAAAAAATGCTTTTCAACCGAACATAATGTGCTGAAAAGACAATCGCGGATGTAAAAAGACATAACATGTTAAAATACAAAAATATTTTTAATAGAATTGCGTAATTTAATAGACAAACCGTATTTTTTCATGGCACTTTTAAAATGCTAACATTTTTTACTTAACATGGTCTTTGCCTTATTTACAGAGTTTTGGAAGTAATATTATTAAATAAATTTATTTTTCTTTTAACTAACAATTATCTCCATTAATTTTGGTTATTTAAACGAAAAAATAATTTTTTTTGTCTGAACAACAAAAAAATATTATCAAAATTTAAAAGTTCGTTACATCAGTTCGTACTCAAATGTTATTGCAATATAATTTAAATTTAGGAACATAAAGAGTTCAGCCCAAATTTACTAGATGTGAACTCTACTCCACAGCCATTATCTGTGAGCTCTACTCCACAGTCGTTATCTGATTCCATTTGTAATGAAAGCATAGAGGAGGACCAGAGTATATTTTCCAAATCTGACTTGTTAAATGGTTTGTTTTTTTATATGTAATAATGTAAAATAAAGTTTTGTGACATGGATATAAAATTTATGCACACACACAAAACCGTAGGCTAGCCTAAACCTCCAAATGAGGAAGAGGTAGGATAGCGAATTTTAGGGGCCCATTTACAAATTTAGGAGCTCTTTTGCAAACTCATATACAAAATTTTATTATTTTAGATCAAGAGATAATAATATCTGATGCTACTTTACAAAATACAGGCTGCACAGAAAAGTACACAGCAAATGATAGCATTACATGGGTATACCTTGATGCAAAAAATACAAACATACTTAAAATTTTTTTAAATTTTAAAAACGTTTACATTTTTCAACATTAATAAATTTTTTAATGTTAGTTAAAAAACGAATGCACATTCGACCTGACCTGGGAAAACAAGAAACCTTCAAAAAGTTGGGAAATCAAAAAACCTTCAAAATTAAATCTTGTGAGTGAACAACCAGTGCAACCAATAGGTCTTATATTATATGAAGATGATGTGCCTATGTCAACCATAAAAACTCTTTTAAACGAAAAAGAATTAAAAGAAAAGCGACAAAAAGAATTAGAATATATTGATCAGGAAGCACTCAATAGTTTGTTATATTTCAGAACCTTTTTTTAATTTTAATTTTCATTATTTGCTCTTGAAACTTTTTATAAATAAAGGGCAAGATTTTCACTTTTGCTTTTTTATATAAAAATGTAATGTTCATAGTCCCTTACTGTTCCCTCTAAAAATTGTCGTGCAAAAAGTTTCCTAGATCAGAATAGTTTTATCCATCTATTTACTTAGGGATCATCCATAAGTTACGCAACGCTAAACTTATTTTAAAAATAGAAGTTGGAAATCATTTGCTCTTTTGCTCGGAGATTTTCATCGAACTTAAAGGGCTGTTTTTATTTTTTTTTAATTAAAGACTCTGCAAAAGAAAACTTTTGATCTTTTTTGTTTTGTTTTTTAGTTAAATTTAGCGTTGCATAAATTATAGACAATCCCAAAGATGTTTGTGATATCTGGTGAAAGTTTAAAATTTTATTATCAAAATTTGTTTCTTTTTTTACTATAAAAAATTTTTTTTTATAGTAAAAAAAGAAATTTGTTTTTTGACTATAAAAAAAATTTCATTTTTTACTATACATTTTTATCATAATAAATTACTAATTAAAAAAACAATTAGTATAATATTGAATAACTTAAAATATTTTTATAATTTTTACAAAGTAAATGCAGATCATGTAAAATATTCAAGATTTTACATTTTTGAATCTTGTTTTTTAATTCAAGGAGATGGGATTTTTGTACCAAAATCGTCATGCCAAGATCTTACATTTTTTCCAACAACTTCTAACCACCTGCAATCAACCACGACTTCTAACCACCTGCAAACATCCACAAATGAAATAAAGTTGTTATCGTGTTCAAAGAAATGCTTAAATGAATCACTGCAAAGTTTGTAAATTTCAAAAAAAATATTTTTCAAGATTATTTGTTAAGAATATTTTTAAGGTTAATTATTCATGAATAAATTAACATATATTTTCATGTAATTTTTATTCAAGGTAAGAAAATCACAATTCCTAAAGCGAATATTACATTTTGTAAACCAAATGTAACGAATATAAAAGAAACAAGCTTTATAGAATCCTTTTCATCGGTAATTTCTAAATTTTATAGATTCATGAATGCATATTTATAAAAATCATAATTTTTAAAAAATATAAAACATTTTAAATAATTTTTTTTGTTAAGCAGGAGGAAAATGAATGCCGACAAAATCAAAAAGTCGAAATAAAAACCAAATATAACTATAGCGGACATTCATTGCAACCAATAAATGTTGACCATGTTGGAGGTTCAAACCAGAAACATACTCTATTCTCACCAAACCTTCCGGCATGTACAAAAAACAATACGTTGACTCAACCTTATGCTATGAAAACAAGCAACTGTAATACAAATGAGCACAGTCAATGGGTAACTTGTTTAATAATGTGATTATAGACCAATGCTTACGTCGTTATAATGTAAAAACATGATAAAATAAGAATTTTTCAAGATTTGACCAGACCATGTAGCGTTTATTAAGTTTAACACTATCTTTTCAAATTAAATAAATTTTTTATTAAAATCTAATGATATTATAAAAATCAAGTTTTGGTAATTAAACCTGAAAACACCCATCTGGGTTTTTCTAATTTTCCATCAGTTTAACTTACCAATAAGAAAAGTTAGTACTTTTACTCATAAATGATATGTATATATATGTCTATTTTGTGTTAAGAATGTTTCATTGGTTAGTATTTTTGTAAATCAACTCAATATCAATTTCAAAATAAATAAAAAACTCATTAATATTTTATATTAGAAAATTGTGTTTTGAATTAAGGTGGAAAACAAATACTCTAACATATCAAAGTATGGTCAATTGAAGACGTCTGGAAATAAGAAAAAAGTTTCGTTTGTTGAATCTCATAAAAGTTTGTTACTTTATTTTTTAATTACTTCTAATGAATAAATTTTTTGTAGGAGATTTTCTTACATTACTATTTATTTAAGATGTGGAAACTTCGATTCCTGAAGTAATGAATTCGAGTGTTTTATTTTGTACACCAAGTGAAAATGAAAGTTTGACACAAAGTACTTTATTGGTAATGCTGTTTATTAGTTTATATATATATATATATATATATATATATATATATATATATATATATATATATATATATATATATATATATATATATATATATATATGGTATTATAAACATGTTTAATTAAATACCATATATATATATATATATATGGTATTAAATTAAACATCTAGGAAAATTATTTCGTACTAAATCTGTGCATTTTTTTTATATATATTTATTTGTGTTCTATATATTTATTTGTACTATAGTGACAAATTTTATATAATATATATTTTTTTCTATAATTTAGTTGAATATATTTTGACTATAAACTAAGCATAAGAAAATTTAAAATAAAATTTAAATATAAATTTAGATGGAAAACGAGTTCAAACCCTATGCTTCTTTAGACGATTTAAAAAATGTTGTTGGCGCTAAATCACTCCAAAGTTTGTTTGTTTGTTTTTACTACCTTTTTGTTATTTAGATATATGCTTTAGATTTTGTTTTATACTATTTTCTAATTACAATTTGTGATTCAAAATTACAATTTGTGGTTCGTTTATTTTTTTGTTGGTTTTAATGCAAAACTTTATCATATAGATATAAATGTGTAAAAACTAAATACAAATTTTTAATTGTTTTTCAGAAAACATCAGTAACATGGATAAAAGCTCATTATTTTCAGCTTATAATTTGGGAAAGAATATTGAAAAAAAAGACTCACCGGTAAATTATGTTGTTTAAAATTTATCTGTATGTACCAAAATGTATTTATCAGTAAGTTTGGTATACTTATAATTTACATGTTAAAAGCCTGTTTTATATACACACCGATCTCATTTCGATCTCTGGATCAAATATATTTATGGATTAAACAATGAATACCATCAACAATTTTAGTTTAAAAAATCACTAATATTTCCTAATAAATCTAAAAAACACAAGGTTGACCCCGCTAATATAAAATGATATACTTAAAATGACATCATATTTAAAAATAATGCAACTTTCCTCTAGAATTTCAACGCTAAAGATGATTTAATTTCATTGCTCAACGATAAAGAAAGAGTAGCTGATGAAATTATGAAATTGAAGTGCAAAACTGCTGACCTAAAGAAAGTGGCAAAAGAAAGAACTGCTGACCAAAAGCGTATTAAAAAACAAGAGTTGGCCAAGCGTCACTTGGAAAAAAAAGAAGTCAAAAAGTGCGAAAAAGTCAAGAAACAAAATGCTCAAGCTCGTGCCAAGTTGGAGATGGAAATTGCAAAATATGCTGAAGAAAAATTGAAAGCAGATAATAAAGAAAATGAACCAGAATTGTGGGAAAAATCTAAACTTTGTGATAACCAATTTAAAAAGTCCAACGACGTTCAAAGCAACTACAACGCTTCAGACGAACTTTTAGATAAAATTACTGACGAACTAATCAATCGACTTTCCTTCAACCAACTCATAAAAGAGTATAAACTTTTAAAGACAAGTTTAAAAGATGTCCATCGAAAAAAAATTGCAAATATTCAGACAATATACACATTGCAAAAAAAAACTATAGAATACGAGCAAGCATTTCGGGAATTACTTCAAAAAATTCAACTCTTGAAAAAGAAACACGGCTATAAAGAGGAACTTTTTGAAATAAAAAAAAATATAGAAATAGAAAAAACGAAAAAAAGAAAAGAAAAGAAAGAAAAGAAATTTTCTATAAATGAGTTTAATGTATTGAATCAATCTGATCCGCCATCGGAATCCAGAAAAAATTGGATAAATTCGATCTTGAAAAAAATCTCAGTTAAAGATTTTGTAATGAAAAAACAAATAAAAAACTTTAGAAAAAATAAACAGTTAAAAAATGCTAAACAAGAACGACTTGAATATAACGACGGAGAACACTTATTTAAGTCAATCTCTGAATCTCCACTTGATAACCTTTCGAAGAGATTGAAAGACGCAAGGACTTTAGCCAGTTTTAAGTTATTTCAAACTATAGAAAACCATGGTTTTATTTCCCCAGAAAAAAAAATCTCAAGAGTTAAAAAACATTCGCACAAAAAGAGAAAACCAGTAAAATCACATTTTCAAAACTCAGCATTTAGAAGGGGAAAAAATTCGAATAATTACATTACTCGGTTAAACTCTACTCAACAAAAATCACGAGAAAATAATCAAAAAAAGAAAAAAAAGCTAACAAGCAAAAAAATCATTTCTAAACTAATGTATGATTTAGAAAGTGAAAAAGTTGGAAGAACAAATGCCGAAAAAGAGACAGTGCAGCTTAAAAAGAAATGTAAAAAATATTATAAAAATGCCGTAGTCCTAAAGCAAAAGTTGATTAATGAAAAAAAAAAATTAAAACTTTACAAAGAAAATAAGAAGTCCTTCAACGCCCAGAACCAGTCTAAAAAATTGCCTATAGAAACGCCTAACTACATGTCAATGGCTTTTGATACTATAGATAAATATATCGGGAAATCATAAAAAGTTTGACAAAATTTTTCATGATACGTTTGATCAGGCATAATGAGTCAATATACAAAACATAAGCTATTAGCAAACATGTTACAAGCCAGTCAGCAAACTAGTTACAAGCCATTATATAAACCATGAATTATATTAGCATTTATGTCTTGCCTTAAATAAATAAATGTTTTTTTTATTTTCTAATTTTTGTAAAATTTTATAAGTAAATAGTATGTTGAAATAATAGAAAAAAGAGTTTTTATTAAATATGCGTTCGTGTGTGTGTGTGTGTGTGTGTGTGTGTGTGTGTGTGTGTGTGTGTGTGTGAGTGTGTGTGTGTGTGTGTGTGTGTGTGTGTGTGTGTGTATTTGTGTGTGCGTGTGTGCATTTCGTGCATTCTGCTAAATATATAGCTTTTTCGGATAGTGTGCATAAAAAAAGTTATAGCCTTAAAAAAATCAATTTATATAAAATAAAGTTCTATGATTAAATATGAGTGTGAGTTTACGTATTTCAGAAATCATTTATATGTTAATATATGACATTTATATACATTTTGATGAGAAAGTGCTAAACCAGGCACTTCCATGCTGAAAGAAAAGAAACTCGTGTGTCCGATCATTCATCTATATTGAACTTCAATTTGTGAACACTATCTTTGAACGGTTTGACTTATTAAGCGCTTATGGCCTCTAAAAGTAGCGTATTCCATACATTGGCAATGCAATTAGTGAAGATATTGAATCTTTCTTTGCAGATTTTTACCCTTTGACGTTCAAGTCGAAGATAATGTCCACACAAATTGTATTTGGAAATCGATGTTGCAATGAACTTTAGAGTTTTCAAAAATGATTTGATCAATACCTTTTAAAAGTTTAAACTGTTGAATTAGATCACCTCTAACTCTCCTTCTTTAAGTGTAGTTAAGCCAAGATGATTGTGTTTTTCTTCATATGGCAAGTGCTTTATTTTCGTGAATGTTTTTTAGGATTTATCCTGTACTTGCTCTAGAATAGCAATGTCTTTTTCCTTGTGTGGTGACCAAGCCTGGATGGCAAATTATGTAAGCAAAACCATCCAAAATGAAGTTATCAATGTAATAAGCAGTAAAATTGAAAATAACATGAAAGAACGATTAAAATACGGAAAGTCTTTTTCTGTAATTTTTGACTGTACTCCAGACATCAGTCATAAGGAACAAATGTCTCTTAGATTCAGATATGTTTCAGCTGGTACATTACCAGCTTCCAGCGCCAGTTTATATAAACTGTGCGTATGTTATAATTATAATTTCATATTGGAAGATACTGCCAAAATTTGTCCCAAAACTCTTACATTTTTTGGTATTCTTCAACGTCTGTGTGTTTTGTTTTTGACATCTACACAATGATTGCTGGTGTTTCTCAAATATGCGAGAGTACTTACTGAAAAAAAAATTTTTAATACCATGTGGGAATGTCAAATTCAGTTTTAAAGCAGTAAGACTCCAAATAGGTAAATTTTACGTTAACATTTAAATAAGGCAAAAACACTCGCAGAAGATCAAGAAACAAGTCCAGAATTTTAAAATAAACGACTCCGGAAACAAAAACATTATTTTAATTACAAAAGTAACGGTGAGCCTATTATAGACCCTTTAAATACATTCAAGATATCTTTTTTTATGTTAGTTTTAGATAAAGCTAAACAATCACTAGATAATTGTTTTGAATAATTAAAAAATCATAATTTATTTGGAATTTTTAGGAAGATTTTAAAATAACAAAAAAGAAGAACTAAAAAAACATGTAGCAGGTTTAGAAACTGCTCTGACAGATTTTAAGATTATACAAACGGGTACATCTAATGATACTGTGAAGCTGGAAGCAGGATAAAACGGTAGTATGTCACTTGAAAAAATGGAGGCACTAAAATCTATTCTTTTATCAAAATAGTCCCAAAAATTATTCAAAGTGTTTTAATTTTTATCTGAGAATGACAGAGCTACGGCATTTCCAAGCCTATTTATATCCATTCACGTATACTTAACGATTAAGTGATTGTTGCTTCTGAAGTGAGATTTTTCTAGATTTAAACTTTAAAAAATTTATGATCAACAATAACACTGGATTAAACAGGTTAAACAGGTTTAGCGATCATGTTGAGTGAAAATCAAGAAGCAAGACAGATGGATTTGCAAACTACTGTACAAGATTTTTCTGAGAAAAAACTTAGAAATATGTCGAACATCAGTATTGTCTATGTATTCCTAGGTAATATAAATATAATTCTATAGATTTATATTTAATAGTTTTCAGTTAAATTTATTCATTAACTTATATAAAACTTTCGTGATAAAAGAAATTAAAACGTCTTGATTTTATTTAATAGAATATAGTGATATTATTGAGTTTTTAAATATTTATTAATAAGCACAATTTTACTCTTGTACATTAGTATTCTTCACCCCCTCCTTTTTTTTTATGTTTTCATTTAAGGGCCCCGCAAACTAAACCTGCATCAGGCTTGGCGCCTGCTCTATTCGGGACTGCTTAAACTTGAAGAATAAACAAAAATTACTGAATGTAAGCAAGTATGCAAAATGGTCGCAAAAAAAGCTAATGAAGAGCAAAGTAATTTTTTTTTTTTTTTTTTTTGTGGTTAGTAATACCACCAAAAAAAAAAAAAAATGCTTTACTTATTTTTTGTTTTTCAAAATTCATTCGAGAACTTTTAGTAAGTTATTTTTCATTAAGTAGCATATTTGTAAAAAAAAATGGTCTGAAAAAAAATATTTAAGGGTCGCATAGGACTGAAATAATATGTTACTAATGTAAAAAATTGCCTACAATAATGATAAAAAGCAAATTATACGCTATTTAAGTTCACCTTTCTTCCTTTAAGAGACACCCATTATCAATGGTTCTCAACAATATAAAGTGCGTATTGTAGCTGCTTCAGATGTTTGACTTCAGCTTGACTCCTCGTTCAGCGCATTCATTAACCACTTCTAAAAACTCGACTACTTTCTTAACGAAATGAAAGTCCTCCATCTTTGTCAAATGTTATAGTTGTAACCAATCCATTTATTCATGTTTCATTTTAAGTTAATCAAACAGTAGCCAGGAATTTGTCCCAATCAGCAACACAAAATTAATAATTTTATCCAGTTTGATTTTTCCAAAGTTATTGGTTTTCCAGGTTTGATTTGTTTCTTTCTTTTGATGCTAAACAATTTCAAATCTGCTGCAGATCGTTCGATCGCTGAAATTGATTCATCAAACAAGATGAAGATAACTTACTGTTAAGTTAATTATATCAAAGATGCCTGTAACACGACTGAAGGGCGGCATCCGCTGCTGTACTGTCAAAATTTAAATACCACTGCATGTTTGTGATGTACCTGCCATCACTATTTGGTGCAATGATGGAAATTCGACTTTGCAAAAAAGCTTTTTCTTTGAACAGTGCAATGAAATCCGGCATTCACATAAAGCTTATGACGTTGATCCTGCTTGATGCCAATTAATTTGATGGTCCGACATTTCGAACTTGAAGATGTATACTTCAACGCGCATAAATCTTGCATTAAGATAAGCATCGTGTTTTTAAATCCAAAAAATCCTTTCATTTTATAATTCTCCCCTAAGATAAACAATTACCAATTCAATAAGTTCCCGATAAATTTCTCTTGAAAATCTATTCTTTTGTAGACAATTCCTGGCTCATTTCAAGACAAGTTTTGCTTAACAATGGATTGGGTCTCCAGTCTCCATCAACAGTCAGAATGTCTTTGTCTGCAGAATAATAAATAAAATAACTATTTTTGCTTTAATGACTATTGTGTCTCTAACGCTGAGGTGTAAGCGATCGAAAAACTTCAGTAAACGATTTAGTCAGCGTCTTAAGATTCAACTGAGAAAGAGCTGGCAATCTCTCTCTTTTTTTTTGATAGTGGGGAAAATTTTTCATCTTCTAAGCTTTTTTTGCTTTCATCGTCTTCGCCATTAGTTTTCTCAACTCCTCAATCGTAACTATATTTCTTTTTTCTTTAGATATAGCCTCATTGGAATTTTTTTTCTCACCTAAATAATTTTAAGCTCAATTAAAATTGTGTTAAAAACATCACGATTTCTTTTCCACTAATATTGTCAACTTCTCGGAGGTGCAAATATATTCTTAAAAGAGGAACTTTTAATGGATGTTTTGGACTAACAGCTAAACTTTTTTCAAGACCAAATCCAATCAATTTGTCTTCATGATTTTTTCTTGTGTGACAAGTTTTCCCCACTCTAGGCTTTTCCATTTTTAAACTAATACACTTGAAATTTTGAAATTGAAATAATACAGTACTACTGCTAACGGTTAAGAACTGCACGCTTACTTAATAGTCAATAAACTCCGGTAAAAATTAGCATTTAATAATATTATGTTGCTATAATAGGGTACATAAAGAGTAATAAGTTGACAGCATTTTCGATTTGCCAAAGAAATTTTATGGGAATTTCTATAAAATTTTAATTGGTTTTAAATAAACTTTTTCGAAAATTTTTATTTGTACATTGCATTTATAAATATGTTCATTCATAAATATGTTCTAACTTCACTTTAGTATATTAATTATTTTAATAAATTAGTAAGTTAAAGATTTTCCAATCAGTAGCTACATTTTATTAGATTTTAGTAGATTTTTATTGAGTTAATTAGTATTTCTTTTATATTTTTACTACGTTTGCATTCTTGCTGACAGATCAAGTAACTGCAGCGAGAGTTTAAAGATTGACACTATATTGGCGAAACGACCAAACTTGATACTGCGCGACCCCAAGATATTTTTTTTAGCCCAGTTTTTTAGCTTTAATACGTTACTTAGTGATTAATAACATACTAAAAGTTCTCAAATAAATTTTGAAAAACTGACAGTAAAATCTTTCAAAATGTTGAAAAATAGGCGCGAAAACTACAGTTTACCCAAATTAGGTAACTGTGCTACTTCTAAATAATCTTTGATTATCCCAAAATTTAACAATAACTATTTTTGAATGATTATGCACCTCACATAAAAAGTTTAATTCAAATTTTTAAAAAAATGCGGAGACGGGACACACACATGCACCAATCCCTATTTGTCAGTTGACCTATGTACATTTAATTGCGTCAATCCTTATTTGTCAGTCGATGTATCTACATTTAATTTATGCCAATCCCAATTTTTCAGTCGATTATGAACATTTATTTGCGCCAATTCTTATTTGTCAGTCGATCTATGTACATCTAAAAATGTGCATGAAGTTTAAATATATTTAAATTTTAAGAACAATAAAAATCAGGTCGCGTAATTAAAATAAAATATTCTAAAAGCAAGTGTTTATGTTTTCAACAAAAACAGTGTTTATGTTTTTAAAAGAGATGGATGGTATAAGCGTTTTGAGGGGGAAACTCTCTCTAATTTTAAAATCTATTTTTAGAAAAAAAAAATTTGTCACATCAATAGCATATATAAAAAAATAAGAAAAAAGTACAAAAAAAATAAATGGTAACCTGTTGCTATGGAAACCATAAAAAATTACTCAAAAACAGCAAAAATAGGTTTCACGCCGGCCAATATTGTGGGCAGGGAACAAAACAACCCAAGTTGAAATTTTTATATGGTGCTTATATAGAGTAGAAGAGTGTTTTAAGTTGAACAGAATTTTTTTTTACAAATATAAAATCAGGTATTTTGAGATCAAAGTCCAATATTCAATAATATGGTCCTAAAACAGCATAAACAGCGGATGTAAAAAAAGAAAAAAATATATTCAACTTAAAACACTCTATACCAGTTAATAAACAACCTCTGAAAATTTTAGAAGCAGCTCTTAAATGGTTGGCGAGCAATGTTGACCAGCGTCTTAAATACTTCATACTGAGAAAAAAGCAAATTAACATTTTTTTTTTATTCAATAACATCAAAAAATGTATAAAAAAGCAATCATTAACTTCATTAAATCTAAAAAACAGTATTTAAAATCCTCCTGGTTCATAAGTTATACCCCTTTTTACAAATCATTTTTAAAATTTTTTTTGCTCTATTTAACTGTCGCCTCAACTTATTCTTTTCATTCATTCTATAATTAGATTGTTTAATTCTTTTACTGTTTATTCTATTGGAACCTTTAACCATGAAAGCACCTGGTAACATTTTTTTTGTTTTATTTTTGTTTTTATTTAATTGTTCAAAAGCTATTTAATTGCTATTTAAAAAAGCTTTTTAATTGCAAAAAGCAATTTAATTGTTCAAACGCTAACCCTGAAGCTTTCATAGCAATATTAAAATTTGCTACCGCATCGTACACACCAAGTTTCAAATTATCAAGTGACACATACTTGGTCTTCGGTAATCGGTCCCAAATCATACTGTTGAACGAGTTATTAGCGTTTTGAGTTTTCCTATGTAAACATTTTTTTACTTCTGAATTTTTGCTAAGATCCTCAAAAATAGGTCTAATTTTAAAAATTATGTTCATTGGAAAACCTGGACCTGGTTTGTAAGTGTTGGTTTTATTTGCTTTATCAAAGTTGAACTTGCACCAACTATTGGTGCCGGTAGGACAGTGAGGAAAATGCAAGTTATTTGTTTTGGAAGATGCAACATGAAATAATGTAGCCAATATGCTTAACTTCATACCTGCTAAGTTTACAGCATTTTGCCTTATAGCAACGCAAAAGAAATTTTGCAGACGATTAATTACTGCATCTGTAAGACAACCACGCCCACCGAGACCTTTTTCTCTTTTTTTTTAAATTAACAAAAACTAACACGTTTTTGATAATCCCACACATTGTAACTTATTAATTTGAATGCAAGCGTAAGTATCTATGACATTAATGAAACTTTTACTGTCTCAGTCTCCTAAAAAATTCACATATCGCAGTTTGTACTTGTCGATAGATCTTAAAAACACACGTTTTGCACCAGTGGTCTCCATACCGCTTGCAGATCCTTTGTAGTTGCTTTTTCAAATGTGAGAGTTCCTCCATTGAGCATAGGCTGTAGGGTTTGTTTTTACAAGATCTTTTTTTAAAAAGCAACCTTTGCAGAACCTGCACATTGGTTCAACATTCAAAACCTTTACGGTATCCATTGATAGTGCAGAAAAGACATTTTGTGTGACAGCACCTATTTTCACAGCTATCTTATCATAATTACTTTGAGTCATTGGTTGTGGCATATTCATTAAAGTGGTGAATATTTTTATAAAGAATGTCCCTGTCCAAGTGCATGCATTGCGTATAGTGTTCTACAATTAATATCATATCCTCTGTTACATTGTTTTCAAGTATAAAACCCATTGTCATTAAAAGCTTCAGAATAACACAAATCTGTAATCTGACTTGATAAACCAGACTTTTTTCCCTCGCTGGATAAGTTAAGAAGCCAAACCAAGCATTTTACTGCAGCTATTTAAAAAGACAGATTAGTTATTAGGATTTTTAATCAGGTGCTACACAGTTGCTATTGGCGTTGCTATGGTACAAATTTTGAGGTACTTTAAAAAAATGCTAAACTTGAAAGGGATTTAATGATTAAAATCAGTAAACGAACAAATAATTTTGAATTCTGCATACATTAAAATGCATAAATAAGTAAAAATATTTTTTATAAACTTTGAATAAATTTAGTGGTGATTTCCCCCTTAAGTGAAAGCTTTCAAATTTTACAAGTTTAAAAAACTCAAGACCAATGTTTTTTTATATGATTTTGAATCAGGATATAGTTTGATGTTTAAAACAATAAAAGTTACAACCGCATGTTTTACCTGAAATAAAATTATCTCCCGCACGGGGAATCGAACCCCGGCCGCCTGGGTGAAAACCAGAAATCCTAGCCACTAGACCATGCGGGACACATTGACTGAAGACATATTAAATTATAATTGTAAAAAATAATGCAAAGTTTAGAGCGCTAGCTTTAAAAGCGAGAATATCCGCGCAACGACCTTAAACTTCAAGATTTGTGTTTTGGATTTAAAGAGTTGAGAGAGGGTTGTAATTACAACAAAGTAGCTCTCTCGACTGTGGTGGCCTTCTTCGCTTTGGTGAGGTAAGTAATATTATAAAAAGAAAATTCTAAAAAAAATTCCAAAAAAAAAAGTAATGTATAAAATTACTTAGAAATAGTAATGGTTTTGTAAAAAATAATCCTACTGAAAAAGCTGATTTGTTGAATAAACGATATCAAGAAGTTATGAAGGAGTTGTTTAAAGAAAGTGAGTTACCAGTTCAACGGAGTACAGCAAATGTAACCAGTCCCTTCTTTACCATGTTTAGCATGAGCAGTGCTGCGTAGCCAGGGCTTATGAAGAGCCGAGCAAGAATTTAAATTTTTTTAACGAATTATAGAATTTAAAAAAGACAGAATAGACTCTTTTTATACTTTTTATAGAAATGTATCAGAACCAGTTTATGCCGAGTCCCAATTTTGGGTTGCCGTAAGAAAAAACTTATCCGAATCCGGGTACCCGTAACCGGGTTCATTTTAAAATTTGAATTAAAAGCTTGTGAAATCTCTAGCGCTAAATTGTTTTCAAAAAATAACTCTGATTAATTTGCGTTAATTAAGTTTGCTTAAGGTGGTATCCAGCCATTATTTGTATTTTCTTATATTTTACACATAGTAAATACCTTTGATGAATTACTAGCATAATAGATAAAAATCTAAAACGTATTGCATAAATTGTTTTAATAAGAAAAAAAAAAAAAATTGCTGACTCAGCAAAAAAAGTTGAAAAAGTTAATGTCCCAAGAACATAAATATCTTAAGATTACATCAATATTAAAGGTTGAAGTTTTGCAAAATGCTAGTATATTAGTGTAGATTGTGCCTGAACTTAAAGTTTTTAAAAAAACTTAAACGATCAAAAATGGCAGACTTAATAATATAAAAAACTATTTTTTAGCGATAAAACACTCATTTGATATGAAAATTGTCAGTTAAGTTTAATTTTTTAAACTTTATTTTAGGTTCAGGCACTAAAATCATTAAAAATGAACATATGCTGAAAATTTGATGTTATAATAATTTTTTTTTTTTAGATATCATTGTACAGCAACTCATAAAAAAAAAAAAAAAGTTGAGAAAAATCAATTTTAAAATTATAAATCATGTATACCACTCAGATAAATCATGTGTTTAAGAAGAATATTATTGGTATTCTAAAATTATTTTGGAAAAAATATTTTTGCTATTGAATTCTTCAAGGTTCAATTGTCTAAATAACATTCTTTTAAATTTTTCATTTTTTTTTTATTTTTCACCAAAATAATGGCTGGATACCACCTTAAATATATCAAGTTTCTTTTTAATAAACAACTATTTTTACATTCAAGGTCACAAATTCAAATTACGTAAACTAAAGTGTAAACTCGATGTCCGTAAGTATTTTTATCCCTCAAGGTCGATAATATTCGGAATAACTGATCGTCTGACGTTGTTAATGCCAAAAACATCAAGAGCTTTAAAATTAAAATTAACTCTATTATCTTCAAAAATACAAGGGGTGTGAACTCGTAAAAAAGAAAGTTCCGACTCCGACTCCAATCATTAAAACTTTCGGAGTACGACTCCGAATCCAAAATATTACGCGATAACTTAAAAAAAATTTTATTTGCCAAATATATGAAAAGTTCTTTGAAGGTTAAATATTTTGTACTTTTTTTTTTTTACGACAGTCATCATTATGTATTTCAAAAACAAATAATGTTTACATGTCTCCAGCTTATATAAGTCCACCACACATATTTACAATATCTAAAGAGCATTAACATGCTGTTTTACGCATGCACGTTTAATATTGACTTAAAACAATAATATTAAAAATTCGTGGTTTATAATATAAAGTGCTGTCTATTGACCCATACATTTAAAAAATATGGGCAAGTTTGTCACAGGACAGGGCTACTAGGGACTTGCTTGTGGTTGTCGTTGAAAATATATATTAATATATTATAATAATACTATGTAGTTGTAAAGAAACTCGCAGAAGATTAAGAGAAGTCTTTTCATCGAGGATCTTTAAAATACAAAATAAACTAAAAACTTAAAAAGTAAAAAAACACACATTAACTTTTTGAGGTCTACTGTTCAGTAATATTTTACTATGTATAGTTGCTATATATATTTATTCTTTTTTTTCTTTTTTCTTTATTTATCTTTATAATTTGAATTGTTCTTATTATATTTTATTTTATTAATTGGTTTTTTACATTTAATTCATATCGATAAAATTGGACTTGTAATTATGAGATCTTTTAGTTTTTTCTTCAGGTCAATAAGATTATCCAATTTAGTAAGTTCTATATTTTGTGGTATTATTTTGTTGTATAAATAGGGGCCATGGTATACAATTGAAAATCTCGAAAAATATGTGTTTTTTTTTTTTATGGGCAATGTGAAGTTTCCTATTCCTCGTGTGATATATCTGCTGGCGTTGGTTTGAAAAAAGTTATTAGTAAAATGAGTTGGGACAAGTCCGAGCTTATACTTGAGCATAAATAAAATATTTTTGTAGATGTTAATATGATAAATATTTAAAGCATTCAAGTTTTTAAGTAAAGGATCGGCATGAGTGAATTTATCTTTATTATAAATCAATCTTGATGCTTGTTTCTGGTGTATATATAGAGAATTTAGTTTAAATTTATTTGTACTTTCCCAGGCAATATTAGCATACGTTAGATAACTTTGTGTATAAGAAAAGTAGAAAATTTTAAGATTCTCCTGGGAAAGTATAGGTTTGACTTTGTTAAGTATTTGATAGCAAACTTTTTGAAATTTTTGTATTTAATGTTTTTATAAAGGTTTTCCAAGAAATGCTTCGTCAATAACTATCTTAAGAAAATTAATAGTTTTAGTTCTTTCGATATTTATGTTATCAATTTTTAGTAATGGTAGCATGCTTGGTATTTCGTTTTTTTTTTGCTGGTTGAAATGAAACAAGATGTATTTATTTTTTTTCTGTATTCAAAGATAATTTATTTACTTTAAACCAAATGTTTAGACTCTCCAGGTCATTGTTCACAGGTTCAAAGAGATTTTCAATTGATGCTGATGAATAAAACAAATTTGTGTCATCAGCAAACATTATTGCATCGAGTTTTTTTAGTGATTCTGGAAGATTGTTAAATATAAATAAAAAATAAAAGAGAACCAAGAATGGAAATTTGGGGAACTCCGCATTTTATTTTTAGTAAATTTGAATATTTATTATCGTTCGAAATAACACATTTTTGTCTGTTGCACTTTTAACTTTTAAACCAATCTACGCTAGTATTTTTTATTCCGTATTTTTCCATTTTTTTTAGTAAGATATCATGATTAATTGTGTCAAATGCTTTGGGTAGGTCTATAAAAGTTCCTAATACATTTTGTTTTTTATTAAATGAATCACTTTGCTATTAACTAAATCTAAAACTGCATGTTCTAGTAGTGCTGTGCTTGACAGCCGAATTGCTTTTTATTTTTATTTTATTTTTAAGAATTTGTTTTGAATTAGGTATTCATATAATCTATTGTAGATTATTCGTTTAAGTATTTTAGAAAAGGTTGGAAGTATTGAGATTGGTCTGTAATTGTTTATTAGAAATGTTTCACCGGTTTTAACAATAGGTACAATTTTAGCTACTTTTAATTTATCTGGTGCAGTTTCAGTTTTAATTGATGATTTAAATATTTTGAAAATAGATTTGCGTATCTCCGAAAAAACATTAACAACAATATTACTGCAAATGTCATCTATACCTGGAGACTTGTTTATTTTAAGAGAGTTTATTGCATTTTCGAGTTCACCGATTTTTAGTTCTTTAAATATTAATTCGTTGTTGAAACTAGTTAGATAAGTTTCAAATGAGTTGTTTCGAGAATGGACTTTTGAAGCTAGATTTGGGCCTATGTTGACAAAAAAACTGTTAAATTTTTTTTGAAATTGCATTATTATTGTCATACTCTTTATCATCTATGACAATTTGAGAAGGTAAACTGTTTATTTTGCAGTTTTTTATCCCAATTATTTCTTTCATGATATCCCAAGTTTTTTTTAATATCACCATTTGTATTTTTTATTTTAAGTAATTGTTTTTCTTTGCATTTTTTTTTATTTTTTCAAACAAGTTTTTATACTGTTTGTAAACATTTAGGTTTGCCTCATTTCTATTTTTTTAAGTATTTAGTATTAAGTTTTTTAGTTTTTGTTTTTTTTTTGAGGATTTTTTTAATATCTTTGGTGATCCAGGGACATTTTAAATATTTTTCTTCCATTAATTTTACTTAAATTAGGAAGTGCATATTATAGTTTTTTAGAAAAAAATTTCAAAGTTATTTTAAGCAGAGTTAGTGTGCCCAAGATTGCCTTCATGGTATACCTTGTCCCACTCTTCTGCCGACAGTGAGTCTTAAAATTGTTGAATAGCAAATTTGTTAAATTTTCTTTTATAAGTTTTAATTTTATAACTATTAATAGATTTATATCTCGTGTCAAAGAGAAAAAAATAGGAAAATGATCAGATATATTTGTCTTTACTATTCCTGCCTTAGAGAAGAATCAAAGATTGAATTAGTTAATATATTGTCAATTGCGGTGATTGAAGTTGGAGTTACTCGGGTTGGTTTGTTAATAATTGGGAAGATGTAATGCTGAAGCATTTCGTCAAAAAAAAGTTTAGTATTGGCATGTCATATTGTAAACAATCTATGTTTATGTCTCCAATACAGAATTGTTTTTTTTGCTCATTGTTGTTTTTTATAAAAATTTGTTTTAAATGATTAGAAAACTTAAATAAATCACCTTCAGGTGGCCGGTAATATGTGGAGACCAGTATGATATTTAATTTGTTGCTAGTTATTTTAATTGTAAAAACCTCACTATTGGCATCTGAAATCGAAAGATCATCCACATCCACATGCATTTCCACATCCACGTTCTTATCCACATCCACATGCACTTGCAATACCGAGAAGTTTTACTATTGGAGTCAGAGTCACGATTTTGTTTAGCGACTCTAACTCCCAAAAAAAGGTCGCGACTCCGACTTCACGACTCTGACTTCGACTCCACATCCCTGGAAAATACTGTTCTAGCCAACCAATTTTTGTTTTATAATTGTGGTGTTATATATATTTTTGTAATGTATTGCTAAATAATCGTTAATTCATCAAAGTGTTATGAAAATAAAAGATTAAGATATATATTTATATAGTAAATATATCTATATAGATGTATATATATATATAGTAAATATATCTATATAGATGTAAATATTTATATAGTAAATATATCTATATAGATGTATATATTTATATAGTAAATATATCTATATAGATGTATATATTTATAAAGTAAATATATCTATATAGATGTATATATTTATATAGTAAATATATTAGTATTTTTAAATAAATCTTTAAACGATTGTTTACAATAAACATGTAAGAAAACTTACAAGTTTTTAGTAAACAGTCGTTTAGTTCAAACTATTGCAAACTTTTAGTTACCGTAAACGAAAACTGAATTTAAAAGCGATTTATGCAACTGTATTTAAAAGCGATTTATGCAACTGTATTTAAAAGCAATTTATGCAACTGAATTTAAAAGCGATTTATGCGAATTAAAGTATCAAACTCATTTATACAAAGATTAATATCTAAAAAATTTTTTGTGAAAAAACTCACTCTCACAGTTCCTTTATTTTCTTTCGTATTCTCTATTTAAATCATTTGCGTTACATTTTTACATTCGCATAAATCAGTTGTTTTTTTTTGCAATACATTCTGATTATTTTGCAAAAATATATTTTTAAAAATATTTAAGTGAGGCACGTCTGTATTGAGTAAATAGGACGTTATCGACTTCATACACTCTTATGTGGTTATTGACTCCATAACACTCTTAGAGGCAAAGCTACACCGTTAAAAAATCCGCCGCAAAACCAGCCACCCACAAAACATCAAAGAGAATCTATTTTAACATATAGACCATATGCAGAACGTGCTAAGCCTAAAATATATAAATTATTGTTGATGCAAATAATATCTTATTATGACAAGTTATATTATACTAGCAGTAAGCAACCCGTAATACGGGTTATTAGTAATTGAATCAGTAATAACAATAGAAACACATTAATAACTTGATATATTATCTAAAAAATTAACCACAAATTTATCTATAAATAATATTTTAAGTTTGGCTCCCTTAATGTCATTGCGTAGATTTAACGACATAAAGACTGCATTAACATGAGTTAAGTTTTTAAAAAAATCGGTTAAAACACAGCAAGCCAAAAATAAACACAGCAAGTCAAAAATAAAAGGAAAGTCAAGTAAAGCCTGTAAATACTTAAAAAAAGAAATTTAAAAAAATTACAATTTTTAATAACAAAAGTATCATTTGCATTTTATTGTTAGTAGAATTAAGAGAGTAATATAACAGAAAATATAAAGAATAAAAAAATAGCTTTAACAACCTAGGTCTATCAACACAAAACACAGTAACAATAGCGCATAACATAAGACATTGGTAGGAACACATTACTATGTGTCTCCAGAATAATTAAAAAAGAAAAGATTATAAAAAGGCTAGACAACACAACTTAATAACACTGGTAAATAACACCGAAACTTAATAAGATATTTTATTAACTTGAACTAAAAAGATTTTATTACAATATTTGAACAATCGAGGGACATAAAATAAGCAAGTCGTAAAATATTTCTTATAAATGGTCAATATCAATTGTGGTATTAAGAAATACGTAAGAGCTCGGTAATTACAGAAGTTATTAATTAAAAAAGTGTTTTCAAAGCAGCATGTTAAAAAAAGTGCAAAAAACACGCAATAAATAATAATAACTGGTTTATTATGTTACCAGTAAACAAATTTATTTTTACCTAGATTAAAAGTTAATTTCCAGCACTTCTAAAGTTAAAGCTTCTCTTTAACAGTTGATTAATGATTAATAGAGCAAACTTCACATAATATTAAATTTACAAAATTAAAACTATGTTTCAACTGTAAGCAAATTAATCAAGTGATGAAAAAGGTAACTTGAAAAAAAAAAAACATATTTATGTTTGAAATTATAAAAAAATTTAAAATCATTAAAATTTGAAACTGTTATTAATTGTTACTTTAAATAGTGAAATTCATACTTTGCTTTGTTCTAAAGAGTATCTAAAGTAAAATCAAATTAACAGTCATTAACAATGCTTGACACTGAATTCTGGCTAGTAAGTTTCTGCTCGCTGAGCAGCAATCAAGTTGCCTATTATCATTTACACTAATAACATTTTTGAGCCTAATATTATCCATTTCAGTTTTGCTATTGTCATTAAATATATTACCAGTAGTATTACTGATGTTACAACTGAATTACAAATGAACATAAAAGAATTATACAAAATGTGATCTTTTCTAATGAAAGACTATATTTCATCTAAAGATTTAATGAAATCCACATGTTTTTATATGTTTATATATATAAGTTGTTTATCAAAAATATGAAACAATATTTATTTACATATTTACAATGAAAAAATCATTTTTACCTTAATGCACAAAAATAATAAATGCACAATCTTGTCAGTTGCATTGTCAGTCAGTATAATTTACTCTTAAGTAATTACACACACACACACACACACACACACACACACACACACACACACACACACACACACACACACACACACACACACACATACACACACACATTGAAACATTTATTTATTAAAACTACAAAATTTAAACAAATCAAATTAAACAAAGAACAACATCAATTCTCCTTAAGGCTAAGAAAAAATTTTCAGCTCAAACTTGCTTGCAGACCTTGCTTGTAAAATCACGTGAATAAGAAACTACTTAAAAATGACATATGCAATGTTGAAGTATGAACATTGACTGCACTAAATATTAGTAGATGTTTTTAAAAAATTTACAATAATTTGTTCTTCTATATTGCATAAATACATCTGATGATAAATTGAAATGTAAAAATGTAACAAATAAGTAAATACAAAGAAAAACATATATGAATTGAAAATTTATGTACCTGATAGAGATAAGCTGTTGTGATACCAAAGTAGTAGTTGTTAAATATTGTTATTTCATGTTAGCTTTTAGAAAACAATTCATGTTGGTACATCATGGTTCTAAAAAATCAAATTGAGATAAAAACAAAATGTATATATGGAAAAATTATTTTTCTTGAATGGCTTTTAGTGAATGATTAAAAGCAGTGAGTTCCAATAATGAAACCACCTATTAATCATTTTAACAACCTTTGCTGTTATTGTAGAGTGGTTTGAATGCAGCCAGTTCTGTCGTACCCTCTTAAGAGCATCGGCTTTATTTTCTGCTGACTTTACCAGAAAATGTTTCAATTTTATACTGCACTCCTTCAAAAGGTCTTCAATTAACGACAACTGGGGATGGACAAGTGGTTCTCCAAGACCGTGTACTCGAACGGGTTTGTCATAGACAATTAAGGAGTTCAACCAACCGACAACAGTAGCCGAATCACACTTTATGGTAATGCAATAGAATCCCTATTTTGTTGCTAGATTAATTCCCTTTATCACAACTTCTAACTCTGCAAGAATTATGTGAGCCATATCATCTTATTTCCTCAGCCACGAACAGTCTTCTACTATTTCCCCAGCCACTTCCAAGACTATGCTTCCAACAGCAAAACTGCTTGCATCGCACCACACTGTTGCTTCAGAAGTGTTTTTGATGTTCCATGACTCATGAACAGGATCTTCTTTTGTAAGTCTTTCATTTAAACTGCTTACTAATTTAACAACACGTTCGTTCACTAAAGAGTCCCATCCACAACTACTCGAAACCCTTTTTAGATAGCTGCACGAAGGGCGCAACCAATTTGCTATTGGAAAATGTCAGGTCAGCTATCCGCACCAAGAAAAGATTTGCTGACGTGTCATTATTCTTTCAGGAACTTTGGATATGTGGTCACATTTCCAACAGACTTGGTTGCATTGTTTGTACACTCGCAATCCAAGCACACGACCACCGGCAAGTTTTTCTGGCAACTTAGAATCCAAGTCATATTTTTTTAAGAGTTCTTGAACTCTGCAACTTGACACTATGTTATTATTGACAATAATATCATCAATAAATGAATCCGTCCCAGACTCGACAAATTTATCTAAGGATAATACCTTTTTTAAGATTTTAGTCATTATTCTGGGCGCCACATTTAAACCAAAACCCAATCTTGTTAGACAGTAACGCTGCCCTTCATATTCCACAAATTGATATTTCCATAATGCTTCGTCGACACGAATCTGTAGGTACGCTTTCTTTAAATCAATTATCTCAAGATTTTCTCCCAACTTTCTCCAGTTGCCAAGTTTGGTACTGCAAACATTGCCATTTGCAGTATGACTGGATACAAATTGATTCAACTCCCGGTAGTCAATCACCGGACGTACTTTTAATTTGTTTCGTTGAATTACTGCCATCAATGGAGTGATGCATTTACATCTCCCGTCAAACGGTTTCAGCCATCCATGTGTTATTCATTCACTTATTTCCTTTGCGTACTCACTTTTAACGTCCTTTTATTTTTCTTTCATTGACATATACGCATAGAGTTGACGGTTTTAAATTTTGTGGGAAGCCACTTGCACAAAAACGGGTAACTTCCCTTCCATGTTTTTTGAGTTTGTACACTTTTGATAGCTGTGCAGGGCCAGGTGATTGTCCATTCCACACACAAAACACCTCTTCTTCTCAATTTCTTCGCTACAGTTTCGACTGATATGTCCATCCTCGCCGCAACGGTAGCAAGTTATGGTATTTTTTCCGCGTCTTTGAGGAATCTGTTTTGGACTGGATGGCAACAGGGTTCACGTAACTAAAAAAACGCAAACTTTTTGATTTTTCAGCGATCTGATACAGCGACATTGTTGATATTGAGCATGCAGTTTGCAGCTGTTTTCTTGCTTCGTCAGGTGACCCGAGAATGAATGCGCACCTTATCGACTCTTCGCTTTCGTGAGATGATATTACTTGCTCAACCTTGTTAATTTTGCGAGATATACGTCAACGGACCCGTTCTCTTTAAGACGGCGATTTACGAATTCTTCGTATGCTATTAGCGGAGAAGCAGAGAAGGCAGTAGTCAGTGCATTTTTCACTTCATTGTAGTCTTCTTTTATCTCATCACTAAGACCTTAACAAACGGCAAACGCTCCGCCAGAAAGAAATAAGGGGAGCACCACATGCAAGTCATCAACTTTTTGAAGTTTTGCTACCAGTTCCAATTTCTGTACCCATTCTGAAAATTCACCCGAACCATCGTACTGCGACACCAAATCCGCGAACTTTATCACAATGCTCATTGCCGAAATAGCTTTTAATAATAAATCTATATTTGTTTTTCTCACTCTCTTCGTGAATATCTTTACTCATTGAATATACATTTGCAAATACCCCCGAGGGTATAATAAATATTATAAATGTTATATAAAATGTAATATATGACGCACCCACAACGTTCCTTCTGTCGCAACACAATAATAGTTTATATATAATGCAGTTGTTTACACTAACTACAGTTTACATATAATGCAATTATATACACTAATTACAGTTTCTGAGGCTTTGTTTCTGCGCAACCACTGTGCCATAGCTGCTCCTAATATTGCTATTATGATTTATCTAATATTTCTACCTAATTTACCATCTATTTCTAACTAATAGAAAATAAATTCCAAAAAGTAAAAAGTTTTAACTTGCTTGGTAGATATTTCTCGAATGACCGTGTGTATATTCAGAAGGCGCTCTTTAAAGTTCAAAAAAGCCTAGTAACTAATTAAAACTACTTTAAAAACGAAAGTGAAATGACAGCAATATTAAATTACAGTAGTGATATTAAGATTATAATAGTTTCACCATTGCTGGATGATGATTCAGCAATGGTGAAACTTCAAGTTAAAGAAAAAAGTTAGATAAGTGTTTTTTAGTAATTTATTATATATATATATATATATATATATATATATATATATATATATATATATATATATATATATATATATATATATATATATATATATATATATATAAATATATATATATATATATATATATATATGATGATGAATTTGATAAAGCTGTGTATAAACTTTTTTTTATTTTAAATATATTTTGATATAATTAAATATTTATTTACATAATATATAGTTATATATTAAGGTAACAATATAAGCTTTAAACAATTTAATACATAAGAAAAGGATTTTATACCATAATCAATCAATCAATCATTTCACTTTATAAAGTAAATACAGAGTTAGGGTCAGACATAAACAGTTATTTAACTGAAAAAAACGTGACAACCTACAAATATTCATTATAAATTAAACTTGAAAACAACTTGAATTTTACAGGCATAAAGGATTAGGTCAAAACGACACGAAAAACAATTATTGAGATAAATAACATTTTTAAGAGATTGTAGAGGATTTTAGAGTCAAATCTATTAGATTGGAAATAAACTATTTTAAGTGATTTGTTTTGAATGTTTTCAATGATCTTTGTATACTTTGAATTATATATAATATAGGAAACTAATTTTTAAAAGTATTTATGATAGGTACTTCTAATAAAGATAGGTCCTAAAGCTTAAGATTCTTTAAAGATCTACCTCAAGTCTTTAGGTAGATCTATAAACCGATATAGATATTTATTAAAGGTATTCTTTAATAAATATCTAATCTATAGGTATTCTATCTTTAATAAATATCTATATCGATTTATAACAACATCCTTAATCTAAATTAAAGAGAACTATTGTGAATGCACTTCTTTAAAAACATATAACACTTTAGTTCCAGTAAAATCAATGTAAATAAATTAAAATCTCTAACTTGAAATTATATACGTGTATAATTTCTCCTCGTGAAAAAGTGAAATTGCGCTCTGTAAATTAGAAGCTATACTAAAATATTTGGTTAAAGTCCGTAATTTAGAGTTACGGAACTAATCCTTATCATAAATACGGACAAAATCATATAAAATGATGTGACTTTTTCAAAAGTCTTATAAGTATAGGTAAAAAACCGTAATTTATTGAAAACGGATTTTCTCCGTAACATAACAACGGAAAATGTCTGATAAATACTATGGAATTTTTTTACAGTGTAGAAGTTTATTGGTTGAAGTTTAAACTTAAAGCAACCCTTTTATAATATTTCGATACAATTTTGAGTGCCACTTTAACAAATAGTTAGAGCACTTAAAGTTAATTTTTATTAAAAAATTCTTTCAAGATACCCGGTACCAGGTATTGCAACAAAAAGGCTGGATCCGGATACCAGGTAAAACAGTCGAACTACCAAGTCTTCGGGTCCGAACCGGGTACCCAGCACACCACTACTATTTTCATATTTTGAAACTATTTATTAAGAATAAAAAAAAAAGTATAAAAACATAACAATAACTTTTTTTGAATGCATGTCGAAGAAACAAAGTTCGTCTACTGTATTGTATATGTTATACGTTTTTTTTTTTTTGAAGTTCCTTTTTGTCAATAGTATACATATATTTGTATATATGAACTATCTTCTCTTGTGGCATCAACTAAAATTCATTATCGTGTTACTCATCATTCAATTAAGTCTCATCCTTTTTTTGTGACCGTTCCTAAGTGCTACAAAAGTTTTTTTGTTGAAACTCAATATTTTAAAACTTAATTTTTGTAAAGCTTTGTTATATTCGTTTATATTTGTTTATTGCTTCTTTATATCATTTATTTCTTCAAAAAGATTAAAAACATAATCAAAATATGAGAAATTGGATATTTGAAATAATGAAATGGATACTTAAAATAATCGCAAACTTATACACATAAAAAAACAAACAGACGTTGTGTTATAAAAACAGGTGTTATGAAAGTTTATAAAACTATTCTTAGTTGATGATATGAGTACATCTGAAGTATTTATGATTAAGGAACACACACCGAAAATTTCAGTAAAAAGGTTTTCTAAATTTTGATATATCAGGTTTTGATGATGCAAAAAAATTTTGAGATATCAAGATTTAAATTGTCCGAAATCATTTTTCAATACCAGTATTTCGGTACTGAATAATTTTAATACCGGTATAATACTGGTGTTGATTTTTTTTCTCTTAAACACGTATTCTACATTAAAGCGAGTAACTTAATGCTATATTTTAAATCAGTACAGGGCATTTAAAAAAAAATATATCACGCACAGAAACTCGTAAATGTTTTGTCTATTATTTCTATGATAATAACAATGGCATCTCCAACTTATCTTTATTTAATTCTAATCTATATAAATATTTTGTTTACAAAGAATGGTATTCATAAGAATAAATTAAGTTTAAAGCGGAACAGAAAAACGCAAATTTTAGATACTAGAAAAATAAACTTTAATTCCTCATAAAAAATAAGTTACAGCAGCCTACTTTTTTATAAATAATGTTTTGAATATTAGTAAAAATTTCCAGAAAGTTACAGGATTGCGTTACTATCAAATTATTAGAGAAGTTGAAAATTTGTCGATTTAATGCTTTTTTTTATATAAAAATTATGATTTATAAGAATTATTCATATATTTTAAGGTATATGCTGGTGTAAAAGGAAAGCTTCAGGATTACGCGTATTTGCTTGCATGCTTTTTAGTAATATAGTTTATTTACGATTGCTTGCCCCTGCTATTTGTATTTATATTATGGTTTACAACTTGAATAAATTTGTTTGGCAAAAAAAAAAGTGTAGTTATTTTTATGAAAATAAATTGCTTGTGAGTATTTCAAGTGAAATATTATATCTCTACCACTCATATTTAATATACTTCGATGAGAAGCAATTATCAAATATTTCTGGTTAGAGTAAGAGAGAAATACTGCATATTTTTCAAACTTTTGCGTCATTAACACTCAGACAAAATAAAATGATAAGTATATATATATATGTATATATATATATATATATATATATATATATATATATATATATATATATATATATATTTATATATATATATATATATATATATATATATATATATATATATATATATATTTTTTACATTTATACTTATAACAAGTCGTCTACGCAATGAAAAAAACTAACTTGAATTATTCAATCAAGAACATTTCGATTCCATCAATAAAGAACTACAGAATACAATTACTTGATAAAACCGAAGCATTAAAAAAAAGAATGAGATGGAAAGCTTTCTTCTTTCTTAATAAAGATCAAAGAAGTAAGGAAAATAATTTTTATAACATTTACGGCATAGAATCATCAAATTATCCCGAACAAATTTCTGATATGTCTGCATTTGAAAACGACCTTATAGATCTTATAAAAAACATTAAATTTCGTAAAGTATACAATAATTTCCAAAACAAGTTAAAAGATGGCATATCTACCATACGCAATAGTAAACTTACATATACTTTTTCTGATAAAACATCCAACTTATATAATATATCTAAAGAAAATTATACCCATTTGCTTACAAATGCTATCACCTCAACATACAAAAAATCGAATACAAAAATAAAAAATCAAATAAATAAAGAAGGTAAACGGATATTAAAAAATCACGACGCTTTCAATAAAATCGACATTAATACTTCTTCAAATTGTTTTATAAAATTAAAAGATCATAAAGAAAACTTTACAAATAATCCAACTGTCCGTTTATTAAACCCCGCCAAAAATGAAATCGGAAGAATTAGTAAAGTTAAGTTTCCAATATAAACGCTGAACTTGCAAAGAAACTTCATCTCAATCAGTGGAAAAAAACCCAAGATACCACAAACTGGTTTAATTGCATCAGTGATAAACGCCTTTATAAATTCCTTATTTTTGATATTGTTGATTTTTACCCTTCGATAACAGAAAAACTCCTTAATAACGCTATTCGTTTTGCCGAGCAACATCTAAACATAAACCTAACCTAACCAAAAAACATTGATCTATCAGGCAAGAAAATCATTATTATTTAATGATGACAAGTTTGGATAAAAAAATCAAGCGGTTTATTCGATGTTTCAATTGGAGCATTTGACGGTGCTGAAGTTTGTGAACTTGTGGGAATATATCTTTTGTTTCAAATTGCACAATTTTATAATAAAGATGATTTCGGATTATACCGCGATGATGGTTTAGCAATTTTAAAAAAAATGAGTGGCCCCTAAATGGAAAAAATCAAAAAACATTTTGTTGAAATATTTAAAAAAAACGAACTCACTATATCAATAAAGTGCAATATGAAAATTATAAATTACCTTGACGTCACATTAAATCTTAATGACCATACTTTCCAACCATATTCTAAGCCCGGAAATTCTTTAAATTCATGCTGATTCGACCCACCCACCTAATATTTTAAAGCATTCAGTTGAGTTAAGATTGTCTGCAAATTCGTCAAGTGAAGAAATTTTCCAAAGATCTACTGCTATGTACAATGACGCGCTATTAAGATCCGGTTTTAATCACAAACTTTCATATCACCCTAATTTAAATTTACCTCATACCAAAAACCGTAAACGCAACATCATATGGTTCAACCCTCCTTTCAGCAAAAATGTTAGCACTAATATAGGAAAAAGCTTTTAATAACCTTGATCAACAAACACTTCCCAATAAATCACAGACTCCACAAAATTTTTAACAGAAACACGATAAAAATAAGCTATAGCTGTATGTCGAATATGAAGTCTTTTTTAAACGCACACAATCAACAAATTATGAACAACGAAAAAATTCCACCTAAAACCAACTGCAATTGCCTTAATAAAAATACCTGCCCTTTATCAAACCAATGCTTAACAAAAAACATTATATACCAAGCCAATATAAGTTCCAATAATCCTACTAACACTCCTGCCAACAAATCCTACATCGATATAAGTGAAACACCATTCAAAATTAGATATGCCAACCATATAAATTCATTTAACATTCTAAAGTACAAAAACGACGCCGAGCTATCAAAAGAATTTTGGAAATTAAAAGATGCTAACTTAAACCCAGTTGTTAAATGGAAAATAATTAGGCAATGCAATGCTTACAACCCAACCACGAAGTCCTGCAAACTATGCACAAACGAAAAATATGAAATTCTATTTTCCAAAAATAAAAATCTACTAAACAAAAAAAGTGAAATGCTATCCAAGTGCAGGCATCGAAACAAATTTCTTCTCGCCCTATTCGACACGGGTGATTGATCAATTTTCTAATTAATATTGTTTGTTTGTTTGTTTTGACGTCAGAACTCATTCCATTGCTTTGTTATGTTTTTTCTGTCAATTTCTGTATTTTGTATTTTTTAACGGTTTTTTCTTAATTTAAAGAATAAAATATGCCTGATGATTGCCGAAGGGCATGAAACTTTAAGTTCCATCACAAAGTTGTATTTTTTCAAATAATCAAACTCTTTATATATTATATATATATATATATATATATATATATATATATATATATATATATATATATATATATATATATATATATATATATATATATATATATATATATATATATATATATATATATATATATATATATATATATATATATATGTATATATATATATATATATATATATATATATATATATATATATATATATATAATTATTCAGGTAGCCTAAAATATGATAAAAATATTTGTTAAAATTGTTCTTTAAGAAAATCATAATAGCAGAAACGTGTCTAGGGGATGTCTGCTACGTCGTTGGACCTATCCAAAAAGAATAAAATAAAAGTTTTTTTATCTTGAAAATATTGTTGTGGAAAAAAAAAACTTTTACTATATATATAACAATTAAAACCAAACTACAGCAAAAACTATTATAACCATTATAACCATTAAAAACTACAGCAATAACTAAACAAAATTATCCACGGTTAATTATCTGAAACGGTAGGAAAGAAATTTTAAACCAGAATACATAATTTTCATAATTTCGCGATTAATAATAAAAAACAAGTTAAATATTTTGATGGTGGTTAAACTAACTTTTGAGTTGCATAACTTAATTACTATTAAATACTATTAACTTTTTATATTTACTATAAAATATTTTTATATTTTATATTTTACTTTTTATATCTACTATTAAATACTTAATTACTATTATAAGTATTAAAAAGAGTATTTTAATGTATACAAATTTAGTTGTTGATTTTTTCTAAATTTATTTTCTGCAAGGTTGTTTAATAATTTCTTGTTTTTTATTATATATAAATTTTCAATATTCTATTTGTAATAAATGTGTGAATATTATTAAGAAAAAAAAAGACAAAAAAAAAAACGATATCAGAATGTATAATGTTAATCCGTTAGAGAATTATGAGAGAAAAGCATCTCTTCCTTTAAAGTTAGACATATCTGACATTTTAATACCATTATAATGTAATGATTTTATGTAACAATTTTATGAATATGTTTTTATATTCACGGCAACGTAAAGCGATTCTTGATGATGAGACCATTTGGTCTTCTGCAAGTTTTCCGTGTTCTTTTCACAGTGTTATAGAGAATTTATTATTTTTGTTAAACCACTTTGCACTATTTTGTTTTTATTTATATATTCACCGTTAATGAATCTTTATTATGTAATTACGGATTTGTAATATTGGGTTGAGGAATAATTCATAAGCGTTTTTTTCAAATTTAAAAATGCACGCAGAAATAAAATGCATTGGCAAAATGTTTTATGTTGTTTGAAAGAGAATGTTTTGCTCTACAAGATAGTGTGTTTTGATTTGTTAGTTTTTTTTATTTTTGTGTATTTTCAGATCATTAAAATGGAATGTCAAGTGGACAAAACTGAGCATTTTCGACACCATTTGCTTTTTGCATTTAATCGAGGTGTTAAGGCCGCCGAAGCTGCTCGTGATATTTGTGCTGTGTATTGAGAAGGAGCAATGCCTGAAATGCGGGCGGTACTTTCAGCACAAATCTCACGAGCAGCTTCGGCGGCCTTAACACCTCGATTAAATGCAAAAAGCAAATGGTGTCGAAAATGCTCAGTTTTGTCCACTTGACATTCCATTTTAATGATCTGAAAATACACAAAAATAAAAAAAACTAACAAATTAAAACACACTATCTTGTAGAGCAAAACATTCTCTTTCAAACAACATAAAACATTTTGCCAATGCATTTTATTTCTGCGTGCATTTTTAAATTTGAAAAAAACGCTCATGAATTATTCCTCAACCCAATAGAAAAAAATACAAGAATACAAGAAGAAGCTGTTTAAAATTCCATCGATAGAATTTAGTCTTTGTTCCTTAGCGTTCTTAGATAATCGAGCATTTGTGTTCTTGGATAAGCATTCGTGGCAAAACAAATTAAGTTTCTATATTCAGATTTTGGACTTATTAAGTATAAATTATTATTTCGCCAAATTGTCCATCTCCATATGAGACTTCTGAAATTTATTATCCTAATTGTTTTCAAAAGGCCTTCTTCTTAACTTAAGAAAATAAGGAAAGCCCTTTGAAAACAATTAGCAAAAACATTTTAATTTTTTTCATAACTTAAGTCTTAAGTTATGAAAAAAATTAAAATATTTTTGCTGCCATTTTCTTTACAACATTTTAATAAAAACTATTAATAATTTTTCTTTGGATATTATGAATAGATGTGAAATCATAGCATGGATACTTTACAAAAGTTTTTTATTTCTACGGTTTTCTGTCTTGAAGAATATCTTTAAATATCAATAGTACATTTAATCGTGTAACCTCTTCTACTGCTTTTTTTCTACAGAAGTTAATCACAAGTTTTGATTTTATTGTTGCACTGTGTATAACAAGAAATGTTTTTGATTTAGTTCTCAATTAGGTCATAGTGCAGGCAAGTAATAATGATATTTTTTATTGTTTGAATCTTATTCAAGTATTAAAAGATATTGTCTCCAATTAAAAGTTTGTTGATCAATACCTTCAGATATGCTTTGAAAAAGCCTAAAAATTGCATTTTGAATTATTTTAAATTGGTTATCACTGTTCCTTTGCTAGACCATCAGAGTACTGAGTTTAACGCAATGTTCGATGATACAACTTTAAAGCGTTATAAAGCACCTGTTTTTTAGTTTCTTCGTTCAAACTTTTAGTTTCTTCCAAAATGATTGCTGAAATTCTGTATTCTAATTATACTAGTTGGAAAGACCACATTTCTTTTAATGTCTATTATATATCAGGCTTATTAAATCATTTACCAAAGACTTGATTAGGTTTATTTATTGTTGTCAAACCAAAGGCATTGTTACCTGTGGAAATTTGGTTAAATTTCACTTAACTGGCTGAATCTCGTAAACTAGCTCCTATCTAACAATACTGTTTTAATAACAAGTTTGTTATAAACATCTGTGAATTGTGTTTTAACTATAATACAAATATAATAAAAGTTTAATTTGGAAAAATGTTTTATCTATCTTTTGTTAAACAGCTATTTTCATAGCCAGACATCTTTGTAAAAACATTATCTAGCATTGTACAGTTATTACATTAAGTTTTTAGACTCTAGGTCAGTATTTATAAAGATAATTTATATCTAAAAGTTATTTACAAAATTATATTAAAAAATTTACACCGTAAATTTCCGAAAAATTTTTTTTGCAAGATAGTGTGAGGATGCAAAGGTTTTTGTCAGTCGTTATGAACTTATAAACAAGTTTGTTCCAATGTAGTTAATAAAAAAAGTATTTTGTACCTTATAAGTTTGATTTTGTTATAAATAAAATTTATAAGATCTTGCGCCTACTATGGATTTACTATCATGGTCTATCAAGGGAGGGGCATACTTTTTTTTTAGACCTACCCCAAAAATTTCCTGTACATGCCCCTGATAATAGTATGCATATTGCTATAAGTCTTGGCTTCTAATTGTAAAAGCAAAGAGAAATAAAAAATCACGCACAGAAATGATAATACCCTGCTTTGTTAATAGAAGGAAGAAAGAGTTTTACTTTTAAATTAAACAAGTTTTATCTTTAATTAAAAATTTTTATTGATAAATTTTTATAAAAAAATCAATTAAACAACTTATCATTTCCTCTTTCCCAAACTCTTGAACTAGCGTTTATTTATATTTTCATTACAAGCTGAACAAGCGTTATTTATCGCGCCTAGAAATTTTAAATATTCCATTATGTGTTTTACATGAAGAAAGCGATCGCTGTACATACATTTTTCAATACCGGTATTAAGCCAACACAATCCCGGAAATTTGGTACCTAAAAAGTCCGGTAATACCGGCATTCCGGTATCGGTACTAACGGTTTTGAAGATACAAAAGAAAAAATATAATTAAAAAGTTATGAAAACAATGAACAAATGCTTTCTATGAATAGAAAATATTAGCAAAAATGTTTATCTGACCAATAAAAAATGTTTAAGTAACGTAATATTAGTAAGTATTTTATGCGAAATGTATATGCTTTCTAAAAAAATAATAAATTTTGCATCAAATATTAAAAAAAAAACTCAAATTTGTTCAAAAAATTGAGTATTTTTTTCTAAATGGCCATCTTAAAATATGCGTGAAGTGATTTCTTATCAAAGCTTAGATCACACGCGCTTTTAATTCTTTTAGGAAAATGTAAATAATTAATACTGTTACTTGATTGTTAAACTGAAAGAAATTACAATCAAGTACATTTAAACATACAATAAAATGATTTATTTGTGAGTTTCGTTAATTTCACACGTTTAATTTTACTGATTTATTCTTGTTTATTAAAAATATAATTGTTTAATAGCGATTTAGCATCAATCAAAGTTATTTAAAATGTCAGCTTTATTTCCTGATTTTATATTGTTGAAAATATTTGGTTATTTGTCGTTGAAAGAACTTATGACTGTTAGACGTGTTTCACAGCGCTGGAGATATATATCTTGTGATAAAACATTTTGGAGAAGAATATCCATCAAAGAAATGGGTGTATGCGAACTTTTGGTTACCGATAAGATTGTCAGTTGTTTAACTAGCTACAGCAAAAATATCGAGTTACTCTCTTTATGCCATTGCTTAAATATAACTGATCAAGCATTAAAAAAAGTCTCTTCCAGTGTTTCAAGGCTTCGTTTTTTAGATCTTAAAGGATGCGCAAAAGTTTCAGATAAAAGTATAGAAATTTTATCGAGGTCATGTTCATTTTTAGAATCTGTTAATTTAATGGGTACATTAGTAACCTATGTTGGTTTAAGTTATTTAGTAGAAAAAAATAAACACATCACTGAGTTAATTGTGTCATCGTTTTCTCTCACAATGGATTCGTTAAGGTGTATTTCTCAAAGCTGCATAAACCTGATACATCTTGAGGCCGAGTCTTCTTTAACTTTTATCAATGAAAAAAATAAATCAGTATTATCATCTGATATGATTCAAATCTTGTCAAAATGTTGTCGTCAGTTAACAATACTTATACTGAACTATGATGAATGCCATCTGACAAACTCAGATCTTATCATGCTTGGAAAATATTGCCAAGATCTTGAGTGCTTAGAAATTTATTTAGACTCTGATAGTTGGTTATCAGATGAAGGTCTTGTAAACTTTTGCTTCTGTGTACCCAACTTGCTTGCTCTTAAATTAAATGAAACTAAAGTGACTGATTATACACTCTTTGCAATTGCTAGTAACTGTTCTGATATTGAAGCGTTAACACTTGGTGGTTGCGATGGTGTTACAGATCATGGTTTTTTGGTATTATTTGAAAATTGTAAAAACCTTTTAAGCTTATCTTTAGGTGTTTGTAATAGCACTAGTGCAAGCATTTATTTCATGGCAAAATCGTCATGCGCTCAAAATTTAATTCATTTATCTTTGCAAAGTTGGAAGATTAATGACAACGATCTACTTTGTATTTCAAAAAATATTCCGAGTCTGAATTATCTTTCAATTCTGAAATGCAAATTTTTAACAAACATTGGACTAAGAGAAGCAGTAGTACATTGGAAGTATCTGAACGAGTTAGATATCTCTCATACAAACTGCGCAACATGTGATTTTGATCTTTTTCATCTTGCTAACACTAGTAAAGATCTCTTCAGGATAGCAGTTTACGGCTGCCACGGTGTCACTAAATCAGGTATCAAGGCGCTTCAATATATATTTAATATTTGTGTTGAAAACTAGATCTAAGCTTATAAAGCTTTAATTTTTTTAAAGTTATTTGTACTTTATACATAATAATTTATACTCAAACTTATTTTTTTTACAAATTTATTCTCGAGTTCTTAATCGAGTTCTTAATCGAGTCCTTAATCGAGTCCTTAATCAAGTCCTTAATACAAAGAGGAAAATTAAAGTTTATATCTCAAAAAGTTTATATTTCAATATTAAAAAAATGAAAATCGGTCTTAATAAATTGAAAACAATTATTTTTATCGTCGATAAAAACAAAAAATTTTCAGTGGCTTTAAAAATCGTCGACCTAGTAAATTTTCATTTGTTGAAAATGAGCTTTTTGTTTATTCTCAACAAAGTATTATGATAAAGTTACAAACAACGAAATTCTAGTTGTTAGAAAATACTCATTTTCTAACAGGTGTTTTTTTCATAACTTCAAAAGGATTTGATATGCTGGTATCAAGCTATACCAGCATATCAGTTGATATGCTGGTATCAAGCTACGTCAGAATATCAGCTGATATGCTGGTATAGCTATATCACCATATCAAAACCTATTAAAATTATGAAAAATGCAGCTGTCAGAAAATGCGTATTTGACAGCAAGCCAAGATTTTAATAGTTTTATGCGTTATTTGTAATAAGTATTAGTTTGGATTTATAAATTATAAACTATCTATACAACCCCCAGTTTATTAGATTTGAGAAAAATTGCCACCCCTGTTTTAATAACCTAACCGCTCCCTTTTTTATTAAATCTGGAATAAAACTTCCACCCCCTCCACCTTTTGTTCCCCCTTCCTTTCTTGTATTAAGAATTAGAGAGTACTTATATATGTGATAGTATGCCAAATGCCAAATGTGCGGTTTAAATACTATGATGTGTGGTTTAAATACTATTTTGTATGGTTTAAATGCCATATATAGTTTAAAAGTGCTAGAAAGTTTCTTTAAAAAAATCATGGCATACAGTTTCTTGTAAAATGTCAACAATAAAAGTTAATTTTACCTTCTTCTCATTGAAAAATTTAAGTTAGCTTTGAAGTGTAGCATAACTTCTCAAAAAAATTTTTTATTAAGACTTTGAAATTTTTATTTCGCTAATTCAAATGTATGTTATTTGAATCAATTGATCATTAAGAATGCAGAAAAGGTTAGTATTTTTTCAAGGTTTTAAAAGTTTAGTAACTTTTTATTGACGAAGCAATTAAATTATACCCAGTAAGCACAGGACGTTTAAAAATCTTATTAAAACGAATAACGTTTTAAAAACTTGTTAAAACGAATGTAAATGTTTTAAAAACGATCTATGCTTACTGGGTACGCACTATTATTGTACAATTAATACTATTACACAATTATAACTATACAATTATTTATTTGTTTGTTATTTTTTCCTTTTTCAATAAGGATGACTTTCAAAAAATTAATAATCCTGAGAAGAAGAAAAAAAAAATTCCCATCTCTTCCTTTTATTTCCTCAGGCTCCGATCATCGTAATTTTTTGCAAATCATCCTTATTTGACATAAGTATAAACAAATAAATGCTTGAAGTTTGTTCCGTGGTAGGAAGTCAACTCAAGGACCTAAAAAATGCTGAATTCACCCTTTGGTGGGACTGATGTTGTGGATAATTTTCAGACTGTTTTGTATGTCAGTATGTATTTAATACAGCTAGCAAAATATTTATTCCATTATTAAAAACTGGAATATCAAGAATCAATTAGAAAAATAATAATTCATTTTATGTGCAGAATGTTCTTAGATATTCTGATGTGAGTCTAAAGATCATTGTTGGGTAAGATTTGATTAAATGCAAAAGCAAGCTATTTTAATTAAAAATATGCATAAATGTGTTTTTGTTGTAATTTATAAAAGGAACGTGCTTCAATTTTCAATTTCTATTGAAAAAATCCTATACAGAGTTAGTTTCATTGCTAAAGGAAAATTATTTCTAACAAAAACTGTTTTTATTACCACGTGTTTATATTTAGTAAAATAATTAAATTAGTTTTTAACGAGTTGAAAGCATATTAAAACATGCGAAATAAGGAATGCGTAATTAGTTAACCTTTTTACGCATTGAGTTTTTGTGGAACAACAAATAAATTACTGTTTATTAAAGAAGCACATATAAAAAAGGAATAGGCTTTGATTTATTTGTAAATGTGTGTTTTAAAAGACATGACAAGTTAATCTCAACACCACACACATTTTCAACCCTTGGAATTAGGGTCGGTATTTTGGCAATGGCAACCTAGAAGTGTTTGAGGTCGGCAAAAACTTGCCGACCTCGTTTCTATGGTCAAACCTATGTTCTATGGTCAAACCTAGGTTAAAGAAAGTTAAATTAAAGGTACCTTTGTTTTACATTTTTTTCTGCGGACCTGACACTGATTAAGGTCGCCAAATTATTGCCGACCTTATTTTTCCTAATCCCGAGGGCTACGTTTTTATATGGTGGTGACAAGTTGAGTGCTGACTATTCTCCTACTGGAGATAGCTTGATGGAGATAATAGAGATAGCTGATTCATACTTTTGACTAGTAATCTGAACAAATTGTTCCTAATGCAAACAAATTTCATGTTGCTTAATTTTTTGTGTTATTTATAATTTAATTAGCAGTAAAAAACCATCATTTCCAATTCATATAATTTTCGTAAGGCCAACTATAATAATATCAACAAAGATTTAATTAATGTAAACTGGTTTAAATTAGCTGAGCAACATCATAATGTTGAATCATTCTGGCACGCTATAATAAAAAACGCTATAAATACGGAGAAAGGTATTGTCAATAAAGAAAATATCAAAAAATTTTACTCTTTTATAAATTCAAAATCCAAGCATCACCATTCTGTTGCACCACTTGCAAGTTCCAATGGTTCCCTTTGTTTAGACGATTGTAAAAAACGCGTATTTTGAACAACTTTATTTGCCTCTTGATCACTGACAACGGTGTTAGTCCTCCATTAGATTTTCCATCATAATCAAACTCTCTGAGTAACGTATTATTTCCATATGATTCTGTCGTTTCGTTACTACAAAAACTCCCAGCAAAGTTTTCCAAGTCTTCGAATGGTTACCCTCCAATATTTTTAAAATCAATTGCAACTACCATTGCCATTCCTCTTTCTATTTTATTCGAAATGTCAATGACCACTAATACTATACCTAAAATTTGGAAATCAGCAATAATTTGTCCAATATTTAAAAAAGGCAATTCTTCTCTACCAACCAATTACAAACATATTTCAATGACCTGTATCGCTTGCAAAGTTATGGAATCAATCATTGCTAAAACCATAAAATCTATCTGCCAGAAAATAACTTTTTTTCTCAATATCAATTCGGTTTTATAAATCGCAGATCTACATGTTCACAAATGCTTGCAACTTTAAACGAATAGACCACTGCCGTAAATAACAAAAAATAGTTGACATTATCTATATTGATTTTGAAATAGCTTTTGACTCAGTAACTCATCCTAAACTAATGTTCAAATCGCAATACAATGGAATTAAATACCAACTATTTAATTGGATTAAAAATTTTGTAACTAATCGCTTTCAATGTGTGTGTGCTGGTACCTCATATTCTGAAAACACTCTTGTTAAGAGTGGAATACTACAAGGAACTGTACTAGGACCTATATTGCTCTTAGTATTTATTAACGACATAGTTTATTGCACTGATGGAGATTGTGGCATTAAGCTGTTTGCAAATGATATTAAGTTGTATCAATCGAGAAATGATTACAACAACATTTATCTTGTATACACTTTAAAAAAAACTTGGCATGGTCCAATGATTGGCAACTAAAAATAGCAACCAAAAAATGTTTTCATTTATGCTTTATGCTACGGAAAATATAATATACTTACTCATCCTTATTCATTAAACTCCGTTATTAATATTAAAACTGTTTATTCAATTCAGGATATTGGAATCACCATGTCAAAGGATATTCAGGATATTGGAATCACCATGTCATGTGTTAGAATTTTGCACCCCAGTTTTTATTTTTTATTTAATTTTTTTTTTTTTTTGCCGTTTAATAATATATATAGTTTCGAAGCATATAGTTAAAAATAAATATTGGCGGGGCAAGAAGGAGACTTATTTAGCCTTATCACCGAGCCCCATTCTCACGTATTTACAAAAACCGTAATATTTAAATATCAATAGTTAACAAACTATTTATTAAAAAAAATAAAATAGTTAATATTATTATTAAATAATATTAAAAAAAAAAGTAAAATAGATAACAATTCGTTGTCTTTTAAAGAAAAAGTTTGAGTTTGAGTTTTAATTAAAAAAACATTTAAAATCGGATATATTAAAATCCATAAGTAAGAATGCCTGTTTTGATTCATTTTTAAGCTGCTTTATACTAGTTTTATGTGTAGTTACAATTTTGGGAAACATTTTCCACAAGTAAGGTCCACGATAAAGAACTGAATATGAAGTTAGTATTGAATTATATTTTGGTTAGTATTGAATTATATGTTGTTTGAAAATTTTGTTGGATATTTTTAAACTATTTTGTCAAAATAGGATTGAAATATTTTAGGAGATAATCTTTTATTTGTTTTATACATGAAGATTAAAACTTGGTGTAAGTTGATTTTATATATATTTAATGCTCCAAGTATACGCAGAAGAGGCTCACAAGGTACAGTTCTATCAGCTCTAAAAAATTATTCTGCACGCGTATTTTTGTTTACAGTACAATTTTTTTAGTTTTATATGGTTTGTACTTGCCCATGCAATATTGCAATAAATAAAATAACAATGAATAAAAGAGAAATATAAACTTTTTAAAGAACTATTGTTTAAAAATGGTTTAGTCCTATATATCATTGCTAAATTTTTTAATATTTTATTTTCGATACTTTTTATATGTATACTCCAACGTATATGTTCAACTAAGATTACGCCTAGAAAGTTTACTGAGTTTTCTCTTTTAATGTTAATGTTATTGCTTATTAGATTTGGCAATTTGATGGGAATATTTTTTGATTTATTCACTTTGTAGAACAAAATAAGTTTGGTTTTATCCACATTTAGAGAGAGTTTATTATCTTTTAAACCACTTTTTAACTTTCAATAATTGTTCGCTTGTTGTTTCAAATAGTGTATTGATATCTCTGTGGGAATAAAAAAGATTGGAGTTATCTGCAAAAAGAATACAACTTAATAGGTCTGTTGCTAAATTTAAATCATTAATGAACACTAGGAACAACAGTGGTCCTAAAATAGAGTTCTGGAAAACCCCACAAGTTACGGCAGTCGGGAATGTTTGTTTTTGTTCATACACTATAAATTGTTTTCTATCGGTCAAATAACTTTAGAACCAAAGTAAATCGTTATTTTTTACTCCATAGTGTTCAAGTTTTTTATTAGTATATTATGATTAACGGTTTTGACAGATCAATGAAAACTCCTGAGGTAAAGTAGTTACTACTGAATGCACTTGATATTTGATTGACTAGTTCAACTACTGCATTTTCCAATGAATTTTTTTTTTTGAAACCAAATTGTTTTAAATACAACATATCGTTTTCTGATAAGTGATTAAAAAGCCTATTGTACATTATTTTCTCAAGTAATTTTGAAAAACAAAGTAAAATAAATATAAGTCTATAATTAGAGATATTTGAGTTATATGTGAAATTACGAGGGTTCTATTATATTATATACTGATTTTACAACATAAACGTTAATTTTATCAAATCCATCACTTTTGTTAGTTTTAAGGCAAAAAATGGTGGGTTGCAATCCAATTAGTTTTAAATTAGGTTCATCCATAACTTAATCGTAATTTTTTAAATAAGCTTCAAATGGTGTTGAATTCATAGGAATTTTTAATGAAAAATTCGCACCAGCATTAGTAAAGAAGCTGTTTAATTTTATCAGCAATAATTAATTTATCATAAACTGTGTTTTTATCAATTGTTATTTTTTTGGCAGAATGTTTCTCGCATAATTATTTTTTCCGATTATTTCTTTAATTACACTCCATGTTTTTTTAATGTTTCCGGTGGCTTTACTTAATAGCTTTGCATAATAAAGCTTTTTTGAGTTCCTTTTTGCTTTTTCAACTATATTTTAATAATTTTTATATGTCATTTCGCTTTTATGAGTTTTTTTTTCAAGTACTTATCATATAACTTTTGTTTTCTTTTTGAAGATTTTAGTAACCCGTTAGACATCCATGGAGTTAAAACAGTTTTGGTTTTTACAATAATTTTTTTTTTCAGGAAATGCTTGATTCAATACCAGATTCCAATCAACATTGTCTCTTTAAAGATTTTGAAATTTTTTTACCGAGTTTTCATTGATCTGTCGCCTAAATATAATTTTTTAATGAATTGAGAAGGAAAACTGTTAAATAATATATTGTTAGTAACTAGGAATGTTGGGAAAAGATCCAATAAGTCAGCTTTGATTATGCCTGTGTAAAGACGGGCATTAAGATGCTTATTAGTTATTATATTATCAAGAAGTGAAGAAGAGTTGTTTGTCACTCTCGTTGGCTTGCTTATTATCGGAAGTTTGGAGCCCTTATCTTTAAAAAGATATAACTTGCATAGAAAAAGTTTAAAAATATTTTACCAGAATTGTCTGCAAAAGGTGTCATATTACATACACTGATTACTTATCAAGACTTATTGTTTTCCAACTAGAACCTCTTGAGTATTGCAGAGTTAAATTTGATCTTTATATATGACTAACAAAATTGTACATAAGCTTGTTGATTTACCATTATCTAATTTTTTTACTTTTTCCAGTTCGAAATATTTTACAAGAAGTCATTCACTAAAATTTTCTCCTCGTAATAGATACATTAATGATACTAGAAGATTTTTTTTTACAGCGAAAGAATCATTATAGTATGGAACTCACTTCCTGACCACATAGTGAACTCGTCTCATTCTCACTGTCAGCATTCAAATCGAATTTAAAAAAGTATGATTTAAAATGCCACGCAATCTACTAACTTGGTAATTTCACACTTACTCATATTGAATTTTCTTTTTTTTTTGGTGTTACATAAGAGTAATTTAGTAATTACCTGTCTCACCATTTTGTATATTTTTCAAATACAAATAAAAAAATGACCAGAAATAATGATTACGTATTCTATGATTTGTTTTTACTAAATTCTGACCCAGTGGGCACGCGTTGTCCGGAGGTTGGCCGTAAAACGTTTTCTGGACGTCCCCCGGAAAACGCATGCCCATTGGGGAGCCTAAGTATTTATATACATGCTGAGTGGCTAAGTATAAGCATACTTATGATAAGCTTATGCTTATAAGCGTTATGGTTTTTTAACATGCAACTTAAACATACTGTTTAAAGCCGAAAACTTTGCGTCCTCTAAGATGGCAAGCTGAATAAGCGCGAATTGGCATAAGTGCGAAGAGTTGCAAAAACTGGCATTAGTGCGAACTGGCATTTGTGCAAATTGGCATAAGTGCGCCGAACAAGTTTGCAAACATTAGCATAAGTGCGCCGAACAAATTTGCAAACATTGGCATAAGAACGAAGCAGTTACAAAAGCAGGCATAAGTGCGCCGAATGAAATTGCAAATATTTGCATAAGTGCAAATTAGTATTTCACACCTATGCCAATGTTTACAAATTTATTCGGCGCACTTATGCCAGTTCGTATTTATGCCGATTTCTGTAACTGCTTCGCACTTATACCAATACTCGCAAATTTGTTAGGCGCAATTATGCCAGTTTGCACTAGTGCCAGTTTTTGCAACTGCTCCGCACTTATGCAAGTTCGCACTTATTTCAATGTTTGCAAATTCTTTTGGCGCACTTATGCCAGTTCGCACTAGTGCCAGTTTTTGTAACTGCTTTGCACTTATGCCAGTTCTCACTTATGAAATTCGCGCTTATTCAGTTGTCCCGGATAATGTTCAACACTTTATAACTTCTTATTGTAAAACATCAATTAAAAAAAAAAAGAAAAAAAAAGGGGGATGGGCTTATTGATTTTTTTTCTGGTTATGTTTTTATATAATATCTTGAACTTTAATAAGTATTTTAGAAAATTGAAAAAGATTTAAAAAGAAATGTGCAAGCGAAAGGATTTAAAAAATATGCTAAATCAAAATTAAGGGGATATTGCCGCAATGGAATTTTCAAGTATAAATTAAATTGTAAAACTTGATATAATTTTTAACATTACGTAATTTGAGTTGGATAAATGCATACACTTTCGTTCACATTTTCTTATTAAAAAAAATGCAGCAACGTCATTAACTCGGTTTTAATGGCTGACATGAGTTCTGCGCAAACATGCACGAATGAGTAACGGCAACAGCAGCATTAAAATAAAGAGATATTAAGAGATGATAACAACATTAAAATTTTATCTAAAAATTTCTTTTTTACTTAAGATATTTTAGTAACATACAATGTTAATATATATAACATACAGTGTAAATATGCCTTTAAATGTCTCCATGAATAAAAATTATCATATATGTATGTATGTATGTATGTATGTATATATATATATATATATATATATATATATATATATATATATATATATATATATATATATATATATATATGTATGTATATATATACACACACACACATTATATATACATATATATACACACACACACACATATATATATATATATATATATATATATATATATATATATATATATATATATATATATGATACAGATAGTATCTAATTATCATAATACATTTTCAATTTGGCTTCCAGTCTACAAAATACACAGTGCTTTATAGAATCCTGATCCTGAGCTTGTGAAATTGAGAACTGTTTCCCACATTTATGACACTAAATAAAAATAGTTTTTTAAACTTTACAAAAATAATCAACCAAAATAAAAAACAATAACTTATAGTAACGTTTTAAAAAAAAAAATTATAAGTTTATATTAAAAAAAACCTTGATATGTTTATATTTACATTACTAAAAAGTTTTCTAATTTAAACTGTAATACTAACAGTACAATGTTGCAACAAGAAGTTTGCAACAGTGCAATGTTGCAACAAGAAGTATGCAACAGCATGTACAACATAAAAAACAAAAAAATAAAGATTACATAGTATAAAATCTTATAAGACACCTATGCTTTCTATAAGTAAAGCACCTATGCTTTTTTGTTAAAATTGTTTTATGCGAGTTTTTTTAATGCTAACTTTAAATATTGTTTCTTCAGAGCATTTAACAAAATCAAGATTCATACAAAGTATGAATCTTGCTTTTGTTAAAAAAAATCATGATTGATACTTTGTGCTTTTGTTAAAAAAAAATTAAGATTAAAAATCTTCATGGTTTAGTCAAAAAATCTAACTAATCAAAATAAAGTCAAAAAGGCAACAAAAAAAAATAATTTTTTTTTTTCAGAGTATATAAATGGAAAGAGCTGTGTGATGTGCAGTTTTAGCATTGTTGCTGAAAGAGTGAGATTTGTACATTTTAGAGTGGAAGAATGAATTTGTGCATTTTAGGGTAGATAACAAAAACCCTGCAATAATTATGCTTGATAGTATTACTGTTCAGAACTTGAGGTCTTTGAAGATGGTTGCACAAAAATGATTGTCTGAGGAATAGTTAAACTTGCCACAATGCTGCAAAAAATAAACAAAGATACCTTTAATATAAATGAAGGTTTTTATGACATCTTAAAATTATTAAAGTACCTTCACAAAAATAGTTATCTTTGAGATAACTATCCATATACTACACCACTAGAGAGAGTAATAAAGTTATAGTTATGAAGTATCTGTAAAAAAATGGTTGTTCAATATCCAATTATATCTTCAACTTGATTTTAAAGCTGCTATTACCACGGGCAACTTGTGAGCTCTTGGTATATATTTGTTTATATAGTGGCTTAAGGTGCATTCACTTCAGGTAAACTTTTACGTAGCAATACCAAGGCTTATACCTGAGTATGAACATTAGCTCATAATAACTGATAAACGCTTCTGCAACTAATTACACTACCTTGTGTTTATATAAAACCATTTATTTCTGCTTCATTAAAGATATCAATTATTGATAAATTGCCAAGGTTGGGGTCAAATACATTTGAACAATGACAAATACATTAATTCTAGATTTACAAATACAAATTAAAATACAAATATATGCCATTGGCAATTTCCAAATACAAATACAAATATTTGTACTTAGAAAATGCTGAATATTGTACTCTAGGTTGAGAAAAAGTACAAAAAAATTTTTGAGATAAAACTGATAAAATGGTATAATAAAAAAAAAAATTAAATTAAGTCCTCTAACAAATATTCCTTAAAAACAAAAGTTTAGTTTATCTTAGTGTTAAAAATGAAAAAAAATCGAAAACTAACATCTTGGTTTTTTCCACACAAAAAAACACCGGTTAACCTTGTACATGGAATTGAAAATACATTTCAATAAAATGCAAATATTTAATAAATTTTTTAATCAAATACAAAACAAATTTAAATATGCCAATTTAGCCTATTTTTACCAAATACAAAACATATTTAAGCAACAACCATATTTTTTGGGAATGTATTCTGCTGCTGAGATGCTAATCAAAATTTGTTTAGTAGAGATTGTCTTAAAGATAACTAAGGGACATACTTAAAAACAATATCATTGTCTAAGATTCATGACAGCTGTTTTTTATAGATTGGTGTAGCAATTGTTGTGTATACATAGGATTTGCCCAATCCAACCCAGTCCAAGAGAAGAGCCTTGTTAAAACAGCTGTCTTCATCCAGAAGCATTCAGTCATTGTAAATGTTCAGAACCACTACCACGTTACCAGAAAGCATTAGGTTACTACACATTTTAAGAATGATAAACCAACAGTTTAAAAATATCCCACTAGACAACCTTCTGGCTAAAAAATTTGATCATAATATAATCATAACTAAAATAATTCTCATAGAGCTACCATTACTGCGTCACAGAGAAAAGAATTACCTTAATAAGCATAGTCACTTGAATAAAAAAATCACCTGAAAGAAAAGTTTTATTAAAGCTTGTCGAGAAAAGATACATTGAGGATACTATGACGGAGACTGCAAAAGTTGGGGACTACTATGACGGAGACTACAACGATGCATACTTAAAAACTGATGCAATGCTACTGGCGATTGTCTTTGAGAAATTTAAAGATAAATCACAATACCATACAAACCATCAAAAAAAGATTGAACTCAATATTGAACTGCTTACTTACATCACTCTGCAAGAAAGATCCAAGTGGTGGAATCACAATGGTATCAAAAAAGGTGGAACAGCTGGAAAATGTATATAGATGCTAGTGACTCATTAGTTGGGCCACAATCTAACCACTGCTTAATTGTGATAATGGACATAAGACAATATTCAATGCCACAAAAAATAGAAAGTTATACAACTTGAAATGAGTGTAACTTGTATCCACAGAACTAAAATGTTCTGACAAAAAGCATAGATATAGATATAGAAAGCATAGCTACCTTCAACTAAATAATGAGATAAGGAAAAAGCCTACTTCCAAGTTTGAGAAAGAGATGAGCCCCTAAGTGCCGAGACAAGTCACATTCACATCTTAAATAAACATTAGAAAAAAAGTTTAGAGCTAGCTAAACTTCTCCAAAACAAATTATTTATTGAAGTATTAACCAAATAAACTTACAACATAACCCTAACTTTGAAGTGAATAACCCTGAAGTAGCACAAAACAATGTTTAAACAAAGTCAAAAGATATATTTTGTGATTAGTATTGAGTTTTGCCACAAAATATTTTCTATGAGTAAAATACAAGTCAAAAATTTAAGATCACTATTCAAAAATGAGTGATCTCAAATTAAAGTTTTGTCTACTCTTTTACTTAGCCTCAAGGTACAACACTTTAAATCAAAAAAGCACAGTACCCTAAATAAAAGTACATCACCAGGTTATATCCTATGGCTGCATTGCAAGGACGCAAAAAATAACTTATTTTAATAAATCTCTTATTATAAAACATATTTCATATTTTTTTAATTTTGTTGGTTATTATATAATTTTAACTTCATATATTAATGCTTCATTAAAAACATTTTTATAACTTTATTTGGTATGAACCCATTACTAAAAGAAATAAAGCTGTTTTTGAAAAGCACACACACATTTTTTTAATACCTTGAATTAATTCTGTTTAAAATTTTTAAAGCCTATAATTTTAAAAGCTCTTGATTTACTCCAGGCAAAAGAAAATTAAGCAAAATAAATAAAAATCACAAGTTATATACATATAAATACAAGCAAAGGAATAAAAAAACTTGACTAATAACCAAAATAATAACCAATATTTAAAAAATTTTTTTTTTTTATAGAAAGCAATAACTAACTTGTAATGATAACAATCCAATATTTTTCTTATTTTGTATGATGACAGGTATTTCATCACTATTTTCAAGGTTCCAATAACGTACCGAACCATCCTAAAATTATGTTTTCAAATTTTAAGAAAAGCTCACATATATAAACTGTTTTTATATTAAAAAAATATATATATAGATATTAGTAAAAAAAAAAATAAAGAATACCTTTGATGAAGATATAACGCACTGCTCACTTTCTGAAAAATCACAATCTGTTACCCATCCTGTGTGACCCTAAAATAAAATAATTTTCTAAAATCAAACCTGTTACCCATCCAGTGTGACCCCCTAAAATTAAATACAAAATCTTTGAAAATTTATACTCAATTTATAAAATTTATACTTTTTGAAATAAAATATTATTATCATTCAACTACAGACTTTTTTTTTTACAGGTCATTGAATGAATGAAAATATCATATTCTTTGTGACAGGTCATAGCGTTGAATGAATGAAAATATCATATTCTTTGTGACAGGTCATAGCGTTGAATGAATGAAAATATCATACTCTTTGTGACAGATCATAACGTTAAATGAATGAAAATATCATATTATTTGTGACAGGTCATAGCGCTGAATGAATGAAAATATCATACTCTTTGTGACAGGTCATAGCGTTAAATGAATGAAAATATCATATTCTTTGTGACAAGTAAACAGGACTTCTTTTAATGTACACCACTACAACTTGTCAAAATAAAAACTTCATTTATTTTGTTTCGCTATTTCAACAATACAGACATTATTCTTAAACTTCGAGTTTAAGGTTAAACATGCTAGGAGTAATTAAGTCACTAAGCTTATACTATAGCTTCTCTCAAATTTGAGCTTGGGTTTTGTTCAGAAACTTTTGCTTTTAATTTCACCTAACAGATTTGATAGGGTGAACTGCCCTGCAACAGGACAAAAACAATAATTAAATTTATTGGAAGCATATCTTGATAATTTTTGATTAATGGCAAGTTGGCCCGTTAAGCATGAAAATAATCAAATATTCTTATTTAAAACCAACTAGAGACATTGTACTTTAAAATTTCCAAATAATTTGTGGAATCAACAGTCTCACCTTGTTATTAAAATACTATTATTTAAGTATATAATTTGTTGTTATTCAATATTATATATAAACACTGTAGAAATACACTGACATAGGCTGTAAATTAAATCAAAAAATCATTGTCCTACAGGGCAATCAAGAAATATTGGTAAATCTAGGTAAAAAAATACAAATCTCTTAAAGAACAAAATGTAATTTTATTTGCAGTAATCAATTATGTAAAGATTTCTAGAAGTTTAGGAATATTTTAGTGCAAAAATTTTAAATAGTTAAAAGAAATAGGATGCCTGATACAGTAAATATTTCAATTTAACCTAAATGAAAAAATAGAAAACATAATTTTAAATGAGGGTTTGGAACTTATGCACATATTGGCGAATACATGCGCATACCATTCAAAAGTTATGCGCATAATATGTATATGATGCACATACAAATTTAACAGATGAGTGGTATGTGAAATTAATTAAATATTGTCAAATATAGAAGAAAATGTTTTTTAAATCAAAAGCAAGTTTTAAATTAAAACTTTTTATCAACTGAAAAATTATTTTTTTTAATAAAAGAAATAATTTTTCAGTTGATTTTCTGTAATTAATTTTATTAGTAAATATTTCAAATTATTTTCATGATTTTTAAACGGATTGCTATATCACAAAACTTAACAATTTAATTTATTTTTGTATTACATTTGCTCATTTATAATTTCTTCACACTCAAACCCGCTAAGAACCTTCCTCTAAAATGCAGTCATTTTTGTTGTTTGTATCCAACAAACCCTATTGGTATATATGAAAACTAATTTTTTTACGCGCTTGTTTGTCAAGCGATTTCTCAATCATGAATTAATAAATCAAAAAATTGACCAAGTTCTCGCTGCTGTTGCTGACGAACATATCATTTCAACAATAGATTTTGCAACTTCAAAGACTGCTGAATATTTATGACGACCAACAATGTTCAAATAATTCTTTGCACATATTTTAAAAATTGTCTCTTTTCTTTTTTCTGTCAGTGTTGTCATTTCTGCAACAAATTCAATCATTTCACTTTCAACTTTTTCAGCAATTGTTGGATTTATTTTAGAGGCTAATTCTGAAATTGAACTAATTATACCAGCCTTATCCTATCCAAAGTAGAATCCTTCTGCAGCATACTTTGGTGTCAGCATATAGGCAATTCCCATTTTTGAGGTGATAAGGAATCACTATTTCCTAAATAATTTCCTTATTTGCAAATTTCTTGTATATTTCACCAAGATAATAATACATCAAAGCTAATGAAGCATCATCATTTTCAAGTCTTCCAATGATGTAAGAAGGATATTCAATATCTTTCACAAGTTTTGCCAAACTAACCCAGAAAGCATTTGATTTAATTAGCGTCAAAACAATGGCCAAATTAGATTTTCTCAGCGTCTTTGATGGTCTTTGAACTTTCAGCAGTACTCAAAATATCCTAAACAAGAAGATTTCATTATTGGAGCGTTGTCAGTGATAATGCTTCTGAACTTTTGTGGGCCGAGAGTTTCGATTACTTCAATGATGGCACCAGCAACAGCTGCAGCATTTTGAATTATGCCCAACGCGTTGATAGAAGTATAGAAAAATGGTTTTGTATTTGGTGCCTTGATACAAAAATTTACTATATGATTGCCACCAATATTTGTCCACACTTCACTGACGAGCATTAAATTTTCAGATGATTTGAGAATTTCTTCCAGTTTAGCGGAGCATCCTGCATACTTTTTATCAAGAAGCGAACCTGACAGCGCTTTTGCGCACGGTATTGATGGTGCATACGATGGATTTAATCAAATCCTTAAAAGCTTCAGATTCAACAAGACAAAAAGATATTTCAGTTCAGAAAAAGAAATTTGCTAATTTCATATCGATTTCTTTTTTACAATTAATAACTTAAATTATTTTTTTTTAAATGCACTTTTATAATTAATAACTTAAAGTTATTAATTATAAAAGTGCGTTCATAAAAGTGATTTAATAGTGGAAGTAAAAGTTGTTAACTTTTAATTCCACAATTAAAACTGATGATTTTTTTGTTTCAAAAGCATATTAATGAAAAATTTCATGAAAACTAGAATTAAAATTCGTTTTTTTGTCTGGCTGTCTAGTCAAAACAATTTAACAGTTTTTAATGATAGAGCAGCCGTGGCGCAGTGGTTAGAGTTCTGGCTCAGAACCCAGAGGTCCGATGCCAGCTCCAGCCATATAAGCGACATTGGTACGGAAGGAGGCGTGAACTTCTTGTTAAATGCTCTCCCGCGGTGCTCTGTGATAAGACCGTAAGGACTTCTGGGAGCACCTAAAATAACTACAAATAAAAAAAAAAAAAAAAAAATATTTAAAATTGAAAAAAAGTTATGCGCATAATTATGCAAATACATGCGCACAATTTATCAGCGAATATCTGCAATTACAAATTTTTCCAAACCCTATTTTAAATATAAACATTATGCAGGTCAAAACTTTCAATAAATGTATGTAACTTTCAATAAATATAAATAACTATAAAAAACAAATAAAAACAACATATTTGATTTAAATGAAACAAGAATCAAATTTATGAAATAAGTTATATATATATATATATATTATAGGTTATAAATATACATATATAGCCACGATGTTAACGATGAATAAGTTGGATATATATATATACATAAGTTATTAATATATACTATAGAGCAACTTCAATTTGTTGATAAAATTCCACCCGGAAGTTTATAAACAGTTCTGGCAAATCCGATTCTGGCTGAAATTCAAATTCAAAATTTAATTACGAACATATATAAAATAGAAAAAAAACAGACTTTTTTCTTTTATTTTATTAACACTTTATTCTGTTTAAATGGCCATAGGAATTTTTATTTTTCCTCTAGCTACATTACCAAAATTGTATTATATTGTAAAAAACAGCACCTATTTATAAGTTTGTTTACAAAAAAAAAAAAATTTTTTTGTTTCCAGAATTTTTATCATAGGTAGTTTTTGGTTTAATTCAAATTACTTCAAGTAATATTAAAAGCTCAAATTTTTTTTGCATATTAATAATCAGAATTAAACTTAGCATAAAATAGTGTTTGTAAAATGTAATCTCCAAGATCTTTTAAATTGAAAGTTGAGATTAGTATTTGTTGCAAAACTTAGAAGTGATGAGTTTTCTATAAGTTTTACTTCTTTAACTTAGTCTAGTAACTTTAGACATTTGATTACTAACAAGAAAAAGTGTTTTAGAAGACTACTTATTTGTAGCAACGCAAATGAAATTTTAAATACTTTGTCTTAGCATTGTTATATTGATAAAAGTGTCTGGACCCATAAAATACAGATTAATCTCATTTATTTAAGGACTTGCAAAATACAGGAAAATAATATAAACTCATAATGCATTACTTCAAACAGATGTTACATATGATTTTTTTCAGATATAATTACGTCTAGAGGAAAATCTTACAGATGTTATTGAACTCTAAGGAAAATTCCCAGATGCTTTCAGAGCAACAATTTCCTATAAAAAAATTGTTGCAACTTTTTCTCCACATTAGTTCGGGTGTAATGGCTGCCATGAGTTTTGTGCAAACACGAATAAGCATGAAGTTGATCATTATATAACATGATGTATAAATGGGGCTGTTTAAAATAGGAGTATAGGGGTTGTTATGTTAGGGTGCATCAAACCAGTGCCGTACCCAGCAATAGTTTGGGTGGTACCGATCCAAAAAAAAAAAGTTAGGGCCTCCTTGCTAAATAATCTCCCCTCTCCGGTCAGGTCTAGTTATGATGTGTTTTGCAGTGCGCATTTTACGTACAAAATCATGATTTCACCTATATGTACTGCAATTTACATTTAACAAAATCTTTAATCATTTGGAATATTTATATTTGTTTTTTGATATTGTTTATGCGAGATTTATTTAAACTAAATTAATTATTGTAAAAATAATGTTAACCCCATTAATTTTTTGATTTAAATACACAGATAAATTTTCTTTTTGATAAAAAACTTAAACTGAGTATGGCTTTAAAAATTATAAATTTAACTTTGAAGGAATGTAAAATAGTTTGCAATGCTTTTTAAAGAAATAATTATTTCCTTTTTATTTATTTGCAAACTAGTTTATTACACAAAAATATTAAGATTTTACAAAAGTCTCCATCAATTTAATTGTGTAAAAGCAACCATAAAACATCATTATTTGTTGTAAGAAAGAAGAATTGTTATTGTTTAAAAGTTATTGTTTAAAAAATTTTTTTCACAAATGAAATTAAATCTTTTACTTTCTCATTCAAATTTTGTTATAGCTATTGTTTAAAAGAACGTAATGCAGTGTAAAATATACTAACAATGCAATTTAAACTTTAACAATATAAAAATCATTCTATAAATTCACCTAAATAAAATACCATATTATATAAAAAATATAAATACGTTGATAAAATTTACACTATAATTATAGTTATAAAACATAATGCAGGGCTAACAAAAAATTTTTTAACGTGTTCATTTACTTTTATTTAATGTTGGATTTTATTAACATTTAAATTTATAACTTAATGAATTTTTATTTGGCACATTTTTTTGTGCTCATACCGGTCAAACAGTATGGAATTATGTCTGGATATAGTACTGCAAACACCACCTACTTTCAAAAAAAGACCTATACTTAAAAATTTTTATTGGTGCTCAAAAGTAACTCTTTAAATATCTCTAAATTCAAACAAAATTTTAAAAAATGTTATTGGATTTACAGGGGCCACCTCAAGCCTGAACTTTGCAAAGAGACCCTAAATGCCAAAATGAAATTTTTTTTATAAGTATGTCATGTTGGGTCTCAAAAAAAGCAAAATTTTATTTTTTTATAAAAGAAAACATAATTTGTACAATATATTATGGTGATTAATTATTACATATAATTTACTTATAAACTTTTACAGACTTTTAACATTACAATTATAACAAAAATACCCCTAAAGAAAATTTTTTGCAAGCATTGTTGACATCCCAAACAATGAGTGATTCATCATATGATGCGCTAACAACTGTTGACCCTATAAAGATGATTTTTTTAGTTTATAAACAAATTTAAAGCTATTATAATCTTCTGTCAACAAAAGATATCAATAAAAAGAAGTTTATTTTGAAAAATTTAATTAAAAAAAAATATATATAATAAATATTTATAGTGTCTAAAGTAATTCAACTTGTTTCTCCGCGCAGCGGCCTTGTTCGTCAAGGTTCGTGTTTCGGAGTTATAGAGTTGAGAGAGGGTTATAACTACTATTAAGTAGCCTCCTCATCTGTAGTGGCTTTATCGGCCTTGAGGAGGTGAATAACAAAAAAAAAAAAAAAAAAAAAAAAAATTCTATTTGCTGACAACTTTATACTCCTGATTAAAAGTCTTCTCTTTTTGATTGCTTAGAACAGGTGATCTGGAATCTGATCTCACATCTGTAACAGTTTGGGGATTGCAGTGGCTTGTGAATTTTAACTCCGACAAGTTATTATATGCAAACAACTACCACAATATTGTCTACATTTATATTAATGAATGGCAATGCTCTCACTGAGCCCTCTTTACATCTTCTTGGATTATTGCTCAATACTGACCTCTCATGGAAACCATATATACAATTGATTGCCAAGTTAGCATTGTGCTTGCTATTATCTTACTCCTGATTCCATTCTCTACCTCTACAAATCTCTTATTCACTTCTGTATGAAATATTGTTTCTGTATTTGGATCCTTTGGAACTTTGTTGGGAGTGAATTAGAAATATATATATATATATATATATATATATATATATATATATATATATATATATATATATATATATATATATATATATATATATATTAGTAGAAAATCACTTAACAAAAATTTTTTCCATTTGACACTGTGTTTCATCAACAAAGATTCATCAGAAAAACAAAAAAAACAAAAAAAAAAAATATTATAACATTTCAAAATCCATTTCACAAAATTTTTAAAACTCACCGGTCAATTAATTTTTATTGTTTTTTTGAAAAGGTGCCCTTGCAAAAGTTTAGAAACAGCTGAATTTGGACTATTATCTATTTCTATAAAGCTGAAATATTTACTAAAACTTTCAAAATTTACAATTTTTTAATAAAATAGTTTCAATAAAAAAGTTAGTATTTGGTATCATATCCATTTGCCTTTAAAACAGCATCACAGCGACAAGGCATCGAATCAACTAAATGAGACATCGAATCAACTAATGAGAACATCCTGAGGAATATTATACCAACATTCTTTAATCAAACCAAATAAGTTGTCTTTGTTGGTTGATTTTCTACCAACTAATTGCCTGTCAATGTACTCTCAAAGATCCTCAATGGGATTGAGATCTGGGCTCTGTAAAGGCCATTCAAGAACGTTGACTTTTTTTGATTGAAAATATTCCTTAAGAGATCTGGCACAATGCTTTGGGTCATCATCTTGTTGAAAGATCCAATTACGATTCATTTTGTCCTTTGCATGGGGCAGCATAATGCTCTTCATTATGTCTAAATAAACTCTCTGGTCCATAATACCTTCTATGCGATGAATGGGACCCAGGTTGTCACGAATAAAACACCCCCAAACCATAATATTTCCTCCTCCATGTTTAACAGTAGGTAACTGATATTTTGGATTGAATCTGTCTCCTATTGGACGTCTGACATATCTAATTCCGTCACTATTGAATAGCATAAACTTTGATTCATCAGAGAAAAGGACTTTTGACCAATCATTAACTGTCCAACTGAGATGATCTCTCGCAAATTTTATTCTGATTCTTAAATTTCTCGCAGATATAAAAGGCTTCTTAACTGGACGGCGACCATACACATTATTTTGTCGTAATTGACGTTTAGTTATATCAACACTACAGTTTGTGCAGCAAGTTCGACAGCAGTCATGCGAGGATTATTCTTGCAAAACCTTACTAATAATCTATCAGCCTTTTCAGTTGTAACTTTAGGTCTTCCAGAGCAAGGCTTGCTTTCAATAGTTTTGTGCTGACAAAACCTTTTCATTATGTGACATATTCCTGATTTAGAAACATTGTAAAGTTCAGAAATCCTTCTGTAAGTCATTTTTTTCCCCACAGCTTTTATAATGAATTTCTTTATTTCATCTGAAACTTCCTTAGCCTTTCCCATGCTTTTAAAATATCACTACATAATTGAATTATAAAACTTCACAAATAATTTCTCAATTAGTTATACTTCATTGCTTTTGAAATATCTCAAGTTAATTCAAATAATAAATTTCAGAAAAATTTGACCTTTTATAATGCTTTTGTTTACAAAAACCTGATATAATTGCGGGTTATTATACTGTTTCTAAACTTTTGCACGGAAGTCTTTTCAAAAAAACAATAAAAATTAATTGATTGGTGAGTTTTAAAAATTTTGTGAAATGGATTTTGAATTGTTATAATATAGAGCACATTCTGTAAAAATTCCAGGTTATTCGAGAAAGTTTGTGAAAAGTTATGCGTTAAAAACTGAAAAAAAGTAGGTGTTTCTAAACTTTTGCAAGCTACTGTATATATATATATATATATATATATATATATATATATATATATATATATATATATATATATATATATATATATATATATATATATAATGAGCTCACCATCTCTTGAAATTCTGCATGCACTCACTGAACCTTCATGGCCATTGGAAAGATATGTTGGACCATGTTTTCTAAAAATTTAATTTTAATTAGGTCTGAACCAAAAAAGCAAATCGTAAAAAAAGCATAAAAATTGTAAGTATTAAAAACAACCTGTAAGTTCCAGCATTCACATCCCATAAGCAAATTGTTTTATCCCAAGATGACGTACAAACTCTTCGTTCATCTGCAGAAATATCACAGGAAGAAACCATATTTAGATGACCTCTGAAAAAAAATTTTTTTTCAAATTTAAATACTTGATTTAAATAAGTATTACTAAAATCAAAATTAGAATTTTAAATTTTTTTATTATGAATATTTTCTAATATTTTTTTACACCTATATTTAATGTTTTCAGTCAACAAACAAATTTTGAAGTTTATTTATTTATTATTTAATATTTGGAGTACATTAGAAACATAAGAGTACTCAGAAGTAATTACTTTAAAGTAATTAATGAATATTATTTTGAGTAATTAAGTAAAAAATTTAATTTTTTATTTAATTACTCAAAATAATATTCATATAAAAGAACAAAACTTATTGAATGGGATTAGATATAATGTTGACCTTTAAAACATTGTTTCAAACAATTATAGCAAAGTTATAAAGGCATTTAAACATAGTAAATAATTGTCTTATTGTATCTATGTATATGTTAGTATTTTTACTTTTTTAATTTTTTTATTCTCATTATTACTAGTAGATGTTTTTTTTTTCTCAAAAAAAATAATTTTAATTGTTTTCATTGACTTCTTCAGTATCCATTGTGAGCTGATTATGCTATGATTATCCATTATTTATTGTGTGTTATTTTCCTCTAATTGTGAAATAACTGCTCCATAATTCCAAAACAAAAACAGCAAACTAAATTATTAGTTTGCTAGAACTCATATACCAAAACCAAACGAAAATCTTTAAAAGCTTGGTCTTGGAACTAAAACCAGCATCTTTTAAAACAGTCTTTTAAAGTCGTCAGGGCGTTGTTGAAGATACATGGCCTGGTTCTAAAGGCATATTTCTGTAATTATTTATTTCACTTGTAAAGTTTATGGCTGAAGTAAATATCTACAGAAATATATTTTTGGAACCTAAACATGTATCTTCAACAATGCCCTGAACCTTTCTTCAATACTTAATAAATTATACATTATTATTAGATAATTGTTTATTTAAATCTTGTTTTCCTGTCTGCTGGAAAAGGGCATGTGGTTCCAAGTTCTAATTTTTAAAAACTCCCTCTGACCTCTCTAACTAGTCTAACCAGCCTTCTTACACATCTAACCAGTCTTTTTACTACAATTAGGAAAGGCTTAAATTAAGTTTTAAATAAAGAAATCTTAATTAATTTAAAAAGTCCAGCTATTTACTTTTTGACAATCAATACTAATTTTAATTCCTTTATTCTACTGATCACTTGGAAATAACAGAAAAGTTATATTGTGGATTCAAAGTGTTAAAGCAAGTGTTATTTCTCTTACAGTATTAATGAATTTAAAAGCCTAATATGCTGGTTATATTATTTTAATATGCTAGCCATAAGACCTTATATGTTGATGCTGGGAAAGTTTTTAAAACAATTATATCCTTAATTAATTAAATCCTTTTTAATCCACAGTATTAAGGTTTTCATTGATAGAAAACTCTCTCCATCATTACCAGTAACATCTGGAGTACTAAAAGGTTCTTAGAGGAACCTTGTGATACCCCAGTTTGTGGAACCAGTTCTCAAAATGTTATTTTTTCTTGTATGGAATACTGTTGTCACATCTGGATTGTTTTTCTAATGATGCATTTTTTCTTTTAGGCAAAAGCTTAAAAAATGTAATTGAACCTACTTTAGCTGCAAAGTTTGAAATGTCCCATTGTTGTAAGGTCACATCTCATTCTTTTTCTACAAATACTTTAGCTGCAAAGTTTGAGCTGTCCCATTGTTGTAAGGTTGCACCTCGTTCTTTTTCTACAAATATGTATACATAAATACACACATATATAAGTTATATTTTATGTTTAGAGCAGTCTAACATCATACTGAAATAGCCAGCTGCTGGGTCTTCAGTACATACGCCAATTGATTAAATAGGGATCACATGCAATCACAGGAGTGCTGCTACACTGACTAAGGATTTGGGTTGGGGAAACAATCTTTTTTTTTCATTATTTTTTTGTTTTTCTAAAAAAGCCGTATGGAATAAAGTAAGCAAAACAACTAGACAAATGCATATCTATATGTATGTGTGTGTTTATATGCACATACAAGCATAGTCACTGTTAAAAAATCACCTTTTGTTTCATCAACCAAAACTCAACTAAACATTTCCTAAACTGGAAACAATGTATTATAAATACATCTGCGCCAGTCTATTAGATGAAGAAGTGGTGAAAGGCTGGTCAACAGATAGAATCTCTTAACCCTTTAAGTTTAAAAAACAGTTTAAAAAAACTGTACATTTTGCAGTTTTTTTAAAATTTACTGTCTACATATTTCTTGCTCTTCTTTTGAATACTTTTTTTAATTCTTTAATTTAGTAAAGAATTAACTCTAACTTCTAACTGGAATAGTGATTGCTTGCAGGTTTGTAAGAAAAAAAAATTCCTAAAAAGAGTCAAAAAATGAAGCAATAAAATATTTTAGTAGAAAAAATTTACTTTAACTTTAACACTGGGTGAGGGTCAGTATTATTTCTATAATCCAACATGTCAACAACAAAAGCAGTTTGGTCCATTGATGTAGTGCAAAAACGATAAGAAGAATGAGAAAAACAGCAACTTAGTACAGTGCTTGTATGATCTATGAAAAAAACAAAGATATCAAATTTAAAATTTGAAAAAAGAGTTTATTGAATTTTTTGATATCTGTTAGAACTCTGATTCAAAAGTTTTTATAATAAAAAAACTTGTAAAAATAAGATTCTAGCTATAAGCAAATCCGTATTTTAAAAAAACATTTTTAAATTTTACAAAATTGTAAAATGTGTAAAAAAAAAAACATTTTAACTAAAAAAACATTTTAACTTACAGTTCAATGTTGCAATACTTTTCTTTTGACGCAGATCCCACACAATAACAACATTATCAAGGTCAGTGGTAGAAATCATATACTTACCGTCAAACGATATGTCACAGGACATAGCCATACCTTCATGAAGAAATCCTAACTATTACAAAAACTTTTATAAAAAAATAATATCTAATACTATCACAAAAAATATTAACAAAAAAAAAAAGAAGAAAAAAAAACACAAAATATGTTTTATTCAAGCAATACAATATTACAATATTTATGTATAACAATATGTGTATTGCATCAAAACTAATTAAAACAAACATTTGCTTGAATTAAATAAAATTTGAAATTTGTTTGAATTGAAACACTTTATTATTTTTACTATTTTTAATTTATAAATTAAAAATTTTATCAAACTTATATTAAGTATAAAAAATTTTAAAAAATTTAATAAAGGAAAAAATTAATATGGGAAAAAATTAATATAGGAAAAAACTCTTTTATGCATATATAAAATTATTCAAACTGCATCTGAAATAAGATCGGCAATTAGGAAAAAAATTAACAAAAAGTAATATATACAAATAATAAAAAATGAAAAAAAAAAAAAAAAGTTTTTTGATTTATGTAACTAAAACGACTTATCATAACTCATGAAAATTATGGTAAAAATAAATTATTTGCAATTTGAAATGAAATTAGCAAACACTTCAGTTGTTTTGATCCTTATTAGAGTTTGTTATGTCTATAGGAACCCAAAATAACATTGCACACCTATATATTTTATTATAAAACTTTTACTGTTTTATAATAAAATATATAGGTGTGCAATGTTACTTTGGGTTATAGGTGGGCAATGTTAAGAGAGGAACTTAAATTAAATAGTTCCACTATTTCTATAATAAATTTTATATATATATATATATCTCTGCCTTTGGGCTCTTGATTGAGCAAAGGCTAGATATGGTGTCTCAATAAAAATACTTATCTAGGGCAAATGTTAAACGCATCCGGCTACTGTCTTGTAGAAAGCCTCCCAGGCAAAGACTTAAAGGGTTAAGAGATTCTATCTGTTGACCAGCCTTTCACCCCTTCTTCATCTAATAGACTGGCGCAGATGTATTTATAATACATTGTTTCCAGTTTAGGATGTTGAATGCTGAATCTTCTTGACTAAATGTATGGGATTTGCTTGTGTCTCATTCTATCATCTCCTAATGAAGGTACAGCTCTAAAACTCAGTTTTATGGTTCTGAGGCCGGCTGATAGTCAGGCAATTGGTTCAACTATTAAATAGTGTACTGAGTACAATCTGTGCTATAAGTCAACTTCTTAAACAAATTTTGAAATGACTAAATTTTGAAAAATGTCTAAAGTACCAAAAACTATAAAACACAAAAAACCTTTGTCATCACCAATAGGGCGGTTTAAACCTTTGTCATCACCAATAGTCAACCAATTATAAAGACTCTTTGATATTAATGTTCCTTTTGACCTATAAAACAAAACTATGAAATATTATTGAATTCAGACAATATTTAGAACTGCCTCATAGGACCTAAAGTTTGCAGATTTTTCATTTTTAGGCTTGATTATTAATATATTTACTTTTGTACCTATTTCCATTAGCTAATTAGTAATTACTATAATTACCAGCAAAGAATTTGTATTTAGTATTTATTTACTTATTAGTTACCAAAGATCATAGATCACAAATAAAAACAAAACAAACAAAATAGTGGAATCTTGACTGCAGACAGCAATGTTAAAACAAATTTAAAATAAATGAAATAATGCAAAACATTTTTTATTTTAAGATTAAAAACTTACATTTATTTGATTGGGGAACCAGAACCACATTTTAGAGGCAGAGTTTAGCCCACAAGTTTGGAAGTTTTAAGAATTTATTTTTTCTATCATAAAAGGAACAGTCAAACTCTATAAGATCCCATAAAAACCGTAGTCCAGCAGTTGTGTGAGATCTGGGTTAAAGCTAGAATTCCAACTGCTGAACATAGAAGTATTGTTCGTAAAACTGAAGCTTTATTGGAAAGATACAGAAATATTTCAAAGAACACAGTACAGCAGGTAAAAGATTTTTTGAACTCAGTAAATTGTCTTTTTGATATTGCTCACCACGATGCATTGAAGTTGATAAAAATAGGAGAAGATCAAATATTTCTTTCAGACAAGTGATATATCAAAATTACCAATATCTCTTAGTAGCATTAGAAGAAGCCGAATGAAACATTGTTGATAAAATTTATGCTAATTAAGCATTATGCTAACATTAAGGCAGCCTTTGGTTCGGAGGGACCATCGGTTATTCATATTGATGGAAAACTTTTGCCAGCAATTTCAGGTGGGCTGAAAAAGTTGATCGTCAGATGACTCTAGTTTCAGGATTAGGAACAGAAAAACTTTTGGCAATTCCTTAAGCGGCACAAGGAACTGGTAAGCTTATAGCAAATCCAACAATGGTTGTTATTTATGAGTGAAAATTGCAAAATCAAATAGTTGCAATTTCTTTTGACACTACGGCATCAAACACAGATCGACTAAATAGTGCACAATTTTAGAAAGGAAACTTGAAAAATCTGCTCTAGATGGCATGTGCGTGAAGTTCTGTGTGGTGATGTCTTCAAGTCAGTTTTCGGTCCATCCTCTGGTCCAAATGTGTTGTTTCATTGATTTCAGGAATATTAGTCAAACATAGACCAAGAAACATATACAGTTTGCACTGATCATCGTTTAAATGAAGAACTTAAAGAATTGAAGAGAGAGGTAGTTGATTTTATTTTAGGAGTGTTGAATGGAAATGGAAATGAAAGTTTATTTACCCAGAGAAGATTATCATGAACTTTTGGAACTTACTTTGATCTTTATTAAATTTTAAGGGTTTTTGTAGTATTTATTTTCAAATTGATGGTTTTGCATTTATTGTTATCAACATTGCTATAACATTATAAAGGATCATATATGGTATTGTTGACAAGAGGATGGATACTAAGAATTCTAATACTTATTTACCAGTAAATAACTCTTTATTTATAAAAATTTACCAGAAACTTTTTGTTTTGAATAGAGGATTGAACTGCTTCTTATCTTCACTAAAGTTCCCAAATTGATGAACAAAGTTGAAAAATAAAAAAACAAAGTTACCAAAAGAATTGAACATCTTGAAAATATAGCTCATTTGTAAAATTTTACGAAGTAAATTTTTTTAAAACTAAATAAAGTAAACTGAATACTGAGTATATGTTATATGTTGTTTGGTATGTAAGATTTTTTAACGTTTTTTAATTTGATATATGCTCTATTAAACAAGCTGTTTACGTTTTTGTGTGTTATGGTGATGTTTAAACTAATTTTATAAACTTATTCAAATATAATCCAACAAAAACCAAAAAAGTGTTTTTTATGTAATTTTTCGTCTGATATTTTTCAAGGACTTTAACTTTTAACTTTAGTTCTTAACATTTAACTTTTTTTTAACATTCAACTAGTTTTATAACTTTTATGCAAAAAACTGAGTAAACAAGATTAATAGATAATGACTTTGTTCCACATTGTATAATGACATATATTTAAAATTTATTTATAAAACTTGAATATTTATTTTTTATCATGTTTAAATGTGGTTTATAGGTTTAAAATTTAGCAATTATTGTCAAGAGCTTAGACTTAAAACAACATTCATCTAAAAAAGTTAACCTATAAATAAAGAAATACTTGGTATAAATAAAAAATCCAGCACAATTAAATTACATTGTTTTATTGTTTTTAAACCCTTTAAACAGAACTGCTTCTTATCTTCACTAAAGTTCCCAAATTTCTCAATAAATGATTAATTATTTTGCATTCACTAAAAAATATTTTACATGTTTTCTACAGAAAAATGAAATCAAAATTCCAAAATTATGAACAACAATTCAGAAAAAAAAATTTCTCAGGGGACATGTTACATTTTCTACTTTTTATCTAAACATTGACTACACAATTTTTAAACTGCAATATTGTGGATTTTTACCTTTTTTATGGTAAAAAATATCATCTACACAACTGCAAAACTGTCATCAATTTTATTAAAATTATCTGGGGATAAATACATAACCTGTAAAAAAAATATTATATTTACATCATATTTGTCAGTAGCTTATTGTCAGTAGCTTATTGTCAAGAGCAATAAAAGTTTACAAATGACCTATATTTTCAAGATGTTTTTTGGTAACTTTGTTTGGTCACCTTTAAAAAAACTAGTTCTTATTACAACTTTGTTCGTCGACAGCCCAGCATTTAAAGTATAAAAATAAAACTGGTTTTTCGAGAAAACCTAAGAAAAATAAAGTTTAGTCTGGGTCTCGATTACAAATATGTACGAAATGTTTCTTAAAATAGACGTTTATAATTAGTTTAATTAATTTTTTATAAGTATAAGAAAATCTTTAAAACATAAATTATTTTAGACATCTACCTCGTGCGGTGAGGAACTCAGAACTGTATGCCTTGAGGTGAAATATCTCCAAGAAAGATCAAAGTAAGTTCCAAAAGTTCATGATAATCTTCTCTAAACTTTCCTTTCCATTTCCATTCAACACTCCTAAAATAAAATCAACTACCTCTCTCTTTGATTCTTTAAGTTCTTCATTTAAACGATGATCAGTGCAAACTGTATATGTTAATTATAACTAGAATAATTATTTATATTATAGTTTCTGAGAAGTTGTTCATAATATTGTTTAATTTGAAAAAATATTATATTTACATCACATTTTTCAGACCTTTTTTTTTTTTTGGATTAGGCAATATTTGGTTTTTGTATTAAAGATATTTGTTATCAGCGTTATTTCATTAAGGGAAAACTGTTTTTGATATTAACATAACCTAAAAAACAAATAAACTACATTCTTTCTAAAACAGTCATCTCGGTAAAATATAAAGCTAAGAGTATAAATTTTATATTTATTTATGGTATCTTGGAGAAGAACTAACGGCTTGGTCTGTTTTCTGATCTGGTGCCTGTTATGACGAAAAAACTAATGGTAGCAAAATTGCAAGATCAGATAGCAGACAATAAAGAACTCGATTGTCGATCAATTCGATACACTGGAACTGAAGATCTGAGTGCAAAACCTATGGAGTATTTCATTGGACCATCATTACGTTTCTTTTTTGGTGTCTTACAGTTAGACGTGTCTTTTCTGAAGAAGGATGTTGATAAGTGGTCAGATATTCCTAATTATCAAGCTGCAAAGAAAACCGTTAAGGCACAAAAATTTGTCAATGATAGTGCAGAAAGAGGAATTGCTCTTGCCACTGCATTTAGTTCTACAATAACAAAACAAGAAGAGAAACAACAATGTTTGTTTCAAATGGTGGATAGTCACCGGCAAAGATTTCCCAATCCAAAGAAATTAACTTTACTTTCAGATGTAACTGAACAGTAAACTGAATGCATTTCTATGCATTCAGTTTACTGAAAATGCATTCAGTTAACAGTGAAAACTGAACAGTTTTAATGGAAAAGTATTAAAATAAAACTTTCTTTTAATTTACTGTAAAGATATAAAATTTGCTACATATTTTTTATGTTAATAAAAAATTTCGAGGTCAACAAGGCAGTTCTAAATATTGTCTGATGTGCTTCAATTTTTTTGTGGTGTATCTACGAAGCAAAAGGGACATAAAAATGCAAGTGCCTCTAAAATATGAAATCTTTTTATTTTCTGAATCACCCTAATCAGCAAGTTCTCTAAATCTATCATTCACTAGTAATCATGATCTTTAAAGTAACTTTTCTTCTATTCAGTCTTATCTCTTGCAAAGTTCACCAGACCTACTTACTCTTTGTGCAACTAATTTGAGTTCGGCTGTCTCATCTTGTGATCTTAGTGTTGATGGTTATCTTCTTTTAATTTATAAAGATTCCAATAGTCATATGCTTAGCCTGTGCATTAACATTCATAAAAACACACTCATTTGTAGGGAATTAGGTTTGAATCTCCAGACTATTCGCTTGTGTGCTTTTGTTTAGTACCACATTCACTTTATCGCCTTTCTCTTTGTTTTATATTGCTCTCCTTCATCTCAAGACTGCACTCTTTTCAATGATATTTGCTAGTTTAAATTGACCTCTTTATCCTTCAGCCAATATCGTTGTTATTAGTGATTTTAATGCTCATCACACTGAATGGCTAGGCTTTTGAGTCGGAACTCTGCAGGCATAAAGATCCACAACTTTTGCTTTTCTCAATCTCTAATTGACTCAGTCAATTTTTCAACTTGATTTCCAGACATTCGAAATCACTTACCTTCTCTAATCTTGTTGCTGATCCTAGTGTTCAGTTTCTTCACATTTACCCTTAGGTACTTCTGATCACGGTTTGATATCTCTAAAACTATTATCTCATTCTTTTTCATCATCAGAATCCCTCTATCATCGAACCTTTTATAACTATCTTAAAGCTGACTGGGACTCTTTCCATAATTTTCTCTGTGATGGCCTTTGGGTAGAAATCTTTTCATCTTTCTGCTGACAAATAGGCTATTACATAACTTCATGGATTCAGGCTGGCATGGAACCTTTTATTCCCTCTCAACAATTCAAGCGTTACTTTTTTCCATGGTTTTCCTCTCATTGCGCTGCTGCAATTTCCAATCGTAACCATTACTTCCATATCTATCAGCAAAACAATTCTCCAGAAAACAGACATCTGTTTACTACTGCTAGAAACCAATGTAAAAAGGTTTTGTTTATCGCTAAAGCCCGCTTTTCTCAGGTCACAAAATATCATACATCATCTCAAAGATTAGGCTCTTGTGACTTCTAACGAATCTTTAACAGTATCTATAATAAGAGCAGGTCTGTTAGTCCACATCACTTGATGGTTTAGATTTTGTCACCTCATCTTAAGACAAAGCTGGAATTGTTTGCTAAGAACTTCTTATCAATATCATCTTAATTTGACTAATCGCATCCTACCTGATATAGCCAACAAACAGGTTGATCCATTCCTTGACATTTATATCACTCCAGCTTCTGTATCTCAAGTGATTTCCAGCTTAGACACAGCTTGTGGTAATTAGAGTCTTGTTTACTAACCTGCTTGAAAGCACCATCTGTTATCCCTATTTTTTAAAAATTCTGGAAAGTGATCTGACTCATCTAACTACCATCCCATCAGTCTTCTTACTATCATAAACAAGATTTTTGAGTTTTTACCTTTTTTTTGAATGAGAGAATTTTAGAAGACTAAAATTCTTTTGTTTAAATAGATTTCTTTTTAAAAAAAAATTCCTAAAAACAACTTGTGTATTTATAGAAAATGTTTAATTTTGATATTGCTTTAAATAAAATGAAAATATAAAAAAATGAAATTGCGTTTTTCATATTCTATTCAAGATTTCTTGAATAGAATATGAAAAGTAATTTTTAGTTTGAAGTTTATATTGTGTGTTAACAACACACAATATAAACTTCAAATGTGTGATATAAATAGAAACTTTTGCGAGTGTTTAAGTATATTAAACAAACTTAATAGTTAAGTAACTGTAAGTTACAGTAGTAACTTAACTGGTTGTTTTGATTTAGTTTATAGGTAAATTTAGTGTGATGTACTTTATCCATTCAGTAAATCAAACAAAATATAACTTTAAAATATTATTGGCTTTCACGCAGAGATGTAAAGTAATTTATTTTACTATAGAGGAAATAACAAAACAAACAAAAAAGTGCATAAAAAACAAAACAAAACAAAAAAGCAAAGGATTACTAACTGTAGATTGACCAGTATTTGCATCCCATAAAATCAAATACTTATCTAAACTTGTAGAAACAATCCTAAAAACAAACATAAATATCTAATGTTTTAACATTTATTTCAATAAATTTAATACAAAACAACTTAAAAAAATACAACGAGAATCACAAATAGACAATTATATAAAGTAAACTAGTACTAGAAATAATATAGACAACTTATAAAAAAATGCTTAAGTATTTGCAAGCAGAGCAATTAACTAAGCCCCACTATGACAAACTTTGATTTGTTTTTAAGCAAATATTTCAGGAAAAAAAGTCCAGTTAATTTTATACGCTTTGAATAGTGTAGCAGATACAGTTGAGTTTGGAAGAATATTCAAGCAACACATGAAGGCACCATTTTCAGATCAAGTTTGAGTGAGATAAAGTTGCAACAAGTTGAAGTGAAAAATGACAGAGCAATATTCTGATAGAAAGGCATTGGCCAACTGCCAGGTTAGCAAATTCCAAAAACATCAGTCATATTGATGTTATCAATATGACTGATTAGCTAATCATGTTTTTAAAGTCAATACATTAAAAGTCAAAATGTTTGCAGCTTTTGACGTAATTGTTTAAATGGTCAGCCTGGGTTATAAAAATCCAACTATAGTATAACATCAAAGTGGTTTTTTTGGTGGTTCAAAGATAGAAATCAACTTTTTTTTAAATGTTACTCACCCCTTCCCCTCTCAAGGCCAAAGTCTACTTTATTGTGGTTACAATCCTCTCATAACTCTTTAACGCGAACCTTAACATTCAAGGCCACTGCATGAGGAAACAAGTTGAGCACAGTACTATCAGGGACTTGGCGGGGATTGAACTCAGAATTTCTTGCTTATGAAACAATTTCTCTACCAAAACAACATTATCGCATTTGAACAATGTATGCAAGATCATTTGCTAGGAAAAAGTTGACTTTTGCCTTGGCTTTTTTAGTTCAAACCAAAACTCGCAGATTACCTTTGAGTAATCTTTTGGTACAAGTAAATAATTAACTAATTAAACTTGGTTGGATATCGTGACAGTTGAGCAGTTTAGGAGAAAGTAAAGAATAGGTGAGCTGGTGAGATGTGGAAGTATTATTAAAATATTAAATCGACACTCTTAGTTTGGAAGCCTCATAAGCAGCCTTTCAGCTGCCAAATGGAAATTTTTATCTCTCATTCTAATATTTTCAGTCTTCGTGCAATGGAAATTTTTTTCAATGTCAGTGTTGATACACAAACTTGGCCATGACGGATGATAAATCAAAAGAACTTATTAAGAGAGTTGTTGGCATTCAGAGCATCATTGAGCCTTTTTTGCTTGCTAAAGGGATCCCTAAGTGCCGAGACTTAGGGATCCCTTTAGCAAGCAAAAAAGTTGTGCTAATTTCATAAATAAACAATGAAAAATAAGTTTAGAATTAGTTAAAATTAACAAAACAAACTATTTATTAAGATATTAAGAAAAATCTTTTTTTTTTTGCCATGATATTTCTGGTAGAGAAGTTACTATTAACCATTTGTGAGGTTAATACTAACCTCACAAATTTGCATAGTTTTTTCTGTCATAAAAATATTTTTGAATAATAAATCTTGAGTTCTTACCATAAATTTTTAAAGACTTAATTGAGTTTTTCTTTTTTCAGTTTTTCCTGGCTTCATTAGGGTGGTCCAGAATTGCAAAGGAAAAATTCAAGGAGCTCCTAACCACTCTCCAAAAGCACAACTTTGTTCTACTAAATATATAAGGATTAACCAAAAAAAATTGGAACAAATTAAGCAATTTTAGGGATCAATAGGATTTCAACATTTTGTGCAAGTACCTAATTTTATGACATTTTAGCAGAAATCACACTATTTATTTTTTATACGCAATTTTTAATTTTCTTTTTCTGAGCAGCCCTTCTGGGACACAATATAAATAATTGTTCTAGCTCTTTGTGGAATTAGTAAATAGCAGCCATCTTGTCATCAGCAGATATTTTTTAAAACATCAAATTTTTCAAATATATATTATTTTTTAATTTTTATTCTGACTATAGAAGAAAAGCTTAAAAAGTTGGTAACTTTCATCAGCTACTGCTATGCACATATTACATAATTATTATTAATTAGTTAACATGAATAATTAATCATCTTTGCTTCCAACAAGGCTGCAAGCAAACATTAATTAGAGTTGAAAGTTCCTGGAAAAGAAATGATAAAGGGATTGTAGAGCAAGATAACGATTGACAGACAAATTAAAAGATTGCAAATTATGAGAATCAGGAAAGCAAGATGAAGGAAGCAAATTCCAAAGAACTGATGTTCGAGGAAAAAAACTTGACAAATAAGAGTTTTTGAAGCACTTTGGAACAGTCACAGAAAAAGGATGAGACTAAATTGAATGGCGAGTTACACGAGAATGAATTTTAGTAGATGCCACAAAAGACGCTAGCTCTTTAGGGCAGTGCCCATTATAGTATTTATAGAAAAGAGAAAGAGAAGCAAAATTATGACAATGTGATAATAGTTGGAGGTTGGCTGCAAGGACAGGTCCAACTATGTGTACAATGCATTTTTACACTTTGTCTAAAAAAGAAAAGGGCATCATTAGAAGATCTGCCCCAGATATGGTAACAGTATTCCATACAAGGCCAGACTTGAGATTTAAAGAGATAGAGAATAGAATCCGGAGTAAGAAAGTGTCGAGCTCGATAAAGAGATGCAACCTTAGCAGATGCTAATTTTGCAATCGATTTGATATACGGTTTACAAGAAAGATCAGAAGTTATATACATTACAGTTCATAAATATAGAAAGATCGAAGTTATTGCAATAACGATTGGCTAAAAAAAATTGAGCTTTATCTGAATTAAAGTTCACCAGCCACTGTGAGCCCATGCTGTTGCAGAAGTGAGATCCTTTTCAAGCGATCAGAGAGTGTTGGCTTCTTATCGTGACAAGAATAAGTGGTAGTATCATCAGCAAACAATACCACCTTAGAGGTGAGAATATCTGGAAGATCCTTAATGTAAACTAAAAAGAGTATAGGGCCAAGGTTTAAACCTTGAGTAGCCCCTGCAGTAACAGAATAAGAAGAAGAGTGCTGCCCATCGAGGACAACTTTTATATTACGATTGGAAAGGAAGGATTCAATAATCTTAAAGATGTTACCAGATCCACTGTAATAAGAAAGCTTATGGAGGAGACAAGCATGCCAAACTTTATCAAAAGCTTTAGAAATGTCAAGAGCAATGGCCTTAACCTCTCCACCTTTATCTAATGCACGATAAAACCTATTGGTTATTACTGTTAGCAAATCAGCTGTAGAACAAGAAGATCAAAATCCATATTGATGATCAGAAAATAAGTTATTAGATTCAAGATAAGAAATTAAGTGTTTCTTAATTAAAGATTCAAAAACCTTGCTTATGATAGGAAGAAGACTAATAGGACGGTAGTTAGACAAATCAGATTGCTCTCCAGAATTTTTGAAATATGGTTAACAGATGCTGCTTTCCAGCAGGCTAGAAAACAAGACTCCGATAAGCACTTGTTGAATAGTTTTGAAAGTATAGACGACAGCTCCGGAGAACACTTCTGCAAGACTATAACAGGTATGCCGTCCGGGCCACAAGCTGTAGAAAAATCTAAGCAGGAAATCACTTTAGATACAGAAGCTGAAGTGATACAAATGTCAAGCAATGGATCAACCTGTTTGACGGCTAAATCAGGTAGAATGCAACTAGTAGAATCAAGAGATGATATTGATTGAAAGTTCTTAGCAAACAATTCAGCTTCGTCTTTAGGTGAGATGACAAAGTCTGAATCATACAAGAGAGATGGAATAACAGATTTGCCCTTATTATTGATACTATTAAAGATTCTCCAGAAGTCAGGAGAGCCTAATTTTTGTGATGAAATATGAGATTTCATGACCTGAGAATAGTATGCTTTGGCGTTAGACAAAACCTTTTTACAATTGTTTCTAGCAGTAATAAACAGACGTCTGTTTTCTGGAGAGTTGTTTTGTTCATAGATATGGAAGTAACGGTTTCGATTGGAAATTGCATCAGCACAAAGTGAGGAAAACCGTGGAGAAGAGTGAGGCTTGACCTGGAATCATCGAGAGGGAATAAAAGATTCCATGCCAGCCTGAACCCACGAAGCAATGTAAGAAGCACATTTGACAGCAGGACGACGAAATATTTCTACCCAAGGGCCATCACAAAGAAAATCATGAAAAGAGTCCCAGTCAGGTTCAAGGTAGTTGTAAGAGGTATGATTATAGGGGGATTCAGATGATGAAGAATGAGATAATAGTTTTAGAGAGATCAAACTGTGATCAGAAGCACCTAAGGGTGAATGTGGAGAAACTGAACACTGACTAGGATCAGAAACAAGACATAAGCCAAGTAGAAAAGGTAAATGATTTGGGTTGTCTGGAAAGCAATTGAGAAAAGCAAAAGTTGTGGGCTTTAACACCTGCAGAGTCACTGACACTAGAGCCAAGCCATTCAGTGCGATTAGCACTAAAGTCACCAATAACAACAATACTGGCTGATGGATAAAGAGAGAGGGCTTGGTCAATATGATCAGAAATAACATCAAAAAAAGTGCAGTCTTAAGTTGAAGAAGAGCAATATAGAACAAAAAGAAAGGTAATCGAGTTAAGCGGTGCTAAACGAAAGCACATGAAAGAATAGTCTGTGGATTCAAACCTAGTTTCACGACAAATGGGTGAATTCTTACAAATGTAAATGCTCAGGCCAAACTTGTGACTATTGGAGTCTTTATGAATTAAAGGAAGATAACCATCAACGCTAAGATCACAAGATGAGACAGCTGAACTCAAATTAGTTTCACAAAGAGCAAGTAGGTCTGGTGAACTTTGCAAGAGATAGGACTCAACAGAATAAAAGTTACTTTAGGCCACGAATATTAGTGAATGATAGGTTTAGAGAACTTGGTGATGACGATGACTATTCAATGATGACTGTTTTGTGTTTTTTAGTTTCTGGTACTTTGTTCCTTTTAAAATTTGTTAAAGAACTTGACTCAAAGCATAGATAGTACTCAGTACATTGTTTAATAGCCCAAGCAATTGCCTCATTACTATTAATAAACCCTAAGCCGTAAATGATCTAGATGACTGGAAAATACCAGAAAAAGTTCAAGGTCTGGTATTTGATACAACTTCCAGCAACACAGGCATCCATTAAGAAGCACACATTCTTATTGAGGAAGCTATTTACTTGTAAATATATATAAAAATATATATGTAAAAATAACTTGTAAATATAGTCTTCTTTGATGATTGAGTCTTTTTAGATGTCAAAAGAGCCATGACAGCTTCCAAAGATTCAGACAGCTCTGAAGAGAATAAATGAGTGGCGCAGACTTTAACAGTCTTGAAAAGTTTGTGACTCAAAGAACATTTTGTCTTTTCAAGAATAAAATGTTCAAGGACAAAGAAACATTTTGTTTTAGTATCACAGGAAAGGACAAAACCAAGAGTTTCCTGTTGAAAATTCAGAAGCCAGTGAATCAGATGCTTGCTATCAAAATTTGCAGGATCAAGTCGACAAGATATATAATAAAGGTCGTCAAATATATAATGAAACCCTCACCAAAGATGAGGATCAAAAACAGTTTCTGCTTTGTTTTGTTCATCAACATTACCAGATTAACCTATCCTCCTCTAAGACAGTAATGATTACAGGAGATGACTTTGAGAAAGATTTTGCTGAATTATAATAAACTTTTTAGTTTGTACATCGTCGTACATTATGTCGTACTTTTGAAATCAGTATCAAAACAAAAACAATCAGTATTTTTTTTGAATGAATTATCATTAGGACCTAATGATCATTGATCATCTTAGATGTTTCATTTCCTCGATTATTTGACACATAGTGTTAAATATTTTATTTAAAATTTTAAATATTAAAATATCAATGAAATTTGTACTCTTTTGACTGTATACTTGCCAAAAATTTTTGTTGACCCCAAAATATTGTCTTATTTGCTTTCAATTTATTTTAGAAATTCTCTAATATTATATGAAAAAAGATAAGGTTTGTGGAGAACAGACTTTCTAAATTTCAATTTTTTGGACCACCCTAGTTTCCTCTAGCCTTTCTTTGGTCAGTTTCAACTCTCGGAATTAGGAAAAATGAGGTCGGCAATAATTTGCCGACCTCAATCTATTGAGGTCGGAATCAGGTTGGCAAATATTTTTTGATACAAAGGTCTTACCATAAAACTTAGAATCGAGGTCGGCAATTTTTTGCTGACTTCAAACACTTTCAGGTTGGCAATTAGTTCGGCATTGCCAAATGTCGACTCTAATTCCGAGGGTTGATTATTGTTAGAAGATTATCAGCAGTCTTGATCAACACCGCCTCCTTTAGCAACACACCACTCCTTAATGAACTGGAACTTAATGAACTTGCAGCATTGATATGGGTTTTGGGTTAAACCACAAAATCTTCTTAATTTACTCCCAGAAAGAGGAAACAAAAATGTAGTAGATCAATCAAAACTAAGTAGTGACCAATCAAAACCAAATAGTGACTAATCAAAACCAATAGTGAATGCAATCAGTTTTCATAAATCTATTAACAGAAATCAAAACAGGTTTGCAGTTGCTCAAAATAAATTTAAATCCTGTTCACAACATTCAACAATCTCATGTTTTAAAAATACTAATTAGTATCATGTAGAAATAGGGAAAGATCATGTGCATTTGATCACTCCCTATTTCCTTCTCTTTCTATTCTTCAACATGTCTGGTTTTAACCTTCTTAAACCAAGATATACAGCACCCCCCCTACCAAACCAAGATATACAGCCCCCCCCCCCCAAAAAAAAAAAATTAAAAATTAAAAAATTTAGGAATAAAAAAAAAGACCATGGCACCTTAACAGTACTAATCATGTAGAGATTGTTACCAGTACTTATCAGTAATTGAGATAGCGTCCTGGAATGAGTAACTCAGAACAATGTTTTTAGTATACAAAAAGTGTGATTGGGGATGTTTAATGGAATCGCTAGAGAACTTCGACACAAAAAAAACTTGTGCCAATCGAATAAAAACTTTATCATTCTAAACCAACATTTTTTCATCAACTAACTCAAATAAATAAACACACAACTACAAACACATAAAAAACTTTAAAAATTCTAATAAAATTGGCAACAGTATTAAAAATAGTAGTTCTAATTGAACATTTTAAAATTATTATTTAAAATTAATTATATTACATTATTTATTCTCTGTACTTTTTTTGTTTATTGAATTTTGTGTTTTTATATTATAGTATTGTATTTCAATTTTTGATAAAACACTAAGCTTTCTAAACATCCAAACAGACAAAACTTAAATCAACTAAAAAGTAAACCTTTGACCATCCGGAGAAACCCGACAACATGTCACTTCATCTTTATGACCAGTAAGCAGTAGTTTTTCTAAACCTAGCTCAATATCCTACAAAAGAAATTATGTACATACATCTATGCAAGGTTACTTTATATACATCTTACACAAGGACATAATACCAAAAAGTAATATTTCCAGATACATTTCTAACATGACCATTTTCAGCTGATTTGAAATGAAGTTATTTGGAGCTCATTGAGTTATAACTATATAGGAATTGCCAGGGATGCTGAGTCTTAAAAGGACTACGACTTGAAAACCTTCATTTTTTTATGGTCATTTTGAGTGACTTATGATCTGCAATTAAAAAAATAATTTAATAACTCTGAACCTATTGTTTTTTAGTCCCAAGTACTTGCAGCTAAGCTGGTAAGTGAACAGGGTAAAGGCCCTAACCCCAGTTAAAAATGACACTTTTAACAAACCCAGCCCCAGCAAATTTATAATATTTAGTAGAAGTTGATAGCTGAGGCTAGTAAAAATTTATAACACTTGATATATTACAAATTTATGCATACATTTACTATTTATTAAATACTCGCATAAATATACATACACAAAATTTTATAGCATGAAGGAATAGGTACAGTAAAAGGATGCAACTTTGCTGAATGAAAAGTCAAGCAATAATAAAATTTTGTTGATTGAACTTTGGATAAAAGCTTGATTGAGTAGCAACCATGATCGTATTTGTAGAAAAAAGAAAAAGATGCAACCTTACAACGATTGCAGAGTGGCTCAAGTTATAGATAAAGCAGGTCCAACTATATTTACAATGAGCTTGTCTGGGAGTGAGAGGGATGTCATTCGTCAATTTAGGAATGTAAACAATATTGTGACAGTTAATTGCCGGTAAGTCAAATACTGGTTAATCGTCTAATTGATTACTAATAACAATCTCTAGTTAAGTCAAATCTCTGATAAATCCAGCTTTGTTTAGGCATTTTTTTGTCCCTTTTCGGCAAATTTCTTCAGTTAACTCAAACTTTTCATATGGGAAATTACGAAATCAAAATAACTTGATTAAATTTTTTTTTTTAAAGTCATTATATATAAAATATAAGTAACAGTAGTCTAATATTTTTTGAATTTTTTTATTGTATTTAGATCTGAATATAATAGATTGTCAATAGACGTAAAATAATGCAAAAATAAAACTGTTACAAAATAAGTCAAAATAAAATAACATTAAAAAAGCAATTATATTAATGTTTTAACAAATTTCTTAATAAAGGATTGCTACCTTTTTGATGCAATTTTATTACCAAATAATAAGGAAGTCATTGTGTTGCTAAATTTTTTTTTAATGTTACCTTATGAATGTACAGAATGAATACAATATGTAAATTCTTTTACAGAAGCATTTTTCATGTTTTGTTAGCATAATAGTGTGTGTTTAATATTTATACTTTAGCATTGAATAAGGAAAAATTGCCTTAACTTCAACTAATACTTCAACTCAGTTTTTGAACATTTTACTTAGTGGTTCTTTAAAATTCAATTTATCATTCAAGATAATAGAATTATCATGAATTAACTGTAGCTGTTTGCAGTAACTAACTAAATTTTTTGGAGTTAAAATAAACAAGTTCCTTCAAGTCCCAGGCTGTTACAGAAAAGTGATCACAGTAAAGATAGGCTACTTATTCTAAGAAATCAAAGTGAAGAGTTTTTGTCAAAAGTATAAAGGTGAATTGCCAGCAAATAGAGTCACTTTAGGTGAAAGATTGTCAGAAAGATCAATATTGTAGATAAGAAACAAAACAGGAGCATAGATAGAACATTGCACTTGTTTTATCTCTTTAACCATTCTAACCATTCTTATTTCCAGTAACTTTTAAAGTTACTCTTCTTTATTTTCAGTAACCCAAAAAGTTATTGGAAGAAGATTATTGTTGGAGATGAGTGGAGGCTTTTGAGAATGCGGTAGTGATGTAGTGGTAGAGCACTTGCCTCATAAGCGAGAAGTTCCGAGTTTGGTCACCACAAGGTAGTACCGCGCTCAACTTGTTTCTCTGTGAAGCAGCCTTGTTTGTCGAGGTTCGTGTTTCGGAGTTATAGAGTTGAGAAAGGGTTATGACCACACAAAAAAAAAAGCCTCCTCGACTGTAGTGGCCCACTTGGCCTTGGGAAGGTGAATAATTAAAAAAAAAATTAAAAAAAAAAGAATGACTTAAATACTGGTGGCTAGAAAGAAATGATACAATAATCTAAAAACCTTTATTTAAAAAAACTAGTAATAGAGAGAAGACTAGTAGGATAGTTTAGGATAGTTTAGGTCAGTGTGTTTTTTAGAGTTTTTAAAAATTGGAACCACTTATTTAACACTTATTAATAGTTTTTAATCAAGAATTGAAGAGAGTTCTAAAGAACACTTTTTGTAAGGCTATGACAGAAATGTTGTGTTAACCACAAGCCGTAGAAGTGTTTAAATGCGAATTGACTGAAACATCGAAAGCCAAAGTGACTTGGATATCTAACAATGAGTTAATCTGTTTAACTAGAATGGCAGAAAGAATATAGTCATTAGATTTAATAGTCAAAGGAGAAGTTTGTTGCAACTCGAGAAGAGAAGTAATAAGATCACACCCATAAATTAAAGATGGAATGTTTGACTTACTTTAGTTAATGACACTGTTAAAGATTTTCAAGTCTCTAGATACAAAATTCAGTAAACTGAGAAAAACGGAGCTTAACATCACACAGGAATTTTTCCCATTGACTCCTATAATAAAAAGACATTATTTCTTAAGAGAGATGTTCTTTTAAAAAAGCAAAAAAATGATTATGGTTTAATATAGCAACTGCACAAGAAGGTAAAAAACATGGAGTTGAAGCCTTGACTTAAAACCATTGAGGAAGAATAAGAGCCTGAATATCTGCTTGGATCCAGTTGGTTAAGTGAGAGACATTTATGCATACATAATATGGATATATATAGATATAAACATGTTTGCTACTAAATTTAGATGACGGCATACAATATCTTTATATTTATAAAATTCGCCAAAAGAAAAGATGGTGATCAGATGAATGTGTGGTATAACTCTAACAAGACAAAAGAAGCCATAATCTTTGACAGAGATTAAAAAAAACATTGTATCAAACTATGTTTTTCAGAGAAGATTAAAGTAATTTGAGTATCAACATGTAGAGAGGTAGCAGCTTCATGAGAAAATGGTAGAAGAAAACTTATAGATAATGCATTACATATGGTCTGAACGAGTGTTAGTTAAGGAAAGAATATACTTGAGATTTGTTTTTTATCAGAGAAACAGCATGAAAGGGGAAAGCTAAACCTTGAAGATAATGATGATTATGATGATCATGTTGATTATAATACTTATATATAAATATACATGAAAATACATATACAACATAACATTTTTTTCAAATAAAAAATAATAATTAGGATGTATCAAAGCTTATGCAGCCCTGTAATTTATCACAAACCCAGCCATGGCTGTTTTTATCAAAGCTGGCCCTGGTCAAATTTCAACCTCGTTCATTTACTACTTGCCGCCATTATACTTAAGGACTCTGGGTTCAAAACTAATTGCTCCTTTAACTTAAAAATCTTAATTTTTTTCCAAAAAGTACTCCATAAGCCTCTTTACATTTTTGGAGCATCTGGATATTAAAAGCTTGAAGAAATAATCATTTTGTGACTTTCAAATCCAGAGCCCTTCGAGACTCTATACCATTGGCTCTAGCTAACATAGTTTTTCATGCCTGCAATCATTAACTTTTCTTATATCGACATCTGACTGAATATAGTTCAATGGAGATGTACTTTAAAAAACACCTATACTGTATATAGAAACAATATAACTAATGCTTTATTTAAAAACAAATAGCTTTTTCCAGATTTTTTTTCAAGAAACATCATTGCTGCATTTAAAACTTTAAAAACAACATTTTTATAATAACTAGCAATAATAATTTTATTATTACTGTGAATGAATGAATTAAATTAATGCAAATAATTCCTAATAATATAATGTAAATGAATGTAAAGTATAAATATAATGTAAGTATAATGTAAATAATGCAAAGCATTTGCAAATGACACAAGATTTTGTGAATGTAAATGAATGCAAGTGATTCCAAAGGATGAGAATAGATATTATAGATAAAATCAAAAAAATAATAAACAGTTAAAAGGTCGCAATCATATAAAACAGCAGTAATATTAGGCATTCTTAGCAAACAAAGCTGTGCTGTAAGAGAAAGCTTTAAAGTCCAACTTAGCAAGTGTAACAATTAATTATAAAGAAATCCAATTTGTAAAGTGTGGACATTAGAAAATAGAAAAGTTACATGGAATATAATTTAATATACAATGAAAATAAGCAACTTGTAAAATAAATTTAAACAAAAATCAATTTAATGTGCTGACATTTTTGGAATGAAAAACAATAAAATAATTTTGAAACTAAAAATACGAGTGGCTTGATGATGGAGTTTGAAAGTATGAACCACTTATGTTGGTGTTTGAAAGTACGAGTGGCTTGATGTTAGTTTTTGAAAGTACGAGTGGCTTGATGTTGGTGTTTGAAAGTACAAGCGGCTTGAAAATGTTGGTGTTTGAAAGTACGAGTGGCTTAAAAATGTTGGTGACTGAAAGTACGAGCAGCTTGAAACTGTTGGTGTTAGAAAGGTTTTTGTGATTTTGTCACGAGAGATTTAGAATCTAAAACAATTAATAGTACTGTTTTGAGAACTAAAAGGATTTTAAGTGTAACTGCTGTTAAATTGACATTATTAATTAAAAGGTGAACAATGAGTTATTGCTAATTGTGCTGAATCCTTTTTCAGCTTTTTCTAACTTATGACATAAAAATATAATTGAAAAAAAGAATTACATAAAAATGTAATGAAAAAATGTTTTTTAAAAAAGTTCACTTTAAAATTTATTTAAAAAAAAGGCTAAATTTTAAATTCAAATTTACCCAGATCCTAACTGTAAAGTCATCACCCCCTGAAACTATTAAATTAGTTCCATTTAAAAATCGACATGTATTTACACCACTCTTGTGTCCTCGCAGGCTTTTCATTTTAACCTAAATTTCAACGAGTAAACAAAAAATAAACTCATGATTAAAGCATTTGATAATCAACATTCAATAAATATCAATAAAAAATGAAATACTTTAGCAAGTTCTTCATGTTCCCAACCTTCTGATCCAGATTTCCCTTTTTCTTTGTTCATTATATCAAAATTGCCCTACTTATAACAACTCTTACTCAAAAAAATTTTTAAATAAAAACCAAATGAAAAATTATTAGTTTTTTTTTAAATATTAAAACCAATTTTTTTTTTCAATTAAACCAGCTCAGATTTAAACTTATGACCATTGGAAAAGGGTAACTATTCATTGAAGCCCTCAAATAAATTTTTTCATCACAGCTGGAAAAAATGCGGACCTCAAAAGGTAAAAAATTAAAAAGTTTATTTTCATAATTACTTTTATTTATATTTTAAAAATAAAAATAACTTTTGTAATTTAAGTTTAAATATTCTATTAATTTTGCATACTTATTTATTTATAACATTCTCTATTATTTCTGCACACACATTTATTTATAACATACTCTATTATTTTTGCACACAAATTTATAACATATAACCTTGTTTTTCTTAACATTCCTACTATATTTTCATAAACTAATTTTTGTACTATACATTTAGTATAATAATTTACTCATAACTAGAAATACACTAAAAAAAAACTTTAAACGTTCAACTAACATATAAATATTACAACAAAATATGTAAACTAATATGTAAAACTAATACAGCATAAATATTATGAAACTGAAACAAGAAAACTTATGTACAATATAACATTGATATTTAGCATCTACATAAAATACTTATAAACTACATTAACAAAATTATCTGAAAAAGATTTCTCATTAAATAAAATTTTTGTATAAAACTTCTACACTTTGTAACTATTTGTTTAAACATCAAATTCAAATTGATCAAATTATACCAGTCTAAGAGTTTTAATTGAAATAGATGATAATGACAGTAGAACTTCATGAGAATCTTGCAAAATTTTGACAAATAAAAAATACTGGAAAAGTGTACAGTTGACAGTAAAATAATTCACAAGAGAAACTTTTGTTTTACAATTATTAAACAACTCGCGATGAAGTAGTATACATAGCGCTCTTAATTTTTTAGTTTAAAAAATATAAATTGAAAACGCAGCATTATGGGAAATGTCTTGCATTTGTAAGGGCAAAAACATGGATATTAAGCTGATGATGATGCAATGTGTTATAAAATTTTTATAAAAATTAAAGAGAAAAAGGTTTGACAAGGTTCTAACTGAAATTTTTTATATTAGGAGAATTTAGAAAAAAATCTTTCTTTTCTTTTCTTTAAATATTTAAATAAAAATATTTATATGATTATTTTTTATTTATGTATTTTTATACTTCAAACAATATATATATATATATATATATATATATATATATATATATATATATATATATATATATATATATATATATATATATATATATATAAACAAATAAAAAAACAATAATATAAATAATTTTAATTAGAAAAAATGAAAAGATTTTTTTCTAAATTCTCCTAATATAAAAAATTTTAGTTAGAACCTTGTCAACCAACGCAACAAACTCTTATCGAACATTTTTTTTAATAGTTAATTTTTCTTAACTGTTAATTTATAGTTTAATTGTTCATTATTTTATTCATGATTTTAGTCACATAACTTGTGACAACTTTTGATAATTAAAGAAAAATGTTTCTGGAAAATAATGTTTCATGTGAATTTCCGCTTAAAAAGCTCAACTTTTGAAATTAAAAGAAAAATGCCATCTATAAACTGATTAAATAATACTAATCTGAGAGTTAGTATTATTTGTTACCAGTTTGACAGTCTTAATTGAATTGGTGTTAACAGCCTGAAAGTTCTAATTGATCATGATTATAATTTAAAAAAAACAACCAATTTAAAAGTAAAAATAAATTTATTCAAAAATTACAATAAGTTATACATTCAAAAAAATATTCTAAACACTACTTCTAAACAAAGAAAAATTTTGAAACTTTTTGTTACACTAATTGTTGTTTCAAAAACATCTAATGAAAATTTTATCAATTCAAAGCGACTTGCGCATAACTCATGTACGATGGCATCATTTATTGAAGTCATCTGTATATTTTAGTTTGATTTAAAAAACTTTGAATTCCAAATTCTTTCTTTATTCGAATTCTAAACAAAAAATTTAATTTTTTAAAGGAATCCATAAGTTGTGAGACAAGTTGTGTTTATTTCATATATAAACATTAGAAAATAAGCTTATAAAAATTACTTATCAAGATATTAACAAAAAATAATTCAACTTTTTGTTCGTTTTCTATCTTACTTCTGTTTATAAGTCTAGTTTTAGATTTAAAACTCTGCATACTTTATTTGTTATAAAAGTATGTAATTTTAATGTGTGCATTCATTGTATTGTCTATTTAATTAATTTAATTTATGCACAAATTTAGGTTTTCCCTTTTTTTGTCTGAAGTGTGATAAAATGTTTGCCCTGTATTTCAGTTCAGGGCTCAATTTAATGATCAGACATTGCCGCCCCTCAGACCATTCTTAAGGCCTGCTAGAGGAGGGCAACAAACCATTGTTGATTTTTTCATTAAAAATGAACAATTAGTTGCCCCCATAAATCAGATCTCAAAAACAGTCCGGGGTGTCAATGTCCGACTATTGATAAGGCCCTGTCAGTTTGTAAAATGTTCCAGCAAAATGATATCACTGAATAGTTTTGCGATTAAAAGTTTTGTACATAAGATATTTTCTAGCGACTCATTTTAAATTTTAAGTAGAGATGCATTAAAATTTAATGTTTAGTTTAAATAGTAAAAATAAAATTATGAGCTTAGCAATTTGCATTTCAAATTGCTCGCGCAATTTATTGGAACTCAAAGAGCTCTAAAATGTAGATCATTTTATACACTATGGCATACAAATTGAACTAGAACTTTGTTGATGAAGAAACTATTAAATGAAGAAAGGAAACTAAGTTTGAAAATATTTTAATTATGTAAGTTAACGAGTGTTCACTAAGTTTTTGCACAACTTCAAATAAGTTTTGCCCCTTTATTTTGAATTCAAATTCCAATGTAAACTTCAAATAAGTTTTTCCCCTTTATTTTGAATTCAAATTCCAATGTAAACTTCAAATAAGTTTTGCCCCTTTATTTTAAATTCAAATTCCAATGTGAAAGATTTAAAATCTGCATGATATGAGCTTTTATAAAACCAAGCACGATTCAGAAAATTTCCATTTTTTTTATTTTTGAAAATAAAAAAAAATAAAAAAAGAAGCAATAAGAAATCGACTGTACTCGTACAATAAAAAAAACAAAAAAAACAAAAACTTTTGAACATTTTTTTAAACAAGTATATTACTAAAAGCTCAATTGAAGCTGTTTTATTCAATTTAGTTCTGCCTATTCTAATTGAGTTCTAATTGAGGTTACTGTTTGAACCAGGCCAGGTTTATTTTAAAGATAATTAAATTATACTAAATTATATTAAAATATAAAGATATATAAAATAATACAAAAAACTCAACTTCTTGTGTTTTTTATATTAAGATTAAGGCTAGAAACACAAACATTTGTCGATGTTGTGGTAAAATGTCATCAGTAGATGATCTTAACTATGGTACTAGTTTTTCTACAGATGCAATCGGTTATTACCAATTGGTTCAAGTTGTATATTTGCAATTTTATTCATTAAACATGTCTATGCTGGTGGTATGACAATAAGTGTAAACAGAATTTGTGGTTGCAGTTCATCTATAAGAGTTTGCAAACCAACATTTAAAGTGCAATATTTCTATAAAAGCTGCACTGGCTTAATCAGATGCAATAGAAGCAAAATTTTTGAGAACAACCATTGCATTGTTAAATCTTTCCATTCAGTTTACTTTAAGCATTTAAAAGATTGCTTGATTCCTTGTAACAGAAGCAGCTGTATTGATAAAAGATTCAGTGAAAATAATGGGCAACATCTCTCTTTTCTATTTATAAAAAAATGCACAGAAGTTGAAGCATTTGATAACATTGAAATATAAAATTACAGCTTATACAAGTATATTCCTGTATACTTTTTATAAAGAGATGTTGCCCAGTATTTTCACTGAGTCTTCTATTGAGTTATACAGTTGTTTCTTCTTTCTATACAGCTGTTTAAAAATCAAAACTTTTATAACTTATCACCTGACTGAGAAGCATAACTTAAAAATATGGTTTTCAAATAAAGTGGGGTGCCCCTAGGTACAAGGACGCCCTATGTACACAAATTTCCGCTACATAAGGTCAACATCCTTCTTTTTACATAGGATAGTGCAGTATGTAAGCTAATTAAAATTAAAACTTTTTTGGCATTAAAAAAAAATTTCTGCATTTTTCTACATGAGGATGTTGGTCATCTTATATAACCTGTATCTTACTTGATGGATTTTTTTTTCTATCAAAATGATTTATTTATTAATAATTAATTTCAATAAAAAAAAACAATACTAACAATGGTTGTTTGACTTTTTTTTCCTATCAGATTCACAACAAGACTGCAAGCAACCACTATAAAGTTGGGAGTTAGTAGAAAATAACAAATAGAGTTAAAAAGCAAGGAATTGGTTGATAGAAGACTTGAAAAGTTATAGGTTGTATGAGTCAGGATAACATGAAGAAGGGAGAGTATTCCTTAGGGTTTTAGTGCAGGGAAAAAAACTAGACAAAATAAAGTTTTTAGAGCATGGAAGGACAGATACAGTCAACAGATAAGACTTTGCTGAATGACCAGTCAAGCAAGAATGAATTTTGGTTGATAGAACTAAAGATAGCTCCTATGAGCAGCAACCATTATAGTATTTATAGAGCATTATAGAGCAGCTCCAACTATGTTTACAATGCGTTTTTGGACATTGTCTAGAAAAAAAGCACCATTTGAAGAACCAACCTAAATATAGGAGATTAGTAGAGTTATTAGTACCTCTACAAATCTCCCGAATAGAAGATTTGTAGAGGTACAGAATGGAATCAGAAGTAAGAAAATGGAGAGCATGACAAAGAAAAGCAACCTTAGCAGATACTAACTTGGCAATGGATTGTATATACAGCACTAAGAATTAGGGACGTTATTCGGCAATGCCGATCAAAGAGAGTTAGAGGTCGGCAAAAAATTGCTGACTTTATTTTTATGTTTTATGGTAAGACCTTTGTATCAATTTTTTTTTGACAGACCTGATGCTGACTTCTAAAAGATTGAGGTAGGCAAATTATTGGCAGCCTCATTTTTCCTAATTCCGAGGGTTGTATATATGGTTTCCATGAGAGGTCAGTAGTGAACAATAACCCAAGAAGACGTAAAGAGGACTCAGTGAGAGGGTTACCATTCATCAATATAAGAATGTCGATAGTATTGCGATAGGTGTTAGTAGTAAATAACTGAGTTTTGTTGAAGTAAATATTATTAACAAAAATGTTGATTTGACCTGACTTGGTGAAATTTTTGTTTATTTAGATATGAATGAAAACTATATTACTTTAAACTTGATATTACTTTAAAATTCAATTTCACTTTTCACTATGTCTAATTTTTTATTATTATTTTTTTTTTTAGTTTTTTGTTTTGCTTTACTTAACATGAGTGAAAACACAAAAATAAAAATATAAATTAAATTTTACAAAAATATTTTTTTTATTGCTGTCAACAATAAATGCATTGATTTGACTAGATTATTTTGACAACAAAAAAATCACAAGCTAAAATTTTCCTTTATAATAAATAATATAGCATTAAAAATAATAAAGCTTTTGTTAATAACTCGATAAATAATTTGTTGTTTGCAATTTTAACTTTTGAATTTATTTTCTAAGGTTTATTTTAGATATGAACACAACTTGAAAAAACTAAAACAGTAAATTAATGCAAAAAACTAACACAGTAAGTTAAAACCATAAACCAATGCAGCAAAATAAAGCACCTACCGTTATTGTAAGAAATATGTAAAAATATATATATTTTTTAAATACCTTTAATCAGCAGGAACTGCAGTTGTTATTCTTAATCCATGCATATTTTTAACTTGCTCTTTTAAAACCTATAAACATAAAAATACCAAGTTTTATTTTTATAGGAATTCCTCTAACAATGTTTGAGAAATCATTCTCTACAGTATGGATGTAATGAAAGCGTATTGGAGGTGTGACAAAGGTTTAAAATTTACTTTACTATATTTATAACTTAGCAAAATATACATATATATTAAAGATTTTATGGAGCTTCTCCAAAGAAAATTTGGAATAAAATACTTAAGATTATGTGAAGACTCTGTATGATCTTATCACCTTATCAAAATACAAATAAAATGTAGAAATAAGAAAATACATCTGTAACTATTCTATGTTGTTGAACCATTCTTTTCCCTCGAAATTCATTTGCACATATAAATATTTGATACATAGATCCACAGCCCCCTAAAAATAAAAATACCCAAGAATTTTAATTTACCAGAATTTTATTGTACCAGAAAGCTAAACACAATTTAAACAAAACTCTATCTCCAAACTTTTCAACAGCTCAATTTTATCACAATAATAAAAAAAGTAATTAATTAGTAGTTTTTAAAAATTGACCGGGGCTGCATAAACATATCCTAAAATATCGTAATTCTAAAATTCATGTTATATTTTGAATATATATACATATAAAAACAATATGATCAACATGATCATCATAATCATCATTATTATCATCTTTTCTGATCACCATCATAAACAGCATAAAAGAGGAAGGCCATGACCTGATAATGATGATCACCATCATCATGATCATCATCAGACTTTAGCCTTCCTTATTTATGGTGTTTCTCTAATAGAAAAATTCTAGAGCATTTTTTTTTTCTAACTAAAGCCCATCCATACAATATTTAAGGCACTCTCTTTAAATTTTCCTACTTCTACCACTGCATTTTCTACAAAAGCTCATACTTCTCTACATGCTGATACTTTAACTACTTTAATCTTTTCTAACAAACGTTCGCTACAATATTTTTTCAAAACTGTATAAGATTATGTCTCCTTTTCTTGTCTTGCTAGAGTCACACCTTATTTGCCAAAAGAGAAGATGATCAGATGGATGTGTGGTTGCACACCACACATCCATCTGATCATCTTCTCTTTTGGCAAATACTACAACATATAAAGACCAAAGTTTATACAACAATGAAAGAATATTGTATGCCAGCATCTAAATAAATAGCTAACAGATATAATTATATCCATAATATGTATGCATAAAATACATTTTGGAAGCTTTTATTCCTTCCGGAATAAAAGTTTGGAAGTCTTTATTACTTCTCTTCAATTTTAAGTCAAGCCACATTCTACTTCATTTTTTTCATCTTTTTTACAAGAACATCTCTCTTAAGAACAGGTCTTTTTATCATTGCAAGAAGCCAATATAAAAAAGTCCGGTCTGATGTTAAGCTCTGTTATTCTCAGTTTACTAAACCTTGTATCTCAGATGTTAGGCTCTAGAGACTTTTGGTTAGACTTCAACAGTGTCATTAACTAAAGTAAGTCTAATATTTAATCTCTAATTCATAGGTCTAATCTTTTTACTTCTCCCCAGAACAAAGCAGAGTTATTTGCATAGAAATCTAACACTAATTTGTCACTTGAATATAATGGCCATACTCTTGCTGACAGTTAAACAGATTAACCCATTGTTAAACATCGAAATCACTCTGGCTTCCAATACTAAAATTAGTTCTCAATTAAACACTTCTACAGTTTGTGCTCCAGACAAGATTTCCATCATAGTCTTAAAAAAAGTGTTCTCCAGAACTCTCTTCAATTTTTGCGAAACTTTTAAAAAGTGCTAAATAAGTGGCTCCATTTTTTCAAAACTCTAGAAAACATTTTCACCTCTCTAACTATCCTAGGATTAGTCTTCACTCTGTTATTAGTTTCTTTATACAAAGGTTCTGAGGTTATTAAATTATTTCTTTCTAACTACAGTAGTTAAGTTATTCTTGAAGGCCTACCCTTTTCTTTATTTCAATTAACTTGAAGGGTACCACAAGGTTGTATCTTTGCTCCTGTATTGTTTCTTATCTACAATAAATATCTTCATGAAATCTAAAGTAGCTCTATTTGCTGATGACTCAACTTTATACTCTTGTCTTGAAAAAATCTTCACTTTTTAATTGCTTAGAACAAGCAGCCAATTTTAGATTTGATCTCTCTTCTGTAACAGCCTCAAGCTTGCAATGGCTTATGGATTTTAATTCTGAACTTAAAGTTCACAATTTTTGCTAAACAACAAAACTCATTTATTTACTGCAAAAGTATATTTCAATATTGTTGGTATTCCTATATTGACGAACAACAACCCTCTTACTCTCAGACAAGTCTAAAAGCACATTGTAAATGTAATTAGACCTGCTTTATCTGCCAAGCTTGAGCCACTCTCCCATTGCTATAAGGTTGCATTTCTTTCTTTTTTGTACAAATACAATAATGGTCAATGCTCAAACAAGCTATCATCTCTGTAAAGATAAACCAAAACTCATTCTTGCTTGGTTATTTATTCAACAAGCTGCATCCTTTTACTGTATCTGTCTCTTCATGCTATAAAAACTTTTATTAATCCAGTTTTTTTCTTTGAACATCAAAAAACTCTTATCCATCTTCATGTTTTCCTTTTTAAACAACTTACAACTTTATAAGTCTTCATTTATATATTTCCTAGTATTTTAACTTACACTCTATTTTAAAGTAACTCATAATGTAATAGTGGTTGCTTGCAATCTTGTTGGAAGTAAATTAGAGTTTAAAAATCTATAAATTCAGGCATCAGCAGGAGTAAATGAGTGCGGGAGCGGAGAAAAGCTCTCCTAAAACAAACATGACAAGCCATGTTCGTTTTAGGCCTCGGCCGGAAGCGAGCTAAAGCTCTCGCTTCCGGCCGAGGCCTGTAAATGTATGCCAGTATTTAATAAATAGTAAATGTAAGCATAAAATTATAATACATTAAGTATTATAAATTTGCAAAAAGTCTCATTTTTAACTGGGGGCCAGGTCCCCAATCACTTACTATTTTAACTTGTTGTTTTTTAATTATTCATTTGCAATCTCTAACAACAAAGAAAAAGCCTTTACCATCTCTGCCAACACTGTCAAACCTGTAGACATAAAACAACATGTTGTAGTTTTTTTTTATATAAAATAAAGCTTACCTGATATATCTTGTACCTCAATTTCTTTGACATCCAAATTTTTTCGCAAAATATTTTCCAAGTCTATTTCCCCCTGACTATATGTTCTTTGGGCTGCAAATGCATTTTTAAGAACCACAGGTGGCTAAAATATAAAAAAATAATATTTTATGTTTTTTTTTGTTTTTTTGTAATTATCATTAGTTTGGTTGCTTGCCATAAAATTTATTATTCTACCAGTATCACAATGGTAATAGTAATAAAATCTATCGTTACAAACAAAAGTTCAAAACTTACAACCTACCAGCTATTATCATGATTAACCATTTGAGCTTTAAAAGTGTTTACTGTCATTGCAGATAACTTTATTACTCTATTCCAGTGAGGTATTACTCAGATCAAATAAAAATTATGTCAGAGTGTTGTTTTTAAATACTCATGCAAATTTGCTTTTTTAAATATAGAAATGAAGCCTTGTAAATTTCTTCACTCCACAATATCTTATCACTCCATCAATATCTTATTAACAGACATGGTCTTACATGCATCTTATCATTAGACAGTCTTACATGCATCTTATCAACAGACATGGGTGCAGTACTAAGTAGAGTACTAAAACTTTTCTTATCTTGATTGGATTAGGTAACCTAGTATAATTAATATTCGTGCTAGTTGCTTCAGCTCTTTTATCAGGTTGTTTGATAAAATTTTATTATCTAGTGTTTGGCTACATATTATTGCTTTTTTGATTTACTATCTCCGCCAACAGTCAAACCTGTAGACATAAAACAACGTGTTGTAGTTGTACTTTTACGTGTAATAATATGTAAAAGAAAATTTGAATGTAGGGTGGATAGCATTCATTTATTCAAAAATTTGTGTTGATTTCTCTGGAGGCCTCTAGTTGGTCCGTTACAACCAGAAATAATAGGTTTGAATGGAATATTAGTTTTATGAATTTTAGGAAAACCATAAAGTAGAGGCATACGATTGGATGTTTTTTTTATCAATCATACGATGAAGAGTCAAATAGTCAATAAGGTTGTTTACATCTCTCACTATACTTTTTGTTGGCACTTCTGAGAGTAGTTGGTATGTGTTTTTATCTGATAAAAAGTTCATCTTTTCATAGTCAGTTTAATCTAAATACAAATATCACTCTCAAATATATGAACTCAATATCTCTGCCTTTTTTATAGCATTTGCAGGATTAAACATAAGGGAATTAAATGCATCGGTAAGTTTAGGAGGGTAATTTTTTTTTTGTAAGTATCTTTTGGTAATTTAGAGAAAGTAAGCACCTTTATACCTGATTTCATCAAGTTAAGATAACTTTTCATGGTTTTGTTTTTCATTATTGGGGGAATCGATTTGATTTTTGGTAAAAAAGATTGTTCGCTATCTCTTTAGTTCCAAAAAAAAGTTGTTGGAGGTTGTTCTAAATATTTCAAAAACTGTTATGTGAACATTAATAAACCTATTTGTAATTTAAGGAACATAACTTAATCCAAAACTTAAAAGCTCTCTAGGTTTGTTAGGATGTGTTTTGATATCTTGGTTCATAGTTCATTGTTGTAAGAATGACTTGGTTTGAATGATTTCTTTGTTGTATTGCTTTAATTTGCTATGTGGTGCTGACAAGAATAATTTAGCCAGAGTAAATGATTGAACGACTCTTGGTTCATTAGATAGAGTAAATAGTTTTCTTTGCTGATCCTAGAGAAAAATATTTTCATCAAATATGCATCTAATAAAATGTTACAGTCTTTAGTAAAAGACAAGGTATATGTGTGAAATAGCATATAAATAGGGCTGTTCATAATATAATAAATAGAAATGATAGAAACCATTAACAATGAAGTTAATGATGTGGTAAACATAATAGCTAAACTAAAAGAAACCTACACATTAAATATAACTTAATAAATGTAAGAAAAGTTAACATATGGATAAAATTGTAAAATGAAGAAAACAAAACAAACAGTCTCCCTCAAATAATAAGTCAGATTAATAAGAAATAGCCAATAGTTCTGATTGGTTTGTGTCATACAGTTAAGTCTTGCATTGTTAGTGACCAGAACAAAAGAATAATCTCTGAACTTACACCAACCCAGCCCAGTCATACTCTAGAATGTTGTGACGAATATAACACCAATCCATGGATTTATAACTGACTTCTGATTTTAAAAAACTACCCTGAACGTATTCTATAGATAAACATTCTTATTTCAAAATACACCAAAATTAATACTTAAAAGTGTAGTTGGTACTTGGTCCTTAAAAATTTAGTAAAAGTTTTTTTTTCTTCATATTTTCTATGTGTTTATAAAGAAATATGCTAAAATAAAGCTAAAGAATCCAGCAAAAGTTAAGCTTTATAGGTTAATAATACTTTATTAAAAGTAATATTTCATAAAAAAATAGAACTTTAACCAAAATTTATAAATAACAGGTTTTTACTGATTTATTTTGAAACCTTTTGTCATATTTTGATATATTATGTATGTTAATAACTGAATCCACTATATTAAATTAAAAAAAACTTTCAAAAGATATTTTTTCTAGGTAAAGATGATAGCTCTCTATCCACTAGAGAGAGAGAGAGCTTTTAAATTTTAAGTGTTAACTCACAGAAGGCAGTCACAAGCTCTATAAAAAAGTAAAGAGGAGTTGGATGCAGTTATTTTGTTAAAAAGCTTGTTCTTGGTTTGTGTCAAGAGCACTTATGTAACTTGTCATGCAAAACAAAAACTCAAACAAATAAAAATGATTTCTCAGTCACCACATAAATTTAACAATTTTTCTAAAATTTATACTCAAAAAATTATACTTGTCTGAATATTTAGCAAATGTATTTATATCTCTTATATATATACCTACTGATAATGGGTGTCTTTAATTAAGCACTATTACTTGTATTTAATAGTGGAGTGCTTGTAATAGCGCTTGTTGCTTATCTTTGATGGCTGTTTTTCCTGAATACCAATGCCTGCTTATAAATGCCATTTGTTATTTTGTAAAATTTAATTAGGTCACATCTTATTTACTTTTAATCAAGATCTGAATTTAATAACCTTTATTCACAGCATATACTTTTTAGTTCAGGCACAGGTTTTGATTCTTGTCTTTAAATTTTTTTAAAACTTACCTGGATTCTATTCATCAGTTAGATCTTACCTACCAGTCATATTAACATAGGCAAAAAAACTATAAGTAAGACTCTTTTCTACCCTATATTTTTCATGACTGATCAGGATAGATAATTAAATGCTTATCCTCCACAGCGGTCTCATTTTTTTATCAACTGCTAAATATGCTGAGAGTACAGGATTTGACTATGATTTGAAAATACTTAAAGAGGACCTGAAGTGCCTTCTTTTTTAAAAACTAGGTAAAGTTTGAAAGAAGATCCTGCAGCATTCAAAAGCTTAAAAGTTATAATATTGCAATATCTTAAATATGTTGGTAAAAGATTTTTTGTCTTGTTTCATATGGCTGGGGTTTTGTCAAACTTTTTAAAAACTTTTCAATATCTAATAAAAAATAGGTTCTATAGAATTCAATTGTGTTTTTTGTATTACACTTTGTGCTTTAGTTATTTAAGCAAAATGCAATTTTTAAATTCCTCCTACAAGACATAAATAAAAACTTTAAATTTGTTCATGGTTTGGGCCTCATAGAAAATAATAGCTAAGCTGTGGATAAATCTGTTTTATAAAAAAGGAACAGGAAAGCAACTCACGGAAATAGAGTCAACATTTTGCAAAGCTAACCTAACTGCCCAACTAAAATTTTCTGAGATCAGCAATTTTTTGACTCCCTTCTATGTTATGGGGAAACACTTATGTTTAAAATTTTGTGGAAACCAAAAATAGTTTAAGGTTGGTAATAAATTGCTGACCATATTTTTTCTAATTCCGAGGGGGGAGAAAAGACTAACCTTGAATTAGTAAGCTTTTAAGGTTTAATAGTGAATAAGAGAGTTATGTTTTTTAAAATGAAGAAAAAACACTCAAACTTTTAAATATCTTTTATATTAGCGTGAAATTTTCCAGAAAAAAAAAGTTAGCCAACTTCAAAAGTAATTCATCAACTTTTTATCCAGATGGTGATATTTTTAGTCAAGTATTGGATGTTGAGAAAATTAAGGTACATCAATTACTTCAAGTCATAGAAATAAAAGAAAAATTTCTAAGTATTAGCTTTGATAAGCTCAACACAATTATCAAAAGACATATGGGCAATTATTTGAACGGTAATCTATCAAATCCATCTAAAGAAACATAATATGCAAGCTGAAAGGGTTTTATGCTTACTTTCTATTTTCATGACCTTAATGCTACTGTTGCCTTTCTATATTCAAAAACAAATTCCAGAGTAAACAAACTATTAACATGGCTTGGAGAAGGTTAAATCACTTCTTTGCTATTTAAAAGTGTCAGCCTGTCTAGTCTATAAATATTTTATTCATCTGTTAAATAAAGAAAGAGGAAAAAGCTGTACCATAGATAATTTAAAAAAACAATTTTAAAAAAATCAGAAGGATGTTGTAAAAGATGTAGCTTTTAATGTTAAAACCACTGAATCTCTTTATAATAAATATGATGATGAACAAAAACAAATTTTGAAAATAATTTTCAATAGAAATTTGATAAGGTAGCTCTTAAGATCTCAATAATACATAAAAGTAAATATATCATATATGGTAACCAGATGTGATATACATTTATTTTTCAGAAGAATTATTAATTAGAGAGAATCAACCAAGTAAAAATCTTCTACATAGATTATAGCATATTAGAAAGTCAATGAAGATAAAGCTGAAGAGTTTTAGCTGATCTAATACTTTAAGATCTAAAATTTTATATTTTACTATTTAATTCTAAAAACTTAAAATAAAAAAACTGATATATAAAACAGAGCAGGAACAGATCGAATAGAAGCAGCCCTAAGGATGAAAGTGACAAAAAATAATTAATTAATTTAATTAAAATTATTTATACTCATTGTTTTATGATTGCTTGAATTCTATTAGTCCTTTAAAATGTGCCTAAAAAGCGCAACATTTTTTTATTAGCTTTAACTTAGAAGTAAACCATTTTTTGTTATCTATAATATATTATGTTTATATTTTTACTGCTATTGAATAAAGTCTCATTTTTGAAATCATTTTCTCTCTGTATCTTTGTTAAAAGGTCTAATATATTTTTTCACCCAAATTTAATCGCATATTGCTTATTCTAGTTGACCAAGAATTATAAATTCAGTATCAAATTCATTACTTAATAATTCCTATATGTTATAACAAACCAATTCCATTGTATAAAATAATGGAAATTGGTTTAGAAAAAAAATTAAGCTCTAAACTTATTTTGAGGGAATTTGTTAATTACCATGATTTTTTTTACTTAACCTTACTAGTTTTAAAATATAAGATTATTATATTTTGTCAAATTGCACTTACAATTAGAATTTTGGATTTGGCAGTCTTCAAGATTGCAAGCATTATCAAAATCGTTCTCCAAATAAAAACTAATCTGCGAAAAAAAATGCGGTAAGCTTATGACCATGGATTCACTCTGAAAACTAAAAAACAAACCTGTTTTTTAACGATTGTGTCAGAACTTAGCAGAACTTCTGTCAGAACTTAGTAAGAACTGCTGTAAGAACTAAATATAAGGACTAAATATAAGGAGGATATAAGTAAGAACTAAATATAAGGAGGAATTTTCGTTTCCCCTGGATTTTTATTGATTTTATGAAATTTTTGATAATTGTTTATAATGAAACGGGGGAGGTCAAGAAAAGTTAAGGTCAAATTAAGTTACTTTTTTAGATAAATTAAATTACTTAAATAAGAGAGAAAATTAAGCAGCGTTTTTAGTCCTGTGTTACACACACGCCTTCATTATTAAATAAAACCAGAGCCGTGGCCAAGCTACAATATTGTGCAAATTAGTTCGGACCATGGCAAAATTGGAATAATTTTCACAATAAGCCCAACTTGCTATGATACTAAAGATTCTCTTGTTTTTTCAGATAAATAAGTGTTTTACTGTAGCCTTGTGGTGTCTGGCAACTCTTTGCTGCCGGGAAGACATTCTAGCAAACGCATCAGTGGCTTCAGTGCTACTCCAGGCTTTGTGCAGAAAGGTTGTGACGGAGGTTGTGACGGATTATTCACCTCGTATTTACAATAGACATCACTCCCAAGAAACGTGCAAGCATTATAGCTCTTAAAGAACATGCTGGTTTGAGCATTAGACAGATTTCTAAGAAAATGAAGGTGGCCAAGTCAACCGTTGGTGACATCTTGAAAAGAAAAAAAGACACTGGTGAATCTTCAACACTGTGACAACGAAGATGTGGAAGAAAACGCAAGACAACACCTCGCGATAATACAGATATCATTAGAGAAAGTACCCAGTCGGCATTTCTAGTATTGTAAATACTCGGAGTATTGATCACGTATAACATACCGCCGTTGATACCAGAAAAATACGCATTTAGTTTTAAGTTTCGAATTCGAGTTCAATACCACTTATTTATCAAAAATACGTATTATTTAATATTTGATCAAAATCGGATACGATATCGTACCCGATTTTGATCAAATATCAACATTTAACGGAAAAACGAAAATCTTTGCTTTAAAGCGCATGCTTAAACTGAAATTGTGAAAGCAAAATTTAAATTAAAAAGTTTTCTCTTGAGAAATTTAGTAAAAAGTTTGTCTGGAATGAAAAGTTATAGTCAGGAATACATGAAAAGTTGTATGAAGAGATATCGTACTGCTAAAGCAGTATCGCATATCTCCAATACAGTTACATTACTTTTTTGTACTAAAACTTTATCATAAAAATATTTATTACTACTTTTAAATTTATTTAGTTTTATGAAGTCCTAAATTAATATAATTCAAATATATTATAAATCCTATCATTTCATACCTTGCTTATTTTATTATGTTGATTATTATTTTATTAACATTTCTGTTATGATATTACCTTTTTTTTGTACTGTTTTATAAAATTTAGAAAAATAAATTAAAATTTCGAGCCAACACTGACATTTTATTGTTGCTAAACATTAAATTTTGTTATTAAGATTGCAGTTCTTCTATCTGTTTTTTGCTCTTTATTCAATAAGTATTTGATTTAAATTAAATATGATTATAATTTGATATTTTATTACGAGATATATGTTTTTATATATGAATATATATATGAATCTTTTTAGATTTTTTTATGTTATTTTTAAATTTTTTGTTCGCGTAATTCAAGTTATATATGTTTATAGTTTGCATATATGTTTATATTATGTTCAAAGTTAAAAAGTTTTTTGATAAATATATGTATGTGGTAATATGTGTTATGTAATTGTTTTATAAATGTGTCATTAAAATAGTATAAAATGTATTTATTGTGTATATAAATATTATATGAGGTGTTTATATATGTTATATAAAGTTAAATAAATGTATTGTGTTTTATAGTTATTATATATGTTTATATAATGTTGTTTCCATGTTTTCAAAGTGTGTGACTTGGCAAACATGTTGAGCAAGATTTTGCATAAAGTTTTTATTTGTTACAAATGTTGTTACATTTGGCTTACCTTTATGTTGGTGTCTATTGTTATATCAGATATATTGATTTTCGATTCATATTTGATGTTTTTCTTTGTATTTACTTATCCATTACACTTTTTCATTTCAGATTTATCATATGATAGATTTATGCAATATAAAAGAACAAATGTATGTAAATTTTTATGAATTTTTTCTAGGCTTTTCTAAATGTGTTTCTTATTCACATTTTATTTTACAAGCAAAGTCTGCAAGCAAATTTGAGCTAAAATATTTTTTTAGCTTTTAATGAGAATTGGCGTTATTCTTTGTTTAATTTAATTTGTTAAAATATAGTAGTTCTAACAAATAAATGTTTGTTTGTTCTTGGTTTTTTACTTATCTGTTTTCAGATTCTTATAAACTAGGCAACTCAGCTAAGCAAGTTTTGTTTTATTTTTTAGTGCTATTGGAAAGAGCTGAAAGTTATTTTTTAGAGTGATTGAAAAGAACTGAAATGTTTTTTTAGTTACTTCACACGGTGTAACTGATACTGGTTTGAGTAAGTTTACTATTTTGTTTTATTTTATATTGGATTTATTTTATATTTGATATATATTATATTAAATATATATTTTGTGTATTTAACATGGAAAACTGACTGTAATTTGTTGACACGAAAGTTTATAAACTTAAATCTGCCTATATTTCAGTATATATATATATATATATATATATATATATATATATATATATATATATATATATATATATATATATATATATATATAATTACTTTAGAGTAAAATATACTGACTGATATTGCTTCAATTTTTTATACAAGGTTGTGCATTTATTATTTTTGTTCATTAAGGTAAGAATAATTTTGTGCATTGTAGATTCTTTGTTAAATTAAAAATAATTGATGTAAATAAATATTGTTTAATATTTTTGATAAACAACTTATGTATATAAACATATAAAAAGATAATGGATTTTAATAAATCTTAAGTTTAAATAAAGTCTTTGATTAGAAAAGATCACAATTTGTAAGATTCTTTTACGATCATTTATTCAATTGTAACAATAGTAAGATTACTGGTAATATGTTTAATGATAACAGTGAAATTGAAATAGATAGTATTAGGCTCAACAAAGTTATTAATGTAAAATGCTAATAGGCAACTTGAAAATAGTTGTCAAATGAAAAAAATAGATCTAGGCAGGATGAGATTAATCGTTGTTGAAATGTAAGAAATGCAACTCGGCGTGCAGAAAACTTACTTGACAGAATTCAGTGTCAAGAAGTGTTCATGTCTGTTAATTTGATTTTACTTTAGACACTTCAGAACAAAGCAAAGTATGAGTTTAACTATTTATAGTAACAATTAACACTTTTAAATCTAAATAATTTGATTTTTTTTTTATAATTTCTATCATAATTACAAATTCTACAAAATTCTTTTTTTCATTTTTTTTTTTCTTAGTTTGTCTTCCCTTTGTCATCTTTTGATTAGTTAGCTAACTGTTGAAACATGGTTTTAATTTTGTAAATTTAGTATGATGTGAAATTTACTCTATTAATCATTAGTCAACAGTTAGAGAGAAGCTGGAGCTTAATTAAGAAATGCTGGAAATTAGCTTTTAATCAAGGTAAAAATAATTTTGTTTACTGGTAACATAATAAAATCAGTTACTGCTATTTATTCCGTGCTTTTTTACATTTGTTAACATGCTGCTTTGGAAACACTTTCTTTCTCTCTCTCTCTCTCTCTCTCTCTCTCTCTCTCTCTCTCTCTCTCTCTCTCTCTCTCTCTCTCTCTCTCTCTCTCTCTCTCTCTCTTAGATGAGAGGGAGATTTAATAAAACTTATGTAATTACTGAGCTCTTATGTATTTCTTAATACCGCAAATGATAATGAGCATTTATAGGAAATATTTTACGAGTTGCTTACTATTTTATGATATAGTTGCTCAAATTGTTTAACTATAATTATCCCTTGATTGTTCAAATATTGTAATAAATAAAATCTTTTTAGTCGAAGTATTTAAGTTAATAAAATATCTTATTAAGTTCACACTAAAAAATAAAGGTAGAAATTTTTAGTTAAGGTAGAATATGTGATATACCCTTAGTAAGGTATAATTTTCTACCTTATAAGGTAGAAAATTATACCTTTAAGTTAGAAAATTGTATGACAAATAATTGTTTTCAAAATAATTTTCTACCTTAAAAGGTAGAAAATTATGCCTTACTAAGGGTATATCACATATCCTACCCTAAGGTAGAAATTTCTACCTTTTTTTTTTAGTGTGTTGTGGTGTTATTTTCCAGGGTTACTATAGTAACAATGTATACATTGTGTTGTCTAGCCTTTTTATAATCTTTTTTAATTATTCTGTAGACAGAATATATGAACCTGTCATTTCGAAAAGGACATAAGTCTAAAACTTTTAGCAGTTAGTTTATAAGTTTGAATTAAAAATTTCTGTATGATTTATGTTTTTTTTATAAAAAATAAAAAATACATAAGTTATATACGTTCTTTATTTATCTACTTCTATGTTTAATTTCTTTAGCAACCTAGACATTATTTTAATAAAAATCATATTTTTGTTGATTTTGAAAAGTTTTAGTAAATGGACTTGTGCCCTTTTCGAAATGACAGGTTCATATATTTTCTGTTATTATTATCCTAATTCTACTAACAATAAAATGTAAATAGTACTTTTGTAATTAAAAATTTTAATTTTTTTTTTAATTTCATTTTTTAGGTTTTTGCAGGCTTTACTTGACTTTCCTTTTCTTGTACTTGTGTTGTGACAGATTTTAAAAAGAACTCAACTGATGTTATTGCGGTCTTTATGTCGTTACCTATAAGCAATGACGTTGCTGATACGGAGTCAAAGTTAAAATATTTATAGATAAATTTGTATTTAATATTTTAGATAATACCCAGTCGGCATATCTAGTATTGTAAATACTCGGAGTATTGATCACGTACAATATACCGCCATTAATACCAGAAAAATACGCATTTAGTTTTAAGTTTCGAATTCGAGTTCAATACCAATTATTTATCAAAAATACGTATTATTTAATATTTGATCAAAATCGGATACGATATCATACCCGATTTTGATCAAATATCAACATATAACGGAAAAACGAAAATCATTGCTTTAAAGCGCAAGCTTAAACTGAAATTGTGAAAGCAAAATTTAAATAAAAAAGTTTTCTCTTGAGAAATTTAGAAAAAAGTTTGTCTTGAATGAAAAGGAATAGTCAGGAATACATGAAAAGTTGTATGAAGAGATATCGTTATGGTAAAGCAGTATCGCATATCTCCAATACAGTTACAGTACTTTTTTGTACTGAAAAAGTTACTAAAACTTTATCATAAAAATATTTATTACTACTTTTAAATTTATTTAGTTTTATTAAGTCCTAAATTAATACAATTCAAATATATTATAAATCCTATCATTTCATACCTTGCTTATTTTATTATGTTGATTATTATTTTATTAACATTTCTGTTATGCTA
>NC_088934.1:47012500-47030000 GCF_038396675.1 Hydra vulgaris | reverse complement strand
CCAGTCGGCAAATTTAGTTGTAAATGCGCATTAGAAACTCGTTTAAATACGTATCGATGTGGTATGTATGTTAGCCATTTTATCGTGTCGAATACGCATTAAAAATACGCATTAGATGCGTATAAGAACAGGTATACAATACGACGCCTACTGAGTATCAAACTCGCATTTGAAACTCTTGTAAACACGTATAAAACACGATAACCAGAGAATATTCAATACGATATTTTCCTGGTATTACATGCGCATTTAAAACTTTCCAGAATACGCATTATTTACGAATATTTGTTAGCCATTTTATCGTGTCAAACGCGCATTAAAAATAGACATCAGATGCGTATAAAGACAGGTATACAATACGACGCCTACTGAGTATCAAACTCGCATTTAAACACCTATAAAACACGATAACCAGAGAATATTCAATACAATTTTATTAACTAATATGAATTCATAACATAATGATAATGACTAGCAGTAAGCAACCCGTAATACGGGTTATGAGTTATTAAATCACTAATAACAATAAAAACACATTAATAACTTGATATATTATCTAAAAAATTAAATACAAATTTATCTATAAATATTTTAACTTTGACTCCATATCAGCAACGTCATTGCTTATAGTCACAACACAGGTACCAGAAACGGAAAGTCAAGTAAAGCCTGCAAATACCTAAAAAATGATATTAAAAAAAAAATTACAATTTTTAATTACAAAAGTACTATTTGCATTTTATTGTTAGTAGAATTAGGATAATAATAACAGAAAATATATATTCCGTGACTACAGAATAATTAAAAAAGATTATAAAAAGGCTAGACAACACAATGTAGTAACACTGGCAAATAACACAACAACTTAATACTTGGACTGAAAAGATTTTATTTATTACAATATTTGAACAATCGAGGGACAATTATAGTTGAACAATTTAAACAATTATACCATAAAATAGCAAGCAAATCGTAAAATATTTCTTAGAAATGATCTATTTTTTTCATTTGACTACTATTTTCAAGTTGCCTATAAGCATTTACATTAATAACTTCGTTGAGCCTAATACTATCTATTTCAATTTAACTATTATCATTAAACATATTACCAGTAATCTTACTATTGCTGCAACTGAATAAATGAACGTAAAAGAATTTTACAAATTGTGATCTTTTCTAATCAAAGACTTTATTTAAACTTAAGATTTATTGAAATCCATATCTTTTTATATGTTTACATACATTAGTCGTTTATCAAAAATATTAAACAACATTTACTTACATCAATTATTTTTAATTAAAAAAGAATCTAGACTACAATGCACAATATTATTTTTACCTTAATGCATAAAAATAATAAATTCACAATCTTGTATAAAAAAATGAAGCAATGTCAATCAGTATATTTTACTCTAAATTAATTATTTAAATATATATATATATATATATATATATATATATATATATATATATATATATATATATATATATATATGGGAACATGGGGTAAAATGACGAATGGGGCAAGATGACGACCTACAGTTATCTCTTTAGCAAAACTAAATATAACAGTTGACTTTAGCTGAAAGGGAAGTAGATTAATTTTACTAGATTTATCAATGGTTTCTTTTTAAATATTATTTTTGTGACAAAAGCTAAGCATTAAAAAGGTTTTTCTGACATTGAGAAAAAAACTTTTTATCCTCGTTTGACTTGATTTATTACATTGCTACATCACCAGCTAAAGGTAAGTTTTATTTTTTGGGACAGACTAAGATAAAGGCGTTTTTCGAAACAGTCATCATCTTGCCCCATGTTCCCCTATATATCTATTCACATACCTTTAAATAGTGGTATTACACTTTACACAATGAAATATGTAAATACATCATCATTTTTTCAACTACTTTCAAAAAATTTTTTTTTTTTTTTTAGTCTGTTATTTTTTCTAAGAAAGAATATTTATAAAGATACAGAGAAATATAAAATATACTCAAATATAGGCAGATTTACGTTTATAAACTTTTGTGTCAACAAATTACAGTCAGTTTTCCATGTTAAATACATAAAATATATATCTAATATAACATATATCAAATATCATATAAATACAATATAAAATAAAACAAAATAGTAAACTTACTCAAATCAGTATCAGTTATACTGTGTGAAGTAACTAAAAAACACTTCAGCTCTTTTCAATTGCTCTAAAAAATAACTTTCAGCTCTTTCCAATTGCACTAAAAAGAAAAAAAAAACTTACTTAGATAAGTTGCCAAGTTCTTAAGAATCTGAAAACAAATAAGTAAAAAAACAAAGAACAAACAAACATTTATTTGTTAAAACTACTATATTTAAACAATTTTTTAAATTTGTTAAAACTACTATATTTAAACAAATTAAATTTAAAAAAGTGTAACGCCAATTCTCCTTAAATGCTAAAAAAAATTTTCAACTCAAATTTGCTTGCATACCTTGCTTGTAAAACCATGTGAATAAGAAACACTTTTAGAAAAGCCTAGAAATTACTTAAAGATGACATATGCAAAATTTAAGTTTGAACGTTGACTGGACTAATTATTAGCAGATGTTTTTAAAAAATTCATAAAAATTTACATATATTCGTTCTTTTATATTGCATAAATCCATCATATGATAAATCTGAAATGAAAAAATGTAATGGATAAGTAAATACAAAGAAAAACATCATATATGAATCACAAATCAATATATCAGATAGAGATAAGATGTCATGATAAGAGAGTAGTAGTTGTTAAGTATTGTTATTTCATGTTAGCTCGTAGAAAATAATTCATGTTGGTACGCCAATGGTTCTAAAAATTTAAATTAAGATATAAACAAAATGTATATGTGGCAAAATGATTTTTCTTGAGTGGCTTTTAGTGAATGATTAAAACCAGTGAGTTTCAATAATAAAACCACTTATAATTTTTAACAATAGACACCAACATAAAGGTAAGCCAAATGTAACAACATTAGTAATATAAATAACAACTTTATGCAAAATCTTGCTCAACACGTTTGCCAAGTCACACACTTTGAAAACATGGTCCATAAATATTAAAAGAAGTGTTTATATATGTTATATAAATTTAAATAAATATATTGTGTTTTATAGTTAGTATATATATTTATATTATGCTGTTTCTATGTCATGGAAACAACATAATATAAACATATATACTAACTATAAAACACAATATATTTATTTAAATTTATATAACATATATAAAAACTTCTTATAATATTTATATACACAATAGATACATTTTATACTATTTTAAAAATACATTTATAAAACAATTATATAACACATATTACCACATACATATATTTATCAAAAACTTTTTAATTTTGAACATAATATAAACACATATGCAAACTATAAACATATATAACTTGAATTGCGTGAACAAAAAATTTAAAAATAACATGAAAAAATCTAAAAAGGTTCATATATATTTATATATAAAGACATATATCTCATAATAAAATATCAAATTATAATCATATTTAATTTAAATCAAATACTTATTGAATGAAGAACAAAAAACAGATAAGAGAACTGCAATCCTAATAACAAAATTTTACGTTTAGCAACAATTAAAATGTCAGTGTTGGCTCAAAATTTTAACTTATTTTTCTAAATTTTCTAAAACAGAACAAAAAAAGGTGATAGCATAACAGAAATGTCAATAAAATAGTAATCAACGGAATAAAATAAGCAATGTATGAAATGATAGGATTTAACATATATTTGAATTATATAAATTTAGGACTTCATAAAACTAAATTAATAAATTTAAAAGTAGTAATAAATATTTTTATGATAACTCTTTTAGTGCAAAAAAGTACTGTAACTGTACTGGAGATAATTTACTAAATTGCTCAAGAGAAACCTTTTTAATTTAAATTTTATTTTGGCTATATCAGTTTAAGCATGCGCTTTAAAAGCAAAGATTTTCGTTTTTCCCTTATTTGTTAATATTTGATCAAAATCGGGTTCGATATCATATCCGATTTTGATCAAATATTATAAATACGTATTTTTGATAAATAAGTGGTATTGAACTCGAATTCGAAACTTAAAACTAAATGCGCATTTTTCTGGTATCAATGGCGGTATGTTATACGTGATCAATACTCCGAGTATTTTCAATACTAGATATGCCGACTGGACACTAACACTAAGATATAAGAATCGTATTTAAATACGATTCTTATATCTAGTGTTATATTTTTGAAGTCAAGGAATTCTTTTTCGATATTTTTTATCTTTAAGCTAAACAAGATGGCCGACGAAATCTAAGGTTGCGACAAAAAGATATAAAAATTTAAATTGACTACTTTTTAATAGACTAACTTCGTTTAGCTAATTATATTTCTTACCAACTGGCTACGAATCTAAAAAAATAATTATAACTATACTATAACGTCAATTCCCTTGCAGCTTAGAACGCTCAGTTCACAGCATGCTTATAAGTCATTACTTATCAATTAATGTTTCTTTGAGGCTTCAAACGCATGTATACGAAGTCATTGTTGCATCATAAACCGCTAATAACTCTCTACCGGCTATTTAGACAATATTTACAACACAATGTAAACTGTTGCCAACCAATAAGATTAATAGTTAAAACGAGTTGATCCTAAAAATTTTGTTTTAGTTCACTAAAAAATAACTTTTATTAACTTTTTCATGATGGACGTAGCAGACGAGTTATGCTTATTGTGCAGTGAATCTCTTTTTTTTGGGCTGAAGTAGTACTTATTTAAAGAGGTACGTAAGCCTTCCATGTTTTTCGCGAACACAATTGTACTATAAGGTCTTCAAACTAACTTTAACTTTTAAAAAACCTGATAAGTTACAGTTAACTTAGAAAATTAGAGAATGTGAGTCAATCAGTTTTCATGTTTATTGAATGGATAAAACACCATGAACCATTTTGTGCAACCCAACCTAAACTAATCTTTCTTTCCAACGGTAGTAGGTGATGATAAAATTAATTGTGATAGAGCAGTTGTTGCACATAAAACGCAAGAAACCAAACACGATGATATCGCTCAAGCCAGAAAACAACTTTTCCTAGCATTATATGAATCAAAAAGCAAGTCAATCTTGCTTAACAAATTTTGTTGTTATGAACTATTTTCGCAGAGTAGCATCAAAACCAGTTCAAAAAACCTTTGATTTAGTTGTATTACTTCCAACAATTTCTGGAGCAAAGCAACATTCCGTTTTTACAATCAAGTAAAATAATGGAGCGGTCATAAAGTAGATCCACTGAAATAGGCTTGAAAAATGATAGGATCGAATCTCATACCAACATCAAACCTTCAATAGCCAGCTCCAGAAAATTGGTTACATCTTGTGAGCTGTAACTTCAAACCTGGATGCATTAGGAATTGCGAATGAAAGAAGGTAGGATGTAGTCTTATGAATAATACAATGATAAAATTAATTAAAATAACACAAAAACTTCTGCTAAAATAATACACTATAGCAGTTGATTTGCAATGAGTGTGCTACATTGTTTGCAACATTGTGTGCAGCATTGTGTGCAACGGCTTTTAATTGTATTTAGGTGGTTTGAATTGGTCATTAAGGTGTGGGTCATGCCAGTGGATTGTTCAAATCCTGCAAATGTAAATGATGCTGGTACATCTAATGAAGATAAAGATTACGAAAATGACAAAAATAGATGTGTCAAATGTTCTGATGAAGTGGCAATTTAAAATATTTACAATCAAATAAAGTTTGAAATAGTATAGTTATAATAGTTTCGTAACATTTTGAAATACGTGTCGTATATATATGTGTTCATATACGAAGTTCTGTATATAAAGTGATATAGTTTAAAGTTTCCGGTTTCTTTAATTAATGTTCGTAAATACAATGGCATTTTCTTCCATTCAAATTTTTTAAAGACTGGTATACTCGTGGGTTTACTATGAACAACTACTTTGGATACCAATATGCATAACATACGATTATCGAAAAAACATGACACAAGATTTGATTTTTTAAGTGATATGTAAACTTTAATATATTTTTTGGGAAGCCATCTTGGATATTGATAGCAATTTTGTTTTTTCACAAAAATAAAAATGTAAAAAATGAATTTCTTGACCTGAAAAACATAATACTAGACACACAAATTGTACTTCAACTTTATCAACAAGCTGAGATATCGAACTTTCCAATTTTGACGCCGTTTTGGCCACCATCTTGGATTTTGATGACTTTTTTTGTTTTTTCATAAAACTAAAAAGGTCGGAAATTAGTTTCTTGACTTCACAAACGAATTAGTAGAAACAAGAATCATGTTTCTAAGTGATCTACAAGCTCAGATATAACAAATTATATTTTAGACAGGAATCTTGAACGCCGTCTTGGATTTCAGATAAAGCTCCACTCCAATTTTAGCCGATTTTTCTAATTTTTTTTTTTTTTTTTTTTTTTTTTTTTAATATTTTCCCGTTTAAAAATATTACAATAACCAATTATATTTTACAATTTTTACATTAGTAACGACAGGACTTCTAGAAGATCATGTGGATCTTGTCATGAAGCCCTTTACAATATATGGTTAATTTTTGATAAAAATACAATGTCTTAAGTGAAATAATAATAATAATACAACTTTATGCAAAAACATGTAAAAACCAAGATAAAATTTTAAAAAGCCAAGATTAAAAAATAAATAAAATATACAAAATAGAACAACAACGAATAAACAAACAAACAAAACAAAAAAACAATTAAAAGTAAATCAAAATATTTTCAATTAAAAATATAATTCTTTTAAGTTTTTGTTTGAATGAGGCAAAAGTCAGTTGGGTAGAAAATCAAAATTTGGTAAGACTATTTTGTTCCAGAGATAAGGACCTCGATAAGAAACAAAAAACTGGTCTTTGCTTTTATGGCAAAAAGGGGCAATAAGATTGTTATTAATTCGAAGATTATATTTGTTTTTAGGTTTCATACAATAAAGATTTTGTAATACGTTTGGCAACAAATTTTCTCTACATTTAAACATGAAACATAAAATGTTAAAGACATTTTGTTGATATACATTTAAAATATTCATTTCTTTAAAAAGTTGTTTCGTATGAAAAAACCGATTTTTAAAATTTATTGCGCGAGCTGCGTGTTTCTGATGAAGGTAAAGAGATTTTAGTTTTGTTCTATGAGTGCTTCCCCATATAATATTCGCGTAGTTTATATGACAATGTATAAATGAATAATATAATTGTGTTAACTGGTGTTTACATAATACATTTCTTGCTTTATAGAGAATTCCAATGCATTTAGCGATTTTATTGGAGGTATTATCAATATGATTTCTCCAAGATAGATTCTCATCAATATATACTCCAAGAAACTTAGTAACTTTTTCTCTTTTTATTATTATATTATCAATTAAAAGGTCTGGCATGATATGAGGCAGTTTCTGTTTTTTTGAAGGTGGATAAAAAAGTGTCCATTTAGTTTTTTCTATATTTAGAGACAATCTATTTTGTTTAAACCAAACAGATACTTTTTTTAATTCATTTGTCATATTAGTAAAAAGCATATTAATATCTTTATGAGACAAAAACAAGTTAGTGTCATCTGCAAAATTTATTGTTGTTAAGTTTGATGATTTATGAAGATCATTTATGTATATTAAAAAAATAAGTGGACCAAGTATGGATCCTTGTGGAACACCACATGTTAAATTCATTAATAGATGAGATATAGAATCTTTATTGTAAACAAACTGTTTACGGTTAGTAAGATAACTTTCAAACCATAATAGGGTTTTATCTTTAATGCCATATGATATTAGTTTTTTTAACAGAATTTGATGATTGACAGTATCAAATGCCTTAGACAAATCAATAAACACTCCTAGTGTAAAACATGAGTCTTTAAAAGAGTCAGTTATATTGCGCGTTAGTTGAAGAATGGCATGCTCGGTTGAATTATTTTTTTTGAAACCAAATTGGTTTTCGTATAGAATTTTATTTTCAACAAGATATGAGTAGATTCGGTTGTACATTATTCTTTCTAAAATTTTTGAAAAAACTGGAAGAACTGAAATAGGGCGATAATTTGTTATATTTGTACGATACCCTGTCTTAAAGATTGGAGTTACTTTTGCTATTTTTAGTTTATCTGGAAAAGACCCTTGTGCAATGGATGCTCTGAAGATTTTATAAAGAATATCTTTTATAACATCGTAGGAATCAATCACAATATTTGTGTTAATATCATCATACCCAGTAGCTTTATTACGTTTTAATGACTTAAAAGCAACCTCAAATTCATTAAAAGTTAACTCAGTATAATTTAGATTAGAGCTTATTGATGTTTTGAACTCATCAACAGATTTATCTTTAACGAACGAAATACTATCGCTTAATTTTGTACCGATAGTGGTAAAAATCTTATTAAATTCAAATGCAATATCATTTGAGTCATTTATTAATTTGTTATCAATTTGTATAAAATTTGGAAGTAAATTTTTATTTGGTTTAAGTTTTTCAGACACCTCCTTCATGATTTGCCAGACGCGTTTTGAGTTGTGCTTATATTTATTAAGCAAGTTTGAATAGTAGTTTTTTTTTGCACTTTTGTGAAGCTTTTCAAATAAGTTAGTATAAGTTTTATAATTTTGTTTATGTTTTTCAGATTTTGTATTTAGGTATTTTATGTAAAGCTTCTGCTTAATTTTTGACGATTTTCTGAGACCTTTAGTAATCCAAGGAGATGATATTTCTTTATCGCTTAAAACTATTTCAATTAAAGGAAAATTGGAATCATACACTTGGTGAAAAGTTTTGAAAAAATTGTCGTAGATTATGTTGATATTATCATTAAAGTTAATATAACCCCAATCTACAAGTGATAGTTGTTCTCTGAAAGAATTTAAATTATTATTATTGATAAGCCGTTTTTTTATAAAAACTTTTCCCTGCTTTTCTTATTTTTAATTAACACATATAGAAAAAAAAATCGGGAAGTGATCGGAAACGTCGGTTTTTATAATTCCTTTTTTTAGCGACTTATTAAAAAAATCGGTTGTTAAAATGTTATCAATTAATGATGATGAATGACTTGTGATTCTAGTCGGGCGATTAATTAAAGGTATTGTTCCAGTTTCAAATAAACCATTAAAAAATTTTCTCGAACTTTGATTTTCATAATAATCAAAGGAGTTTATGTTGAAATCCCCTATCAAGTAATTTTTTTTCTTTTCAAGATCAGTTTGCTTTATTATGTTTTTTAGTAAAAATTTGCCAAAGTTTTCAATTCTTCCAGCTGGTGGCCTGTAACAACAGCTTATTAGTATATTTTTTGAACGCTTATTGATAAGTTCTATTGTTAAAATCTCTTTGTTTTCGTCAGAAACGCACATTTCGCTTCGAACTTTACACAGAAGGTTATTTTTAACAAAAGATAAAACTCCTCCTCCTCGCTTATTAGTACTTCGTTCTAAAATTACTGGATCAAAACCTGGGAGATGGAGATTTGAATTATTTTCAAAATCTGCTTGTAAACACCACGTTTCAGTTAAACAAATTAAATTAAAAGAACTTTCCGCTTCGCTAATAAAATTTAATAAGTTTTCAAAATTCTTTTTTAAGCTACGTATATTAATGTGGACTGCATTAAGATAATCACTTTTATTATCGCCTTTTAAATATTTGCTCACGTTACTAGGATAAAAATAAGAGGTTTCAAATTCAGGAGAATTAATTTCATTAAAATAATTAATATCCGGATCGGATTCGTCGTCTAGGTGTAATCTATACGTTTCAAATAAATTAACTTTTTTTTCAAAATCATTATTAGCTGTTTCCATTTTCGCTATAATTTAGATTTAGCAATAAATAATAGTAATAATAGCAATAAATAATATGAATCAGGATTGCATTTTTCAGGGTCAAAATCAAGTTTTAATGGGCTATTAAGGAAATCGTTTTAATTATTAAAACATTGTAATTTACTATGTAATTGATTTTTATTTATTTTTTGATTTAAATTTTAATATATTTTATGAAACAGCAGTTTTTTAACAAATTTTAATTTTAACTCGGTTTGCGATGTAAAAACTTGTAATTAATATAACCAGGAAAACAATGTTTATTTTTTTTAATGTACATAGATGATCTTCATAAATCATCAAATTTAACAAGAATAAAATTTGTGGATGATACAAATTTGTTTTTGTCTCAGATAGATATTAATACTTTTTACTAATTTGATATGACAAATGAATTCAAAAAAGTTTCGGTTTGGTTTAAACAAAATAGATTGTCTTAATATATAGAAAAAACTAAATAGACACTTTTTTAGTGTCCATATACAAAATGAAAAATTAGAAACTACTAAGTCATAAAGTTTTTCGGAGTATGTATAGATGAAAATCTATCTTGAAGAAATCATATTGTTAATACCTCCAATAAAATTGCAAAATGCACCGGAATTCTCTATAAAGCAAGAAATATATTAAGTAAACACCAGTTAACACAATTCTATCATTCATTGAGCAGTGGTGGCGGAGTGGTAGCACACTTTTCTCAGAAACAAAGGATCCGTGGCTCAAACCCCACCTCTGGTAAGCTCGGTGACAGCGGTTAGGAAGGAGGCGTGAACTTCCTGTTAAATGTTCATCCGCGGTGCTCTGTGATAAGACCTAAGGACTTCTTGGGGCACCTAAATCAAAAAAAGAAAAAAAAAATTATACACTGTGATATAAATTACGCAAATATTATATGGGGAAGCACTCATAGAATAAAGTAGACGAAATTTCGACCGACTTTTTTTCCCCATGAACTTTGGGAAGTCCGACGAGAAAACTTTTTTTTAAGCGGTTTTTGCGCTAATGCAATCTACCGGAACAAAAATGTTTCTGCGGCTTTACTTTGATGTTATAAAAAAAAAAAAGGATTATTGCGTAGTGTTTGGGGTTTTTTATTGTTTATTTGCTAGCCTTTTAAAAAGATTTAAATTTGTTTTAAATTAGGTTTTTACAGTTGCGTTATTATATATAAAAAAGATGTTTTAGAGTAGGAAATAAATTAAATTTCTTTTTATTCATACATTTTCATTTAACTTTTTACAAAAGCAGTTTAGTTAGTTCTATCAATAAAAATGTTTATTAAATATTTTCTCGTCTGACTTCCCAAAGTTCACGAGGAATAAAACTAAAAAAAAATAACGACGAAATAACGACTAAAAACAAATCTAAAATCTCTTTACCTTCATCAGAAACACGCAGATCACGCAATAAATTTTTAAAATCGTTTTTTTCATACGAAACAACTTTTTAAAGAAATAAATATTTTAATTTTAATAAATATTTGTTGTTTTATGCTTCATGTTAAATGAGAGGCAATTTGTCGTCAAATGTATTACAAAATCTTTATTGTATGAAACCTAAAAACAAATACAATCTTCGAATTAATAACAATCTTATTGCCATTTTTTGCCATAAAAGAAAAGACCAGTTTTTTGTTTTTTACCAAGGTCCTTATCTCTGGAACAAAATAGTCTAACCAAATTTTGATTTTTTTACCAAACTGACTTTTGCTTCATTCAAACAGAAATTTAAAAAAATAATATTTTTAATTGAAAGTATTTTGATTTATATTAATATCGTTTTTTTGTTTGTTTTTGTTTTGTAAATTATTTAGTTTAACATTTTATCTTGGCTTTTTAATATTTATTAAAATTAACCATATATTGTAAAAGGCTTCATGACAATATCCTCGTAATCTTCGATAAGTCCGGTCGTTACTAATGCAAAAATTGTCAAAGATATCTGGTTATTGTAATATTTTTAAACGGCAAAATATATATTAAAAAAAAAAACATGCAGCTAGCTTTAACATTCAAATAAAAGTTCTTTTACTAGAATGTTAAAGAAAATATTTACCACAAGGAGCCTCTAAGTTTCTTATCATTCGAACCTCAACGGGAATGTTGTGTTTTGAATTATGACGTATTCCCATTATGTCTACTTATTTTATACCGGAAAACTTAATGGTAGTTGGAAACAGATCACTCTACAACGGTTTATGTTGTTCAAAATTTTTGGTTACGATTTCGAAGATAAGTAAAAAAATCTATTTCTTATTATGCGCTCTAGTATTTTTTTTAAAAAAAGCATGCAAATATAGAGTCTATAGTTGAATAGAGTCATCTCTGCTTTCGAATATTATACAAAAAATGAAAAGCAAGTTTAAGCATAAAGCGTAATAAAGTAAATTTTCTTTCCCACCTTCTTCAAAAGAAATCAACGAAAAAATTTGAAATGATAGCTCCAAAGTCTCTGCTATTGAACCAAATAGCACTTTAGAAGGAAGATTGAATATATTAACTAATAATAACCAGGCAAAAGATACCACATTTCTCATTTATTTTAGCCCATCTTCTTCAAAAGATGCTGACGTGACAAATGAGAAAAGCGCTATTTGATTCAATAGCTCCAAAGTCTCTGCTATTGAATCAAATAGCGCTTTAGAAGACTGGTTGAATATATTACCTGATCCTCACCAGCCAACCGACTTTAATTTTCCCAAAAAGAGAATTAATAGTGTGATATGGCGTTTCTCACTAAAGCGTGGTTCAAAACCTTTCTATGGATCCATTACGACCTTTGTACTGACTTATACATGGAACCATTATGAAGTTTGTACGGACAGCATATTGCATCACGTGTATCAAAGCTATTCGTTTAAAGGCTATCTCTTCCTCTAAAAAGCAATTTGCTTTCACCACAAAAGGATTCATTAATTGAAAAAAAACCACAAAGAAATAAAGCGCTAACGAGATTTATTATTTGCATAAAGAGACAATATTGCGTGTTTTGAAGGCAGTGGCGTCGGGAGGAATTTCGCGCCCGTGAACAAAAATAAATTTTGCGCCTATTTATTCCCATTAAGGAGCTTTTCTTGTATATTTTAGATTCGGTGCCAGTAAGACTTGTGTTTTCCAGTAATATATAATATTTTTTAATTTTATATATATATAAATATATATATATATATATATATATATATATATTTATATATATATATATTTATATTAACTGTGTAAATAAAAAATGTTGTGCTATACTGTTATTATATTTCTCTTGTATTTTACACATACATATACTGAGAATCACGCGGTACTTTCAGATATTGTAGTTTCTACAAAAAAGTTTAATATACGAATATACTAAGCTATAATACTTGCAAGATAGTTATTGATCTGCGTATTGAAAAAATACTGTTTAAAACGTACACCTATTTAAGATGTAAGGCACCGCTGAAATGGCTAAGAGTTAACGCATTTTTCCTTATAATCGTAATTATCAATAATTTTATCAAAGTTAATTTTGGAAGACATTTCATGTTTAATAGGTAAAATGGACAAACTAGATAAGCGTTCTTGTCTCATCGTTGAGTGTAAATTTTTGTTTAAGATGTAAGGCACCGCTACTAGTATACATAATAATAAAATGTAGTCTTAAAGAGTATGAATTTGGGTAATTTATAAAATTTGCATTCATTTACAAAAAAAATTATCAGTAGCCCACTTTTTATCTGTGAAAAAAATAACCTAATAAAAATTCATTTTTTATTTTTTTTGTAAAAATAAATTTTTTCAATATTGTTAAAAATTTTTTAAAAAAAAAGCAGTTTTAAAAAAAAATTTTCTCAAGTTCTTGCAACTTAAATGAGCGGTTTGCAATTTCTGCTTGCAGCCTATCCACAGCTTCGTACTAACTTCATCAGCGAGACTTAAGCCAGTATTTCTGTTTTGTTCATCTAGCATTTTTTTTCTACGGCAAATTCTTTTTTCTGTTGCGATATTGTATATTTGGCATATCTCAAAGCATAAATTCTTGCCTCCTTTACAATTGTATCTCGTTCTTTGGCTAGGAATATCACTAAAGTTTCCATTTTTAGGGCACATTGATCTGACAAAATTCCTTTTATTTGTAGAAACTTTTGTGCGTCAGTAATCTTAACTAAGAGAGTGCTCCAGAAGTAAATAAAAGCTAAAAAGGGATATGTCATTACACATGGTATGATATTTCCAGCATCACTTTTTGTTTCAATAGTCTTATGATCATTATCTCTGAGCTCTTCAAGAGTATCTATTATATCATCTAGATGTTACCCAAGAGCACGAACAGCGTAATGTATGGAACTCCACCTGGTCTCGCAAGAGCGTTTTACATTAATTGGCACATAACTTTTTAAAACATCACTTCAATGAGTTGAGGCTGAAAAGTAGGTGTAAATTTTTTTCACTGTGCCAAAGAAAGTTACCGACTGTGTACTACTACTACCTACTGTATACACACCCACAAGACTCAGTGAATGGTTATTTCATGATATAAAATGAGCTTTGGGATTGATGGTCATTATTCGTTTTCGGATCTCACTTATATGCCCAGCTATTGCAGCTGCATTGTCATAGCTTTGAGCATAACAGTTTCGTATTTTTTGTTTATCTGCTAGCTTATTGAAAATTTGAGTTGTAATTGCTTCTGCTTTTTTTCCATTTAACGCAATGAAATCAATGAATGACAAAAAAAGTAAATATTTTCACTTCATTATTTCAATATGTACATATCTGATAACTTGAGACAACTGGTTAATGTGGGATATATTGGGTGTACTATCAAAAATAATAGCGTAATATTTCGCCTTCCTAATGTCATCCAGAATAGTCATCCTCACATGGTCACTAAGCAGATTTATAAACTCATGCTGTACTGTAGGAGAGAGATATGACACCATGGGTTGCTAAGTGAAACGTGCTTCCCTAACCTTAGCAATAAGTTGACCTACCACTGCGTCATACTTAGCTAGCAAAAACATAGTTTCTAGAAAATTGCCAGTATTTGCTAAGCTTTCAATAGTAGTATATCTTCTCAATGGCCCCTCAAAGGTAAATTTGTTTTGCTAAGAACAGTAAACAATCCAAAATTCGTTTTAGAATAACCTTAAATTTTTCATATGACTTATGTTGTTCCATTAATAAAACAGAATCAATTGTCGATTTATCAAATAGTCTCATTTCTATCTTTCCAAAGGATAACAGATTTAATATAATGTTAATTATTCTTGTGCTGCTCGATCTTAGAATTCAGTTTTTTCCAATTAAAAAATCTTTCCATTTGCCTAAATTATTATAAAAAAGTCGACAAGGAAAGCAATATAAGACGTTTTTTAAGGTTGAAATTAGTAGCTATGATCTACTTACTATTTCATTGCTTGGGAAAGTTTTGTAAAACTAGTCACAAGATAAGGAACAGCTATTGAGGTCTTTTGCAAATGGCCCTTCCTTACTCTGGATTTAGAAAGGACCTTTTTTAATCAGTTCTTGTTTTGAATGTTTATCTAAGACTAATGGCTAATGTCCCAACATTATTAAATACATAACCTTGTCATTCAAGTATTTGCTAACTTGTGCAGAACTTGACTCGGCCTCAAAACAGCCTCCCACAATTTGTGCTATATTCTTTGTTTTTTTATAAAACAGTTCTTCACGCGCATTATCGAGATGATTGATGTCTATAAGTGTGGGTATTCATTGACGCGTAGTTGTATCTTGGTGTAAGCTGTTTTTTTATCACTGTATGTGCGCAAATCTCTTGAGAAAAGTAGTAAGTTTGTAGAAATTGTCAAAGGATTGTTGCACAGTTTCTTCACATTTTTCATACCTGTAATTGAGAATCTATCAAATTTTAATAGTGTGTCTAAGTAATTGCGGAAATAAAAATTATTTTATGCGAAAATGCAAACGTTTTTCCGCAGAAATATATATTAAAATAAAAAAATTAAAATAAGAAAAATAAAATAAGAAAATTAAAATAAGAAAATATAAGTAAGAAAATGTGAAATTAAAATAAGAAACTTACAGGGTAAAATTTTTTTTACTTTTTTACAAAAGTAAAATCTGTGAACTACAATTGAACTTACAATTGAAGTAAAATCTAGCAATTTTTATTCTATATATATTATATTATTTTAATCTTGAAAAATTATGTAATATCTTTAATAATAACTTTTACGTTACTTTTTACAAATTACTTTTATAAGAATTTTATAAAATACCGTAAGAATTTTGTAAAATACCCTAAGAATTTTGTAAAATACCGTAAAAATTTTGTAAAATACCGTACCAGCAATTTTTATAATAAAATGAATCGCGCAATAAACAATTACAAAAAAAGTTTTTTTGTAATTGCCATAGGGGAAATTGTCCAGGACGCAAATAATTAATAGGGCGCAAAACTACCAAACTATCTTTACTTTTTCTGTTAAAAAAATAAAACAATATAATATATGAAGAGTACACAGGAAAAAACGGCATAGTCACATTTAAAGTTTCGAGAAAGTATATATTAATCATTTATAAAAGTTTTCATATAAAGCATAGAAGTAAATTAGAAAAAATTATTTCCTGATTAATTTATCTGAAGTTTCCATTTTTAATAAAATATTTGTAACTTTTATTAAAAAAATATTTTTCCTAACTTTATACAAAGACTTTTATAAATCATTCATAAATACTTTCTCAAAACTTTTTAAATGTGACTATGCCGTTAAAAAAAAAAATATTTAAGACATCTTAAAATCCTTTTTTTTTAAAAAAAACAAAACCCGTTAAAGATGTCTTTTAAAATTTAACAATACCATTGTTTCAGTTTCTTTTCTTTTGTAAAGAAAAATAATAGGGCGCTTCTAAATTTTATTTTAAATTTGAACAGAAATTATTGTTTTATATACTTACATATAAACATAATATTTTTTAAATTTATGACATAAAGATCTTTATTTTTTTCTGTTAAAAAAATTAAGTAACAAGGAGAAATACTTGACTCCTAGCAAATCAAGTATGGAAAATGCTGAGTTAACTGTTTTTTTGGAAAGACTCCTTGTTTAAACGAAAGATTAAATTTATACAAAAGAACTTTTTTAATATAGAAAATACATTTAACTACAACATTACTACTAACATTATAAAATCCTTGTGCTTTGTTTAATTTTAATGAACTTAGATGCTTAAAGTTCATTAAAATTAAACAAAGCACAAGGATTTTATAATGTTAGTAGTATTGTTGTAGTTAAATGTATTTTCTATATTAAAAAAGTTTTTTTGTATATATTTAATCTTTCGTTGAAACAAGGAGTCTTTCCAAAAAAACTTAAAATTGCAAGGATAATACCAGTTTTTAAGTCTGGAGATGATACTAATATTTCTAACTATAGACCTATTTCCATTCTTCCATGCTTCTCGAAAATACTAGAACGCATTATGTATAACAAATTATACTCATTTTTAGAAAAAAATAATATTCTCTATAACAAACAATTTGGCTTCAAAACAGGGCACTCTACTGATCTTTCAATTCTTCATCTCATTCAGATTATTTTTCAAGGTTTTGACAAAAACCATTTCACTTTAGGTGTTTTCATAGATCTT